>NC_062201.1:4554837-5154837 GCF_912470025.1 Vespa velutina
AAAGAGTTTTATTTCAATTTGTCATTGATAAAGAATTAAAATGAAATTTTTTATCGAAAAATTTTACTTAAATAAATAAATGGGAAAAAGGGAAAGAGTTGATAATGCGATAGTTAAGAATAAAATGTTATGTGATATGAAACATTCTCCCTACAAATAATAGTAACAGCTCGTATGAAACGTGAGTTCGGAGGATCGAGAACGTAGGTCATAAATATTACAGACGGAGAAGGTAGGAGATCCTGAGAAAAGGTGTTAGGAGTATGGTAGAGAAAAAGAGAAAAACTAGAGAGAGATTCATCGGAGAATTAATGCGCGTTATTCACGGTAAATGGCTTAAAATTAATCTTTTTCCCCTGGCTGCCTCGCTATAGGATCCTCCGAGGTTGTAACAACGATTTAGATATAAAATAGAAAGGACGACATATCCCATAGGTACAGTTATCTCTTCTAGGTTATTTTGATAAAACTTTGCCGGTTGATAGAACAATTTTTTAAATAAAATACATCTCATTTTTCTTTTTATTCGCTATAATTCGGTTCTCGATGTATTATCGGAACAATTTCGAATCGAGTTTTAATCTTTTAATTTAATTATTATCAAATGATATATAAAATAACAATTAAAGCATAAAACGAAATGTTACTTATAGAGACTCTTCTGTTTTAAGCGATTTCTATTAATGAAAGAAAAAAACAAAAAAAAGAAAAGAAAAGAAAAAGAAAAAAAAAGAAAAGAAAGGAGAAAAAAAATTCGTGCGATCGGAACAAATAATAAAAATTCAGCTTTACGATGTGTTATCTCGATTGTAAGAGAAATGCATTTGGATTTTCATTGAGAGAAAAAGTAACGGACATCATAGAAAAGATTTTAACGATGGAGCATCGTTCGCTTTCCATTGTTTTACGACTTCGACGATAAAAGAAGAAAGGAAAAAATGCAACGTGGTCCGATCGACTCCGGACGCGATAACGCGTGCCGCCATGCGTTAACTTCACTTCATTTAAACGGCCTTTCCTCTTTTTCGCGTTGAACTTTTACTGCTCCGATAAACGACGCGTACTACCGTGCCGAGGTTATCGAAGTTTATCCCGTCAAAAGAACGACGAAACGCGGCATTAAAAACAAAAAGAATGAAAGAGTGAAAGAGAGAGAGAGAGAGAGAGAGAGAGAGAGAGAGAGAGAGAGGAAAAGGAAAGGAAAAAAAAAAGAAAAAGAACGAAGCAACCTCTAGTACATAGTTACGTTACTCATACTTTTGACTTTTCCGAGCTTTTCGAGTTTTTCGGACACGACCAAGCGACCAGATTAAACGTTGGATTTTTTATGATCTATCGCAACACGTCACGCGTAAAACGATTCCTCGACTTCCCTTTTTATCCTCCTCTTTTTTTTTTTCTTTTTCATTCCTCGGTATATCCCATTTCTCTTTTTTTCTCTCTCTTGTTTTTTATTTTAATTTCTTTTCTATCCCGTTGTCTTTTTACTTTTTTCTTCTTCTTTTTTCTTTTCTTTCTTTTCCACGTTTTCTTACTTTTTCCATCTATGCCATTTGTAGATACCATTTGAAAAAGTTAGACCATCTTATCTTGTTCTATTGTATTAAATATTTTTGTTGTACTCTTTGATACTATTACTTTTGTTCAGAGCATGTAACAACAAGTCTAAACATATGCATATTTATTTATTCATCTTTGTGTCTCACGCATGTACTTTTATTTAAACGAAGATTTCGAGGATCCAAAGGACAATACAAAAATACATACCTTTTGATCGTAAAGAGTAGTATTTTCCGTTGAGAAGCAACTTTTCGATGCTTTCTCATATAAATGCCTTTCGAAATAACAATTCCACAAAGGTAGGATAAGAGTACACGAAAATGTATGAAATATTGTTACGAATCAACAAAGAAACTACTACGATTTAATTTAAATTCCAAACAAGATAACATACACAGAGCCAACGCACTCTCTTTGATATTAAACGAATTTTTTACTAGGGGAATTATGGGAATTATTTGAACAAAAGTTAAAAGTACCAACTTGACCGATGATCCGAAGAACTATAAATGAATGATGCCAAAAACATGTTTTATCATACATATATACATACGTCCGACATTAACTTTTTCTTCATACAATTAACATTACTCAAAAGATATATCCACTGAATATTTAGTATTTATTACCAAACTTGTATGTTAATTCAACGACAAACAAATTCGCAGAACTTCAATGATAAGAGAGAGAGAGAGAGAGAGAGAGAGAGAGAGAGAGAGAGAGCTCAGTAATTATTTTTTCATTAAATAAAAAAAGAAAGAAAGAACAGAAATCAAATAAATTAAAGCGAATACCGAAATATTAAACAAATATCACAACTGTATATTGCAATATTACGTTTGTTAATAGGATACAAATATATTTATCTTCAAGTTCGTAAAAAGGCAACTTCCAATGTGACGAGATCGAAACAAAGAAAATAAAAAGGGAGAAAAAAAAGAATATAAAAAAGAGGGAAAGAAAACCATAAGAAAAAGAAAAAACATGTCGAATGTGCTCGCATTTTTTCAGATTTACGACTGCAAAACTCGACGGTTCTTTGTCTCTTTCCTTCCTCCTTCCATCTCCTTTCCTTCTCTTGCGCTTCCTCTTTCCGCTTTTTAAACTCTCGTTGACTCGCAGGACGTCATGCATGAACAATTCCCGGCGCTGAGTAAGACTGAGAGGAAAAGGGAACGAATGGGTAAGAGAGAGAGAGAGAGGAGGAAAGAAGAGGAAAGGGCTTGAAACGTAGTATGAAGGGCTACCAGCCCTGTCGCGTTTCACGTTTCGCGTTTTACTCCTTCGCGTTCATTCGAAAGTTTTCCAGCACGAAACGCATAATTGCGGATCGGCGTCGCGTTAAATGCGAACGTCCTCATTATACGCGATGACATACGCGTCTTAATGCGTCATAACGCCCTCCCGACGACGCCCTTCAATGCTATGCGTCGTGTGAATTTCGTGAAAAGCTCCTAAAGAGAAGGAAGGAGACGGAGAGAGGAAGGGAGAGAGAGAGAAAAAGAGAGAATGAGAAAGAGAGAGGAAAATGGGAAACTGGTTACTCTTTAATCGTCGACTATAATTATCAGACTTTCATCGTAACGACGGTATTCGATTATTGATAGAAATAAAAAAATAATTTTATATTAAACATAGTGCTATATATACACATTATCATTATTATTATTATTATTATTATTATTATTATTATTATTATTATTATTATTATTATTATTTCATTACGTTTTACTTACATTTTATTAAATTATTTTTTCGTTTTCCATGCCTCCTTCTCTCTCCTCTCTCTCTCTCTCTCTCTCTCTCTTTCTCTCTCCTTTATTTATTCTAATTATATTCATTAAATTATTCTAACCTTTTAATTGTTAATTGCATTTCTGCTTAATTCAACATGAAATATTTTTTTACAACGTAAAGTAATTCTCATTAGCTCGTTAGACATGTGTTAATTCAATCGTTCCGTTCATCTTCCCTTTACTTTTCTTTTTTTTTTTTCTCTTTCACGATGCCTTTCATTTCGATCTATTTCCCAAAAGCAGCTCTTATTCGAGAATAGTTTCGAGATCGCACTGTCGTGTTAGTTCTTCTCTTGCACCGCACATTCGAGTACTGAAGCACTCCAGAGACGATAGATAATCACGAACATCCACTCGAGTGTCTGATCGATTCGACCCCTATTCCTTCGGATGATCACTTTTATACTCCCTCATGGTGTCGATTCGAAAGCTCAAAAGTCGATCGTTCGCCTTGAAATACGAAGGAACTAGTAAGATGTTTTTCAATTATCTCTTTCTTACGAGATATCTAACGCTTCATTTCTTAAAATTGTTTTTACATCTAATAAATATTTTATAATTTAAATTTTTACGTTAAACGCTTGAATAATACTTTCTAAGATTTAAATAAATTCATAATAATAATAATAATAATAATAAAAATTATAATAAAAATGGTAGTAAAATAATAATAAATAAGTGCGAGATATCTGAAAATTGAGCTATCATTAAAATTGAGAATAATTTTTGAATACATGTAAAAAATTTTATCCTCTTTAGAATACGTCAATGATCACTATAGTATAACAATGAAGGATAGTTACCAACCATGTAAATTACGTATTTTTCATGTTACAATTGTTCTTAATCAAAGGAACATAATATGAACGCATACGATGAATATTACCGAGTGGAAATTACTTCGATCGATGAGAAAAGAGAAAGTTGAGAGAGAGAATGGGAAACGAAAAGAGCCTACTATTCTGTCTGTAGAGAGGATACCAAGAGAGAAAAGGGAGAAGATTTCGTTTAGGGGAGTAAGAAAGGAAAAGCAAAATAGGCGCTAGGGGAATACATCACGAAGCAATCTCTTCAGAATCGAACAACGAGAAGAGACAGCCGTCTATTTCTTTAATACTTTTCCTTCTCTTGTTCGAAGTCGATTCTTGCTTAAATAAGTTCACCGAAAGAGGATTCGTCGTCTTTGTGGAGCGTTATAATATGACGGCGAGCCCTTTCTTGTTAACAGAAAACTATATATATATATATATATATATATATATATATATATATATATATATATATATATATACGCGGTATTTTTACGACGAGGGCTCGCTCGTTCCGAGCTGATTGAAATCCATGCGAACCCTATCGTTCTAACGTCGCCGTTAGACGTTGAAAGAAATGTGATCTCTTTTCTTTTTCATTTTTTTCCTTCCTTTTTTCTTTCCTTTCTATTTTTCTTTTTTTCTTTTTTTCTTTTTTTTAATATCAATAAAAGGGTTTCTCTTTCTTAAATCAAATTAAAGATATCCTAATAATAAAAACAACGATGCATACAAAGTTCTAGGGATTTCATTAGCATATAGTATTCCGTTTTAGATAAAAGCGAGTCATAATCACATTGAACTCGAACATTTACCAACTAGGTTGATCATATTCCACTCTACATTACGCTCTCTATTCATCAAATACAAATTATAAAAAAAAGAAAAAAAAATGTGAAAACTCTATTCGGTTACATCCATTCGCTTGGATATCACGAAAGGATTTATCAACAGAAATGACAAGTATTTTACGAATCGACTCACGTATGCTCACGTAACCTCATCATTCCTACTTATTGAACGGAAATCCATCAGCCATTCATTCAGAGCCTAGATCAACGTCCTTTCATAGCAAGTTATTAGCCGCTAAAAACGAAAGAGAACTCGGGCCATGCGTCGAACATGTTTGCTTCGTGTCAAAAAAAGAGAAGAGGAATCGAATAGGTGAAAGAGAGAGAGAGAGAGAGATAGAGAGATAGAGAAGAAAATGGTTTCATTTGGAATAAAATTCCTGGTGATGAAGCACTCACGCGATTGCCATGCTTGTACAAGCTGGCATTCGTTAATCAAAAGTAGAAAGAAAGAGAAAGATATAGAATAGAGGAGGATCATAAACGCTCGTCGAAACTCAACGAATCTTGAAACGCGTTAAAATCCCGATGTCCAACCGATTCCTGAGCGGTTTCGTAACAGTAGTACGAGCAACGCCATTTTGATGATGGATCAAAGCAATCCACGTAGGTACGGTTCATTCGTTCGCGAAGGGCTTCCATATATATTCAGCTATCGTTCGAAGCCGATGACGATAATACCACCCGACGGTCTAGTATCATTGGCACATCGAATTCGTGCGACCGTGTAATTTCGTAGCAGCGAACAATGCGCCGAAACGTTAATCTCGAAACACGTCCGATAAACGCATCGAACGAAGACGCACCCTGACGGAATCATATCGATATGTTTTCTCAAAACAAAAAGAGAGAGAGAGAGAGAGAGAGAGAGAGAGAGGGGAAGGAAAAAAAAAAGAAAAAACAGAAAAAAGAAAAAGCGAGAACGTATAAATTCTCTCGAAAAAAAATAGCGCTATCTATACAGGGTGTATTCACCTAGTTTGAAAAGATTTTTTGTTTAAGAGAAAAATACAAGACCGTTGTTCACACACACACACACACACACACATATATATATATATATATATATATATATATATATATAATATATATAATAGCTGAAATTTAGCAAACTCATTTTTTAATTATTCCATATATACGTTGTATCTATACGATTGCGTTAAATGAAATTAAAGAATTAATTTAATTATTTGTTAACTTTTTAATGAAGCACTTGTTTTAATATTTATTGTTTGAAATTCCCTTTGTTTTATTTAATTGTTAAACTCTCACAATACTCTGTACGAATTACACATTTCCTACAATTTCTGATCACCCTGTATATTTGTGTTCGTATGCGATCACGCGAGTACAGAGAGAGAGAGAGAAAGAGAGAGGAACGTCATACGATTCGTTGCTTCTATGGATCAATTTCAATCCGTTCAACCTCGAAGAGCGAAAATTTTACGAAAATCCCATCAGAGTTTCGAAGTTATTGCACACAATGATATAGCTTTGAGGAATCATTCGGGGATATTTCAACAATTATTTAATGAATTTAAAACTCAGCTGTTCATTCGAATAAATAACGAATTGTTATGTTTTAATTAACTTATCGTGAAATAAATTAACAAAATATTTAAATAGAATTAAACTTCGTTCTTTGTTCGTTAATAAAATTTCGAACGATATTTATTTTATTTAAAGATACTGTTCTCTTTTCAATTCGACTATATTTTCAATTTTCCAAAAGATCCTTCCGGAGATATACATGTCAAAATATTTGAAACTACATATAATACCTACATATACGAATATGTATATCTGCAGATATCAGTGAGTGTTCTAATATCGAAATCGAATGGAAATCGATACGAGCTTTTCGAACGAACTTATCGATATAATATTATCGTACCATTTAAATCGTGATATTCATTTTGAAAATCGTTTTCCGATTACATTTTCACGGTCATTCTACCTTTCTTTAGAATGAAAATGTAGAAATCGAAATGACTGTTACTAGTTAGACTTGATTACTACTTTGAGTTATCTTAAAAAGTTATGAAACTTAGACGATGATTGCGTACACGTAATTCTCAACTTAACTAGCCGATAAAGTTTCGCGCTTCTGTGTCGGACGGATTGATGATTCACGGTCGATGAAAACTTCTTAAGTTTATGCTCGTTAACACGGAACGTTGACTTTCATCGTCGTCTTCGTCGTCTTCGTCGTCTTCGTCGTCCTCGTCGTCCTCGTCTTTCGGAGAAGAACAAGCTCGTTTCGATTGCGGTAATTAACTGTTACTCGCTTCCAAGGGATTCTCTTCTTAGAAAGTCGATTTTAGGCCAGAGAGCAGTCGTTTAACGCGCAATTTAATCGAAACCAGATTAAAATAATTCATTCCGAAATTTCCAACTTCGTTTAAAATGTTTTCAAACGTTACTGATAAAACATGCAACACCGATGAACTGCTTTAATTCATTTGTATTAGATATAATAAAATATTAAATTCCAACAAAATTATCTATCAACGAAGAACAAATTTTCAATAGATCGGAACATCCTTTCATATATCTTTAATTCATCGTAATAATTTTCAATATAATGAAATATACGAAAATGAGGGAAGCATGACAATTAAAATGACATTTTGTAATTCAATCTATTTGAATGAAATTGAATGAAGGAATCCTATGAAATCTAAATAACGACGACATCAAAAACAACGCTCACAACGTATGGAATATAATAGACCCTCGGCCATTGCTTACCGTTGTCGTCGTACCGTTTATACCGTTTCCTGCCATAGTACAATGTTCCGTGCATTTACCTCTATGATTGTGCCCGCGTTTGCCCGCGTTTGCCCGGTGGCTATGGAAATTCGAAGTGTTGTCTGTGTTTACGCGTACGAAACACCGTTACCGATCGAGCTATCAACACGTTAATTATCCTAATTTGCGATGTTTACGCATTATCGTCATCGTCATCGTTATTATCATCGTCATCATCATAATCATCATCATGATTTTGGTAAGACAACTCCTCGTAAATCCGACGATTTTGCGAGATCATTCGAAAATCTTGAATTCTCTTAGAATGGAACGATACAATGGGAAATCGATTGGAATGATAGCGGGAGACGAACGATCGGGGAGGAAAAAGAGAGAGGAGGAGAACAAAATAAAAAAGAGAAAAAAAAAAGAAAAGAGAAGAGAAGAGATATACGATAAAAATTGTTCCTTTCGAGCTCGAAATCGAATGAAATCGCGATTCAGCGACGTTAGTAAGAAAAATTTGATCGAGGAGGTAGGTAATATCCTTCTTCGGGTTCACCGAACCGTCGTCATGGAAGAAACGGTACGGGATTATCTTTCCTGAAAGAGAGGAAGGGAAGAGCAAAGAAAAAAAAAAAAAAAAAGAAAAAAAAGGAAAAAAAGAAAGGAAAGGAAAAGAAAAAAAAAAAAAGAAGAAGAGAAGAGAAAGAAGGGAAAGAGATAGAAAGAAAGGAAGAAGGGTTTGAAGAGGATATCCTTTATCCTTCCATCGTTTTCCCTCACTCCCTCATCTTTTCTTCGCCGAGATTGCGGAGGAGAGAAGAACGGGCTTAACGATCTTGGCTGAACTTAGGATCCAGCCTATGGTTCTAAACGTAATGATCGATACTACTAACACGCGCCGTCGAACTTGCCGCGACAGCGGAAACAAGATTCCAAATCCGCTTGGAAGGTTCCAGTCAGCAAAACGAGAAAGTAGAGGGAGAAAGAGAAAGAGGCAGAGAGAGAGAGAGAGAGAGAGAGAGAGAAAGAGAGAAAGAATAAGAAGGTTCAGAGGTTAAATCCACGTTTGAGAATCGCGAAAGGATGCATCTTTGCTCTCTTCCTTCTCTTTTGATCTACTTCTAATATACTCTGACCAAAAATTCAACTTGACTTTCTAATATGATCCATTAGTCTTCTTTTCGTATTCCCCTCAACGTCGAATATACATAGATATATTTTATTATCTATAAATTTGACTTTTATATAAATTTCATAAGGAATAATAAGTTTCTTTGTAACTTTTCATTCTATTTAAAGCTGACTGTTGAAACTATAAACTTTGGAGAAACGGTTTAAAGCGTTAATTCGAGAAATTAAATCAAAACAAAGGAGAAAATAATTTAACGAAAGAGCTCGATCTGATTATAAATTAAAATTATTCTCGACTAATTAAATTGTTTTCTTTTCCTTTTTTCGAATATAAAATACTATTGTAATTCTAAATATTATTAAGGAAAATGTCACTTTAATATTGTCCGTTTTGAGATCAGCATTGGATTCGTAAAATTGCTCGGAAGACGGACTAGTTGCTTGAATGAAGGATAAACTGGATTATTTCAGATCGAAGAAAGAGAGAGAGAGAGAGAGAGGGAGGGAGAGAGAGAAAGAGAGATAGTGGGAAAGTACTCAAGAGTGAATTCTTTTCTATCCAGTTGGATACGTAAACGTTTCAAAAGTGCATTACAGTTTGTACCCTTATCGGTGGGTCCACCTTGCTGCCACTCTCCTCGTCCGTTTGAACGTGTTACAGAAATTTGCAGACTTTGTCGAGATTCGACTTGAACAGAATCCATACAAAATTTCCATAGAATGGATTTATCTGCGCATAAAAAACAAAACAAAAAATATACAAAAAATACTATTTTATTTTTCGAAAGCTAACGAGTACCAACTAGGGTTTGAAATCTAAAAGAAAAAAGTAAAAAAAGGCAAAACCTTTCATCATGATTATGACATGGCGGGAAAGAAAAAAAAAACAAAAAAGAAAAGTTGGTTCAGCTGTCACTTTTTTAAATGATCGATGATACTCTGATATTCTTATATGATATACGAGGAAAACCTCTTTTTACTCTCTTTTGAAATGATAATAAGGACTCATTATCACATTGTCATTCATACGAAAAGAATAATTATCGTTTTCTCATTGTATTTCACTTACTTGTACTTTCGTAGACTTTGCCGATCGTAAAGTTTACTTTCTTTAATTGTAACTAACTACTAACTTGATTCATTGAAGACAATTCTGTTTCATAATTTTCTTACTTATTATCGTGTGAACAATGACAAAACAAAATTCTAATATTCTAACTCTGTCATTTCAGTTAAAATAATTCTACACTTATTCCTAATTACTCACTTTCTATATATACATATATATATATATACTATTTATCAATAAAATCCTCTTATTTCCTTTGTCTTTTGATAATATCAGAAAAAAAAGGGTAAAATGTAATATGTAAAATGTGAAAAAATCCTCGATCATTGAGTTTTCTTTTAATTCTCTGGAAAAAATGCTCAACTCGTTCAACTAGAATATTCAACGTTATGGTAAAGCGCATGGCCAGTAAACCGAAACGGCGTCGGTGCTGTCTGAGTGGTGCCGCTTAGTCGGTGACTGTCATAAATTTATCTCACCGTGATTTACAACAACTGTCCCTTTCTCCCAGGCATTTACTTCGTTGATTTTCAACGCGGATATATATATATATATATATATATATATATATATATGTATATGTATATATATGTAGATATGGAGGTTTGCGAGCACGTATGGCATTTATGTCCAAACCTGTGCGTTTCACCCCTTTCGTATATCAGTCGTCTATTCCCATCCCCTCTCTAAATCTCTTTCCGTCCATCGAACGCATTTATCCGAGGTTACGTGTTTCGTGCACGCGGCACACGCGAGAACATATCCGTTTATTGCCAATAGGCTAATCAATTAGGGAAACATTATATGGCAAACGTTATCGGTTCTTCAAAATAGCCGAACTATTTAGGAAAAGAAAAAAAAAAAAAAAATATAAAATAATGAGATTTAAATCTTATCGTTCAAAATCATGATTACTCGTATTTCTCACGTATTTACATTTTTACATAACGAATTAATAACAGTTCAAAAAATTCACTCAAATCTTACGTTTGAACGTTTTGTTCAAAATAAACTATTAAATACTAATAACACATTTTTCAAATAATGAACATAATAAGAATTAATTCTACTAATATAATATATATATATATATGTGTGTGTGTGTGAATGTGTATGAGAGAGAAAAAGAGAGAGAGAGAGAGCGAGAGAGGGAGAGAGAGAGAGAGAAAGAGAGAGAGAGAATGAGCGACGCATGTCACGCGAAAATGGCTCCTGACTGCTTGTTAACCAGAAGCCGAATTGACGTGTTTCCGTTGTGGACCAGCGAGTCGTTGATCTACTCTCTTGAACAAGAGAGTAGAGAGAAAGAGAGAGAGGGAGGAGAAGGAAGAGAGAGAGAGAGAGAGAGAGAGAGAGAGAGAGAGAGAGAGAGAGAGAGAAGGTTGGAATGTGTAGTGTTCGTGTTACGACGTACTTGTGCACACTTCGGATAATATATCGATGTAGGCTCGAGTGAAGAGGTCTGGGTCGAGAGGATATTAGCCGCGGATGATATCCGATGATTATAACCGGTGACTTGGCAGCTTCGAAGAACGAGGAATGAAAGGGTGGAATATAGTAAATGGAAGCCGGTGCACTGCCAGTGATGGTGCACTTTGATGCTGCTACTGCTTTCCTTGCAAGCTAATGCTCGCTGAGCGTTTCGTTACTCATACCTAATCACGAAGAGAACTCGGAAATAGGACGCATGAGATATTTTTGAAGACTTTTCATCATCTATTTGTTCTTATCCCCACTTTTTCTTTCTCTCTCTCTCTCTCTCTCTCTCTGTCTGTCTTTTCCTTACTCCCTTTCTTACATAGAGAGACAGACAGAGAGAGAAAGAGAGAGAGAATTTTAGAATAGACTTTTAAGAAATTTTATTTCCTTTCAAGGATATTCCTTATGAACGATATATCTTTCCCCTTCTTTTTTCATTTTTTTTTCCAGCTTTTTCATTAATCATTTACTCCTCAATTGATAATATTAAATCAGATCGGATAAATCTGTTAATAACTTTTAGGATATATATTAACCTATTAGAAATACATATGAACTTGTGATATTCGAGTATTTCCAAATCTTACCTGTGAAATAGATCCATCTAGGAAGCAATTTCAGGTCAGGCATGAAAATTAGACAAGTTCGAGAAATCAGGAGGAGCATATAAATCGAGAGATAAGCCAGGTCTGACAGTTCTTAGTAACTAATACCGTTTATATGTATTTACTTTTGAATAGAGTCTTCGTATAGTTGGCGGTCATTGAGGGAGGAGTATTATAATTTTGAATGATTCGCCATTTGAAAAGTTTCACTTAATTCTCATTAATTTCAGTCTCGTCATTTGCAAGCATGGTAGGTTAATGCACGCTCGAAAAAAATGTCAAGTTATAATGAAGTAAATCGAACGTCAGGCGAGACCACGAATAAATCGATCAAAATCATCTCGAAAATCTCTTTTCGACTTTCGTACGAGTGTTAATCAACGATCGAAAATAAAATCGTTCAAAAATCAACACGAAAAAATTCTCTACAAAATTAATGTCAGCTTGGGGAAAAAAGAAAGAGAAAAGAAAAAAAAGAAAAAAAAAAAAAAAAGAAATGGAACGAAGAGAGAATTTGAATCTTTTTTTCTCTTTCTTTTTTTTTTCTTTCTTTCTTTTTTTTCCCCTCCCAACGAATTAAATCTCCTCCATCTACGAGAGAATCTACGTTCGTTGGACTTAATGTGTTGATGAATAATGTAAAATTCTTTAAAACATTATGTATGAATATGAAATATTCATTTTACGAATAAGTCTGCCTCTGTCTTTATACGGCTTCCTTTACATAATTGTCTTGCGAGCACTATATATATCGCATACCAACACTTAGAATTCCTATCGTGATCGTAGAGAACTAATAATGATCGGCGTTAATTAGATAACCGTGATAGAGTCTAGATATTATCTATACCTACTTACGGCCACGGATTGCCGCTTTCAAAATGTGCTTTAAAAGCCTCCATGCAAAGTTCGTAATTATGGAAAGCACGATTATATGCATTAACTGTTTACCTTTGTTTCGGTTGTCTCGATATCCTATCTCCTCGGCAAGGACCGATTCTATTAACTATGAAAATATCTTTGTAAATTCATTTTGATATATTTTTTATCTAACTTTTCCTTTAGAAAGTATAATAAGTTATTGATAATATCGATTTTCAAAATCAAATATATATAATCGACGATATATACATTCTGACGACATATTAACAAATATCTTAAATGATTACGAGTTCAAGTACGAGTAGGAATTATGTAATTTTTTTCTCTTTTATCGTATGTATATATTCATAAACGTCATCAATAAAGGTTCGAATGAATGAATTTCGTTTGAAAGAAAAAGAAAAAAAAAAAAAAAAAGGGGAAAAAGTAATGATAAAGAACTCATATCGGTCGTCCGCCCCTTTTTATCGTCAATTCCTTTGCACGATCGCCCTTCAATAATTTTATTATTACTTTTGCCATAAAAAAATTCTTCAATAGCGGGAATTTTTATCGCTACGCAATCGATGTTTTAATACCCGTCCACTTTGAATCTCGCTAATGGACATTGCAATACGCATTGATTAAACGAGATAATATATATCGTTAAAATCATTTTATCTTCTTATCGTTCGCATTGTAATAAAAAAAAAAAAAAAAAACTGCAATATATTTCTACGTTTCTTTTATATCTTTTTCCTTTTCCTTTTTTTATCGATCCTTCAATCATATAATATCTGTAAAATGTTAGATTAATAATTTCAATTATTCTTTTCTCTTTCTTTTTTGTTTCTTTTTTTATTTCTTAATTTTTATTTCTTTACTTTCAAAGAACTCGATTTTTCAGTGATAAAATTTTATATGCCAAGGCATACATGGTTTTATCGAAAGAGATAAAAATAACGTTTCGAATCAATGAAATTTTATATCACATCGTTTCACTTCGTAACCATCTTATTTCATATTTTTACTTCGATCTACCAATCGTAATACTATGAACGCGATCGTTAATCAATTTTCCATTCGTTTGCGATTTACCCTTTCAAATTCTCATCCCTTATTGTTCGAAAGCGAACTTTCGAAAACGAAATCACGATAACGAAGTTTCTAAATAACCGGTATACACGAAAGCCCACGAATAATTCTCTTTCGGCGTAACGAGATCGTTAAGAAATTATGATCGGTTGGTTGGTTTTCATTACGCAAGTCACGAATTTCCTTTGGCACAAAATTTTCCTCTAACGTTTCTATATCGTTTTTAATTCATAAGATAAAAGAAAATTTTCTGAGTTAATTCGCTTTTGTTAATTTAATGTGAAACAATGCCCTAAAAGTTATTTCTCGTTTGACTTTAAACGAACATTGAATACATTCACGTATGAAAATGAAATTATATGGCGTCTTAGAGAATTAAAAAAAAAAAAAAAAAAAAAAAAAAAAAAGCAGAAGAAAAATGAAAAATATAAAATTTCAATTATACGTTTGTCTGTATATCCACGGTTCCACTATACGGAACCACTTATAAGGCATGTAAATCATTCTTTTTTACTTACTACATACTCGTATTTCGTTTTAATAGGATATACTTTGTGTAGATCGTAAAACGTTGTGAAAGAAAGAGAATAAGAGAGAAAAATTCAGAGTGGAATCTTTCAAAAGGTTTTCTCGTTAGAACGATGTAACGGTGTATCTGTAAAAAAAAAAAAAAAAAATGAAAAAAAGAAAAAAAAAGAAAAAGAAAAAAAAAATAAAATAAAATAAAAAAGAACTACAGAAGGAGATAAACGGCATTGTTGGCCAATAGGAGAAAAGGACTAAGGGCATTTGAAAAATCTACTTCTATCTGGGCGAACGGATAGACGGAATTTAATCTTAGGCGAGGCTAGGAGACCCCGAAGCTACAACGAAATTACACTCGAGCGCTGACTCGAAGAAAGTAAATTCAGTTTTGGTTCGACTGCCATTGCATGATAGGATAGGGATGAGAAGCTCGTACCGAATCTTAGTGTCGTTTAACTAAATGGATCCCGTTTTTCTTAAGCGATAAAGAAAGGGATAGATAAGAGGAAGAAGAAGGAGAAGAAGTAGAAGAGAAGAGAAGAGAAGGAAGAAGAAGAAGAAGAAGAAGAGAGAAAAAAAAATAAGAATGAAAGAAAGACAGATTTTCTTTTTACGTGCCGAACTATTCCAACATAACTAATAGGATTTTTGCTTTCGTCACGTATAAACGAGGAAAATATTTTCCCTCCTGACGGGTTCTCCCTTACGCGGAACATTCCAAGCTTGCAAATTGCCCTACGTGGATCGCGGAAACAATAAGGATTTGCTGAAATCGAATGGGAGAGGCGTCGCTTTACGGGCATACCCATGGCAGCAGCATCAACGAAAATCACGTCGGGTGAAACGCAAACGCGCGCGGATTTCTCTCATGGAAGTGCAGGCTCGTGAGAACGAGCACGAATTCTGTACAAGAGAGAGAGAGAGAGAGAGAGAGAGAGAGAGAGAGAGAGAGAATGGGAAATAGACGAGAAAGGCGATAAATATTTTAGTACTTTCGTCGCACGAGAGACATTGTTCCTCGGAATCGTACGAGTATTCTATGTATACGTATATATGTATATATATATATATGTGTGTGTGTGTGTGTGTGTGTGTATGAGAGATGTATGTGAGATAGAGAGAGAACGAGAGAGAGAGAGAGAGAGAGAGAGAGAAGAAAGCTAAAGAGACGAAGCTAGTGAAAGAGGAAAAAGATAAATATACGAAAAGAGAAAGACACTATACTACTCCGCATAGCGTTTTCCCTTTGACGCAGAAGGCATCGCAGTGTGACATCTTCGCATTGAAAAATGATATGAAACGAAAACGTTATATATGCTATATATGGACGAAATACGAAAAACGTATCGATCCATTAATCTTTCCTTTGAATAAAGTCGACGCGTTCCATTTAAACGCATATTTTAAATATGAAATATCTATGAATGGAAAAGGACAGTATAGTGACATATATATATATATCCAAAACGATTCGCTTGTTCTTTTAACTATCGAGATGATAATTGTTTTAATCTTAGGTAATATCTCTTATACCTCTATCGAAAATTTTCACGAGCTTTGTTCGAATGATAATAGTAAAAATGAATTACAGTTCGCCCGTGTAAAATTGTTACGTTCTTTTCTCATTACCTTTTTCTCGGTTCCCTTTTATAATCGTGGAAAAAAAAGAAAAGAACAAAAAGAAGAAAAAGAAAAAAGGAAAAAAGGTCGCGTATTAAGAAATAAAACTTTCATCGATTTAATATCACCACTATATTGCAGGCAATTTTCTTTTAGACAAAAAAAAGTGTACGCTTGAAATAAAATCCCTAATAATACCGCCAATAATAATAATAATAATAATGAGACTACTTGAATACGTAAAAACAGATTAAAAACGATAATATTTTTCAAGATACGATAGAGTACATTAAAATATTTTTACGCGACGTCTGATGATGGATGGAAATGTTACGTGCACGAGGACGCTTTACATATGTAATACGTCCCTTCCCGTTTCTGTAATACGTTCTTCTACATACATGAGAGATACGAGAAGCTCTTGTGCGAATCCATCGTGGATTAAATTTCGCGATGGCATAGGTATATATATACTAGCTTAGCCGTATGAAAATGAATTCGTAACATCGAATATCGGAATAGAATTTTCGTTTGTGAATAATAATCTTCCTGTCTGTATGTTTACCTTAACGTAGACATTCTCGCAATATTTGTCGTAAATTAAAAATAACTTTTTTTTTATGTTTCGAACTTCGTGATACGTGAATATATTTACAACTTGTTAAAAGTATGTAATATAAAACGAAAAAAAAAAAGAAAGAAAGAAAGAAAACCCGAAAAGAAAAGAAAAAACAATTATAAAAAAGATTTACATGAAATATCTTCAAGCTGCTAGCATTAATATATCTACTAACTTGTATATTTGACCATATTTCTGTATAAGTAGGTATGTATTTACTGAAAAAAAAAAAAAAAAATAGAAAACAAAAAGAAACAAAAAGAATAAAAGTTAAGAAAAAGAAAAAAAAGAAGATCATATGGAGAAGAGGTTAGAAGTCAATAAATGCTCGTACAATAGATACAATGAAGGAAAGACCTTTGTCGTTGGGGTTTGCCTCAGTAAAGGGCAAGTTCAAGTGCCCGAAGGGAAACGAGCCAGTCCATCCTCTAAAATGCTTTCGCCTCTCTCATGACACGCGATGTTTCGAAAGTCCGGAAAAGCCGCATACATACCGTCGAATCCCACAGGAAGGGAGCAACCATGTACACGTTTCCTCCATCCCTAACGCCTAAGGCTATCGTCATCCTTTTCGTTCCTTCCTTAGACCGGCCCATCAATAAGGATGCCCGAGGATAACTGATCTTTTCACTTCCTTACTCGAACAATCACGATCGAGTACAAACGATCCTTGTCGAATGTTTACATTTTTTTTTTAAATCCCAGGAATAATTATCTTAGATTAAACGCATATCATTGTTACGTAGAAAATGGATCCAAAGATTCGCCGAGAAGGAATTTCGGAATTAAAAATTATTATTCTATACTTCGAAGAAAAATATATGAATATATCTTAAATATATATATATATATGAATATATATATACATATATAGGTTGATTTGTTTCTTTTTTTTTTTTTAGTATATTAATTTTAACTACTGTTGAAAGTTAAGTAGCAATCAGTAATCATATATGTGTTGTCAGACATTTAAGTAGAATACAACTCTTCTATGCGAAAGAATTGTATGAGTCCAGACGTTTAAGTAGTACAGGTCAAACACACGAATGTACATAAGATTTTAACGAATCGATTTGCCTTTTTTTTAAAAAACACTTTTTTTCATATAAAACAATATAAAAAGAATAAGTTACGTATATTGTAATGATTGAAAATATTTGTACACTATAAATCACTATAGATATCGACATTACGATTGGATAATTTGTATACAGTAATATCCACATCCACTTTTCCCTAAAGATTCTATTGAAAGATTTGACAAGTCATATGGATTTCATTTGAAAAAAGTCATTTAGAAAAAGTCATTTTGATTTGAGGGGATTGCTCAGAACTGAGATAATATATTACACCAACTCCGGCTAATCTTTTTTTCTTTTTCGTGCGATCTCGTCGACGGGACGATCCATCATCGGTTGATAGTCTAATGAATGAACTTTTCCAGATGAAAAAGTATCACGTCAACGAATATCCAGATATTTCTGTTTTTGACGAA
This sequence comes from Vespa velutina, assembly GCF_912470025.1. Taxonomy (NCBI): domain Eukaryota; kingdom Metazoa; phylum Arthropoda; class Insecta; order Hymenoptera; family Vespidae; genus Vespa; species Vespa velutina. The sequence continues at coordinate 4,573,110 of NC_062201.1, forward strand.
TCATTTGACATTATATTATTAGAAATAATAAGTGAAGTATTGTAACGTACGTCGTTAAACGTAATCGGCTTTGTCGTTCTCTTCGAAAGCTCTTTTAAGCTTCAAAAGAGATACTTATCGACGAATCGTGCGGTGCATTTATCTTCTCAATGTCGCTTTCACGCCAGGAACATCGCCTAGATATATCTGGCAAATACATCCCATTATTCTTTAGTAATTGCAAGTGTCCGTCGGAACAACTCGGCAGATCGTACCTTAGCGATCCGGTTATTAAGACTTCTTTGTCGAGGATCGTAATGAAAAAGTGTAGGGGAAGAGAAAAAAAAAAAAAGAAAGGAAGAAGGAAAGGAACTTTGGTACGAAGAAAGAAGTAAGATAAACGATACAGTTAGTGATCAGTACCTAGAAACTTACAATTTTTCATTTCGATTCATCAACTATAAATAATATCAACTATTTTTTATCAATGATTTTTATTGCTTAAATATAACGAATGACGATCTAATAAAAATATCAAGATCGTTTTGAAAAATGAATTAAATGGCAAGGATTTATTAAACGGTAATATATTTGATTATTTTAACGTTAGTTACGTTAAAATAATCGTTAGAACAAGTGTAATATAGAATTGATGATGAACATGCAAGTATAGATAAAATATAGACAGAAATGATAACGGGATAAGCCAAGAATTGAAACAAATTGAACAAGTGAGTATTCGGAATATAATACACGTGTTCCGAGGGACGGTAAGACGTCGTAATTATTAATGTACCGTAGGAAACGTTCACCACAGAATTCCAACGTCAGCGTCCTTGCGGCACTGAAACTACGTCAATCAAGTGTCGGTTACGAGAGCGATAATAAAGTTATACTAAATTTAGACGTCGTTCGTGTATTCCACTGCCAAATTACGCCACGACATTGTCCATCTCCGATGGATAATTGACATTAAACAAAATTCCATTACCCTTTCCAAGATATGTACCAATAAATTTATAAACGTGACTTGTTCTTAAGTTTTAGAGCACTTTAATAGCCATATTTATTTTACTTTTCAAAAAGAAATTTACGTATCTTTGCTATACAAATTTAAGCTTCCACTACGTAAGTATATTTCTATGTACATAATGTGTTATATATATATATGTATATATATTTATATATATATATAAGTAGGTAGATGTATTTGTGCTCTTAGGCAATCCGAGAAACGAAATAAAAGATCCTAAAAGCGCAAATTTATTATTTCTAGTTTCTTCTTCGTTGCTGCGTAAAGCTGCTTTAAAATACTTTGGTGGGCTAATTAGTAAAGTACCGATGCTACGGACGGTTGTACATACCACCAACGGGATCTAATGGATACACGGAGCCCGATTTATGGCACCACTTGTATCCATTAGACTTAAAAGCAAATATAATTGCTTGTATAATCCATGGACACGTGAGTCAGGATCCTGGGATGAACTTTCGAGTTCGTTTGGTACAGCGAATAAGGTTGTTCATTGTTTAGATATTTTTTGGAGGATATGGTTACTGGTATATAACATTAATAAACATATAATAATAGTAATAAACGAATTTTATGATGTTCCGATCATCTGGATCGGAGATACAATGAAAATGAAGTATCAAAATATTTTTGGAAATTGAAAGGAGTCTAGAATTTCATCTAGCAAAAGAGAAGGACGGAGGAAGGGTCGAAGGATCCTACGAGATAACGCATAGACAGATTGAAGGTAAATAGATTCCATTCTAGATTCTATTCCAGAATAAGTGAAACAGCTGGCGATTATCAATTCTGTTATACTATCGTCTCTCTTTCTCTCTCTCTCACTATCAATAAACTCATTCGAATTCGCCTAACGATATCGAATAATAGATATTTGTATACAATGACAGGCTCAAAATTCGTCTATATGATTTTAATCGATAAATGGAGTACATGCATATATTATTATTTTATACTATTCAATTGTCGTAATCGTTTCATTTTCGATTTCTCAAATTATCCTATTACGTCTATAAATATCTAATCTCATTATTGTTCTTTTTTGATTTTTTCTTTATTTCTTTTTTTTCTCATATAAATTATTTTACTCTTCTGTCCCTCGAATAGAGATACTATGTTGAAGGAATGTAAGAATCGATTGAAAAAAGCAATGGATTTAAAGGAAAATCAATGAAATTCGAAACTGAAACAATTCGATGCTTAATCTACATAGAGTGTACATAGAATATGCAATGGCAACGACTTGGTCCATACCGATGCGTCTTATGGGAATTATCGCGACATAATTGCACGAACAGCAGCACGTTACGACTGTTCGGAGTATTCTCCCTTAGGAGACACAAAATAGCCATTATCGCAGTCAGAGTCGTTTATGTGAAACCATAGATCGTGGTCGTTGTTAGCGATCGCCGTTCGAGACCGACTTCCTCCTTCTCTATTCATTACCTCTCTCTCTCTCTCTCTCTACGTTAGTTAAAAATATTACAAATTTTTTTAATAACTACATTTGTCCGTCGAAAGGAAATACAAAGGCTAATCAAAAATTTTTCTACTTTTCAAACGTCTCACTTTACTAATAAATTTTTATAATTGTTAATCAAATAAGTAGTCAAAATTTCCATTTTAAATATATTCGTTGCAAATTATTGTAATTAATAATTATGACAACGTTATGTATTATATTTAATAATCTTTATTCTTTTCGTTGACAGAAATAAAGATATTATGGACACTATCTGTGCGAAAGCAGATTACGTAAAGTTTATAAATATAATGACGGAAAACGACTTTGACTCGTTTGTGAAATTAAAGCTTCTAGCGCTCCTTTGATGTTTTTTCCCCAACATTTTAAAATTCATTTATTGAAATTGAAGTTGCCCGAATGCGAGTTGAAATTAAATTCGTAATGTGGCTACATATGCATATCCACGTATTCCGTAGTCGTTTTAAATCGCCTTTCAAAGAATCAGTAGATATGTTTCGAAAGATATAATACGTCCTTTATTGTATTTAATAATGAAATAAAAAATGGGGGGTGGGGTGGGTGGGGGGGGGGGAAAGAAAAGAAAGAAAATTTAATTATTATTTCTTGCGTATTTTTCCATCCGATCGAGCATATAAAAACGTTGATCGTCTTTTTTGTTCTATGGTTGTTTCAAGAGACGCTAATCCAAGCTTTTTAAACGAACCACGGTGCATTTTCAAACGTTCAATTTTAAACCACGTTTCTGTGCGTGGAACGCTAACGTAAATTATTCTCAAATATCGATCGGATCAAATTGGGAAGAATATTAATGAAAATTTCATTTAAATTCATTGGACCTACCTCTATGTAAAAACGTGGAAAGAGATAAATATCAAATGGTTATTAACGTTAATCTCGCGAAAACGAATACTTTAATAATAATACAAATTGTTAAATTTATATTTTATTATACCTGCACATATCCTTTTACGAATTTATTAAATGTTCATTCGAAGTCAGTCATGTAATAAATTATTTTATAATCAACCATATTTCGTACATATACGATTCTCACGTTTAAAAAAATTCCACGTATATGTAATATTCTAAATAAGTTTAAAAAAAGAAAAAAAGGACCATTTAGAAGAAAGACCAATTAGAAGAAGTTGTTTAAGTCGTAAGAAAAAATTAACAACTTCCTTCATTTACAAATTAACGAATTAAGTCAAAAAGTAGTATCGCGACTCGTAATCCACGCTTTTGCTTCCATCACGGGAATTCTAAATTTCGTAAGGGAGACTTTTCTGGTGGCGAAATACGTTCTTTGCATCGAAATCGCACTAAATAAACCACACGATTTCGTGCCCGATTTTCCCCTGTGGCTCGAAAAATGAACGCGAAAATAAATTCGTTCGTTCGAGAAAACGTGCCTGCATTACCTTAAACCTATTAACATGCATGTGATTCGTCGTCGTTGGACTGCGTATATTATTGCGTTTAATGATTAGAACCAAAGATCCTCGTTGGATATATTCTTTATAATATTCTTTACGTGAAAATGATCAATCATCACGATGATATATAATTATGAGATTAGAGCCTGGGATATTACGTTAAACAAAAATATTTATTTGTTATACTTTATCATAGTTGATAATAATATATTAAAATTTCTGAAAGATAGAAAGAGAGAAGGGAGAGATATTTTTCTTCGACGAAAAAAAAGAACTAAGAGTAAGTAAACTATACATAGTGAGAAACACGAAGTGTCGTATAAGTCTTCGACAGAAACTTGCATCCTCTTTATTTCTTGTTCCCTTTTTTTTCTTCTTTCTTTTTTGCTGCCCTCTCCCCCTCTCTCCCACCCGATCGCTAAGTCGCATCGCCTAGGCGAGAAGAAAAGCGTAGGATTTTGAGGCTAAACCGAGTCCATGTTATTTAACACCCCTCGAACGAGAAAGTAGCTCGAAGCTTTTCTCGGGGGCTTAGTTTTGTGAGTGTTCGCGGAAATGCACTTCGGAGATAGAAAGGTAGTGAGTAGAAAAAGAAATAGAAAGAGTGAAAGAGAGAGAGAGAGAGAAAGAGAGAGAGAGAGAGAAATTTATGGGAGTGGATTGGCTCACGCCTATCTTCCGTCGGAACGGGAAAAATAATTTGCATATACATATTTTAGATTCAACGACCTCGCAGACGCCTCTTTTGCACGTAAAGTCGTTTCACCCCCATGAGTAACGTATTCCAACTCATTTTCAGTACTTCTTCTCTATCCTCTTTTTCACTTTCATCATCTTTGCATTTCGTCTCAATCGAAGCATATCATACGCATATATACGTACAAAGGGAATTCGAATCTATTGTGATTTACGGATATTACTTAACTTAATATTTTAACAAGCTCCTTCCATGCCGTTTGCCTTTTATCGATTTCTTAATCTTCCCTTTATTTCAAAGTTTTACCTAACTAACGATTTTCCACGAACGTTAACACGAAAAGTTTACAGAGTCACGATTTCATGGTCTATTCGAAGAACGTGTCGCTCGCAGATGCAATACAGCTCGAAATTCTATTACGATTTCTATATCCAAGTGGGAACCAATAATCGTACTCTTGCGTGGAACTTCTTTTTTTTTCTTTACAGTTTAACATTTTTAACCATTCGATCGAATGTATATATATATATATATATTCTTTTACCGTCGGTTTTCTTAAACTAAAGGTAAAACGAGATAAAAGAAAATAAAACAAATGCAAAAGATATTTTCAGCACGTATCGTAAATTATAAATTATGACGAGCTTGACGCGATAAAGATAATGAAAGAAAATGAGTACTTACGTGTAGTAGCACGTGATGACAACATATTTAATGAATTTATGTGATGAATATGTTAAAAAAAAAAAAAAAAAAAAAAAAACAAAAAAGAAAAAGAGAGAGAAAAAAGCCCGTTTCGTTTTTAATCTCCCAATCGATATTATCATCGGTATCATTATAAAATCAAATTATTGTTGCATTTTTTAAAATGAAAAATCACGTCGATATATCGTTACGAAACGTTGCAAGACATGAAAGACGAATGGATGGCGCAGAGTTCTTTGAGAGGGATAAAATATTCGGTTGATTTTAGTATGCTTACAAAAGGGAAGTGGCGGTTTTTCTTTCGGCGACAAAAGAGTGAGACGAGATCGTCCTCTTTGCATATGCATCGTCATGCACTTCTACCGCTCTCTTTTTTCTTTACACGTGCGCGAACACACGTATATACGGAGCTACTAACACAACCAGTTTGATATCAAAGCACTCTTTCAGACGTTATTGCTTCGCGAGATAAGACGTTCGTGTAGAAAAAGTCGGTCCCATGTTACAAAACACAAAATGCTTTTCTTTTAAATGACGTCGCCCGTGAAGATCCCATGCCATTTTATTAGAAAATTTATGAACTTCTCTTTTAACCTTTCTTTAGTTCTTATTTCCCTTTTCCTGTTTTTTTTTTTTTTTTTTTTTTTTTTTTTTGTAATTTTCGTTTATTCCGTTTCTATTTTTTCTTTTCTCTTTTTTTTTTCTTTCCTTCTTTTTTCTTATTATTTCTACATTCGTTGCTCTTTCTTCTTCATATACGGCGAACATTAAACAATATTTAATTTCATTCATCGATTTTACAATCCATTGAAATTTTCATGTGTTTCGAAATATTTGATATATGAAGCACAAGGAATATTCAATAAACGACAACGAAAATCACATTGGTTTGCATATATAGCCACGTACCATTAATATGTACGTACATACTGTACATATATATACCTATGTATAAGCAATGTTTATCAATTGTTTCGTGGATTTTCACGAGTTCAAGTACATGGGTATAACATTATTTAAAACCCTTATCGTTAGTATTATTAGTTCGGAATGTTTATAAAGAAGAAAGAGAAAAAAAAAGAGGAAAAAAAATGACTGGCTTATCATTTAGTAATAAAAAAGGAAGTAAATGAGAAAAAGAAATAATTATTTATTTCTGTCAGTCGTTTTCTTTTTCTTTTTTTTTTTTTTCCTTTTAATATCACAATCGAGTTGAACTAATTCGAGCTGTACACTCGCACATATCGATTTTTCGGTTGGCACTTTTAATCGAAGCTGGGCTACGGCGTTCGTATTGACGCGTATTCACAGCCGACATCGCGATTAACGATAATACTTTTAACGCGAATGAGAGATTTATCGGAGTGCGAGCAATACATTTTGAATCACGTTAATGAATCGAACTGAACGGTGAACGGTTTCAATCGATTCATTGCTCACGTTTGTCGATGACGAGTAGGAAAGGCCATGAGAACGAGAGACTCGCAACATCCGCAACATTAACGATCGATCCAAACCTTCCTTCTGTTCCCTTCGCTACATATATCTACTTAACTATGTAGGACTAGAACGATGCTTCTCTCTCTCCGAAACTTTAAGCTCCGCTTATGGCGTCGATCAGCCAATCAAGAAACCGGATTTAGAACTTAAATCCTACTTAAAATTTAACTTAGAAAATTCTAAAGAAGAAAGAGAGATAAAAGAAAGTGTTAGATAAAGAGGCTTTTCTAACGAATTACAATTGGTAAAGCCGATAATAACGACAAGTGTCTATCAGAAAATTCAAAGAATTTCGAATGAGAGAAAGAGAAAAAGAGAGGGAGAGAGACTAAGGTATAAAGAGTGAGAGAGAGAGAGAGAGAGAGAGAGAGAGGGAGAGAGAAATGGATAGAAAAGCTCGGATTTGATTTTAATTTAATTAAAAATTCATGGAGCCCTCATTACTCGTAGCCCATTAAGCTCAGTTCAAACTCGTTAAACGTACGGCATGAGCGTTGTTAAGGAAATACATTTAAAAAGGAAGACACATCCAATTTGGCAAAAGAAACTTGTATATCTTTTGACGAAAGTATCTTGACATTTTGCACTCTGATTTTCAATATAACTTCGGACAGAAATTTTCCCCCGAAAATTAAGTAAAGACCAGCAGCATGGTTACCAACCACCACTATTATTAACAAACATTTGGACTTTTCGACTCTATACAAGATATATGCGAAACGTTGTACTAAATTAAAGGTCGTTTGTTTTAAGTATTACGAGAGGGAGAGAGGGAGGTCAAGGATATATTACCTTCTTCGTGCTACATCAAACACGATAACAAACTCTCGACCATCGTGTGTTCTAAACAGATGCCCCATATATATATATATATATATATATATATATATATACATATATGTATGTATACCTTTTCCTTTCAATCCAATAGTTTAAGCCGCAATGTTCTAATATAAATCAATTTCTACATTTCAAATCTGCTATAACCGAGGTTAGATTGAAAATAAAAAAAAAAAGCAATCAAATGTACAATAAAAAGAGAAAATATAATCGATCGAGCGTTTTTCGAATATACCTAACATTCCCATGTAAAGGAATCTGGTATATGTATGTAATACATATTGTAATATGAAAATATTGTTTCGTGCGTTTAAGAATTTTTTTCTTCCTTACGACAGGGCATATCGTTTAAGGATAATTCTGACGTAAGCCTTTTAGCAGGACAACGTTCACGCGACATATCCGTCGTTTATCGAGCTTCTCAAATTTCCTTTGGTAAGCTTTGGTGTGACTAAAGATTGATGGACGGTCTCATAGGTAAATAGATAGATAGTGAGTAAATATATAGAGACGCACACGTTAGACGGCTAGTTAATTACATGCTTAAGCTCCGATCACGTAAGCTGTATAATATGAGCCACAAAGATTAAATGTATACTAAAGATATGTTTACAACTGAAATTATAATATAGACGTTAGATTATTAACGATACTATGATTCAAATGGCTATACCATAATTTATTGAAATACAAACAGTTTATCAATAATTCATTTCTGAATGGATATGTATGAATGATATTGTTAATTTGAAGATTAGAAATTATTTTGAAAGAATCGATGATGAAAAATTAAAAAAAAAAAAAAAAAAAAGAAAAAAAAAAGAAGAAATAAGTAGTTATACATCGAACCATCCATGTGAGATTCTACTTTATCTTTCCTCATGTTCCTAGCAAAAGAGTTTTAAATCCACATTTATTGCACTCCCGTTATCGGTCGGCGTAAAGCCTTCCAAAGGAAAAGTATATCTTTTGATTTATGTACTAGCGCGTTCTCTTTCGGTGATGCAGCGGCAGCGGCAGCGGTAGCGGCAGCAGCAGCATCAGTAGCAATAGTGTTGGTCGAAAGAGATGGGGATGGGGATAGGACCGATAATGGGGACGCGTAATGGTGGAAAGATTCGTTCGTTCGGTGGTATTATCTCCGTTCGGGCAAGCCACGAACAAAAATTCGTCGTATAAAGAGAAAGAGAAAGAAGGAAACGAATTGAAAATGAAAAAGGAAAGGACAGACAAAACGTAAAATGAGGCACAGACAAAAAGGAGTAACAAACAGAGCAAAAGGAAGATAACGAGAGCGAGAGAAGCAAAAAAAAAAAAAAAAAAAGAAAAAAAGAAAAAAAAACGAAAAAGAAAAATCTTCTATTCAAACTCAAACGAGAATCAATCAGCCATCGCTATTGTTTTTAAACTGATTATATTAATGAATAAGTTGATGATCATCGTACAAAATTATTATATCGTTTTTCTCATTGAATTCTAAAATCCATCGACAGACGCACAAACGTATTTTTCATTGAAACTTCGTCTTTCCTTTTTTCCTTTTTTCTTCGTTAAATCTACACTTTCACTAGCACGAATATATTTCAACTAATGTAAAAAGAATTTCACTTATCAACGAATCGTATATCGAGTCGATAGAATCCAAAAACAATGCTATCACACATATACACGTAGTACATATCTATAATGACAACACATCGATTTCTGTTGTTTCAGGAAGCGAATAATATAAATAATTACGCTTTAATTAATAGCCTCCGGCGATCGACATAGCTAATTCACAGAGACTCGCTCCCATTTAACTTCGTAATAATTTGCTTGTACAAACGACACGCTAACTACGCGCCCGAATTATTGTCAACGTTTATATTCTCTGACTGCTATATCTACAGTCGTTCAAATAAAATACAATTGTGGCGATAGTACGCATCGTTCGTATTGTCGGATACTGCAATGTTATTAAATAATAGGGAATTAGTAACCGTTGTATATACAGATATCAATTTTATAAATACTTATTTTTACATGGCTAATAAATTGAATGATTGATTTAGATTAAAATAATATTTTGCCGTGACTAAATATGATATTTAATATCATCTTGTACGATTCGAGAATCAGAATTAATAATTCATTTTGATCAAATAATTATTTTAATAAAAATATTTCGTAAATTCTTAAGGTGAAAAAAAAAATCCGATATTTATCTTCGAAGCTTGCAATTCGTGTTCTCGGTCCTAGCTATGTCTGGGCCTGATTCAAAATCAAACAGGCCGATGCAACACGGTGATGCGACATCGAGCTTCGACTTCTTGATTAACCGATCTCTCTCTCTCTCTCTCTCTCTCTCTCTCTCCCTGTCTCTCTCTCCCTCTGTGACCCGAAGTTCCGATACTTTGTGCATTGACCCACGGCCGAACGAGCGATGTTCCAATTTAGCCGTGTTCTCCTTTACCTCTGATAGCTTTCCGATCGCGATACGCAACTCCGATAGACGGTTCATGTCAGCCAACATACGTCTTCGAAATCATTATTGATCTTTTTCTCGATTATTCTACCTGAAGCAATTATAGATATTCGATAAGCAATACCATAAAAATATCTATGAGATTATAATCAACGATATATTTTATTAATTTTTATATCAAAGATTCGATCTCGTTATAATAAAATTCTTTTGTTTTTTCAACAAAAGACTTACGTTTCTTTAAAACAATCATCCATTATAAACGAAGAACATTATAATTGAATTTATATCATCCGAATGTGAAGTAAATTACCTATTTTACGAAGGAAGGCTCGCAAAAAGTATGTGTACGTCTGGCACGTGACAAATTGCTACTTGGAACCCTACAACCTTATGTTTGGGCGGAGGTAAGGTTAGAAAAAAAAAAAAAAAAGAAAAGAGAAAAAAGGAAGAAAGAAAATTCCAACGCTTGATCGATACGCCTCCGCCCTCTCTCCTCTCTCTCTCTCCTTTTCCGTATCCTGCACGTGGCATTAAAAGCAGAGTTAACGGGTGGCGGTTGGAACCACGTTTTGTACAATGCACAAAATTGCGTGTGCCATTGGTTAAAGGACCGTTTCAAGAGCAGAGAAAGGGATGAATGGTAGGGCGGAGTTATATAGGGGGAAGGGAGAGGAACACTGGTCACGCACGTAGCATCGCTCTTTCGATTGTTCTGCACAGGAAACAGACTGCGTTTCCGTCACCTGTCCTTCCCACCTCGTCCCTTTCCTCACATGTCTTTCCCCTCGATTTTCTGACCTTTATTCCTTGCTTTTCTATTTTATTTTAACGTGACACCTGAACACCGACACGGTCAAAGGATCACCCGTATGCACGTTACGGTCAGCTAGTGACTCAACTGTCCCTTTTTATAACTACCCACATGGAACAGAGCATGTAATCTAAATAGGTATGTGTACGTATATATATATATGTGTGTGTGTGTGTGTGTTATCTTTGACATGTAAAAATTATTATTTTATTTGTATATATTTGTATTTACTTATATTTCAATGTATGTATGTATATATATATATAAATTATCGAAATTATTGAATATGCCATTACAATTCTGCGGTTACGATTCGAGATACATACTTTTATAAGAATCCTTATTACGTTTTCCCTTCGTTTCGTAAATATTATAAACTCACTTTGCACAAACGTTCCTTTTTCGAAGGAATAAAATACGATACGAAAGCTTATTTAAAAATCCTACCATGGGTCCGCCAAATCGACCTAGTTTCAAGGTTTAAGGTTCATTGAAGAATCGTATTTACAAAGTACCGCATTCGAATTTTCCTTGAGCCTTTATTCGCCCTTTTCTCTCGTTCGTTTCGACGTCGCACGATATTCGCTTGCCGCAACGCGATCGTTATACTTCGCAAAACCGTCCTAATTAAGTTTCGAAAGTCGGGAACCTATTGTTTCTTCGACCTAAGCGCGACGTCCCAATTTACGTTTTCAGTTTGTAATTTAAGCCGATAAGAAGACTCGGGATCATTAGCGTGGCGGTTTCTTTGCTTAACATTTCCATACGCAAAAGTCGACCGACTTTTTCTCGTTTCTTTAAATTCATTCCAACACAGATCTCCTCCGTTCCCTCTTACGGTTAGAAATTCATCCCTATTCTTTTCTAGTTAACTTTCAACTTCTTTATTTACACGACAATCTCATTTGCTTCTCGACACGATCGACAACTATGTGCCGTTCTTGCTCTAGTAAAAATGCAAATTTGAGATTTTATTAGGGTATCTTTCTTTTTTCTTTTTTTTTTTTTTTTTTTTTTTTGTTGAAAATCTATTATTTGTACGAGAAAGGAATAAAGTCGAATATACTTTCTATCTCACTCTATTTCGAATTTTTATAATTTTGCAACAATTAAAAATAGTCATATATATATATATATATACACACCTATAGGGATATCACATAGATCGTTCCATAAATCACAGTTTAACTCGCTTGCAAGTAATTGCAAAATTTCATCCCCTAAATATTCAGAAAATAAATCTGATTGCAAGAAAATACGTATTTTCTTTATGGAGTAGAGGAAGAAAAAAGGAAAAGAAATAAAGGAAAAGAAACAAAGGAAAAGAAACAAAGGAAAAGCAAGATCCTCGTCTTCGATGCCCGTAAATGATAAAATTTATGTTGGTACGAGGATAGATTTATAAGTCTAGGATCAGATACGATAACGTGTGGTTATCACGACGACATAAAATCGTACGATGGACGTTTACGTTCCGTCGACTTTTCCCGTAAAATAATTACACATTGGTGAAAATTTAATACATGCGAAAAGTTAATTTTTAATTCGAGAAGAAAAATGCTTAAATTTATGCGTGTCTCTAATCCTAATTTATGACTATAATTTTTTTTTTTTTTTTTTTTTATTTCTGATATTAGATCGTGCAATATTTCTCCAATTTGCATTCTACGTTAACTCGTAGCGAGCTGACCTCTTTAAAAAGCGACAAAGTTGCAAAATTAAAAATTTATCGAATTCCAAAAATGCCTGACTAACTTTGCATCTTTACGATATCCACATATGGTGTTAAATGAATGCTCAAATGTCCTTTGCCTCTAATCTTCTTTTTTTTCGCGTCAAAACAAAAAAAAAAAGAAAAGTTTGGTTGACCTTTAAGCGAAGTACCTTTGTACTACCACGAATGAGTAGCAATAGCATTTCTAAAAGTTTTTAACACTTTGCATTGAACGATACGTCGAACAATATTAATACGATGCAAAGGCTAAAAGGTCAATCTCGCTTGCACCGATTGAAAACAATGATAATGAAAAGTTTAATAACCGTAGCTGATGCAAAATCGCCAGAGATGAAGAAAATCACGAATGTTATGTGATGCACATATAATGATATAATCGAGATTATCACAGTTAAAAAACTTTTCGTGGACTTACAGTCGCCGAACCAAAGATAATGCGATTGAACTTATTTCCTGGTGGTTTTAGCGTACCCACTTTCATGATACTAATTAAAACAAAAAAGTAAACGAAGTTATATATTATTTGGTAAAAGACAAATAAAAAAGTTTCCACTTCTTTTCGACGTTAATCGACTAAATAATTTCATTTGTAAGCTTATTACTCGTAACTCGTAATAATCTGGTCAATAAATACCATTCATACGAAAACTTCATTAATTATTTCAATAAAGCTTCTTTATTGAGAAACAATTACGATATTCTCGATTACGATTCCGTGTGGTAAAAAGTATAAGTTGGTGAAACTCTATTGAATAGAAGAAAAAGAAAGAAAAAGATAAAAAAAAAAAAGAAAAAAAAAAAAAAAGAAAAAAAAGAAAAATAACAAAAAATAAAAAGAGAAAGAAGAATAATATTGAGTTTGCCATATACTATTATATTTTGTTCGCATTTGATTGCATTAATCGCCATTACGAAAACAAATCAAATACGTCGGTACGAATGAAATATAGACGAAACGCGTAATGACAAAACTTCGAATGCATTCGAGGCTGGAAATTAATTGTTAGGAATAATCGTCCATTGCTCCACCACTTCGAATCACATCGAATGGTACAATTTTACTCATGGAAACGACCGAATTAATTTTACCGAGTTGTTTCAACGTTGTTCTACGATGAAAATCGTCTTCTCGCGAATAATGCGTAAGCACGAATTACGACTCTACGTGAATTCCTTTGACGTCATAGAATTCGTTAGAGTGGATGATTTAATCACCGTAAGTACTTCTACGACTGGATAAGTTTCCTTTTAATGAAAATCCTAAGGATCACTCAAACGACTACGATCATTTTCAAAGTTTTAATCTCGAATCATCTTAAAAGTGGAAAAACTTCATTCATTTCGAAACGAATGTATTTTGTAATTAAATCGGAAAAATCAAAGAAATGGAAAATCAATGAGCCAAAAATTCATAATCCATACAAATTTATTCTACGTCGAAAACGATTTTATAATTTAGAAATAATATTTTTAAAACGTATTTCTTCTTGCGGATAAATCATTTTCTCGGAGGGCCTATTTTAAAGCGTTACTTCGTCAAACGTGATTCGCAATATCGATGATACTTTCGTTCGACTTCCTAGCTTCAGGAAACAATGATGACTTTTAAAGCTTTCTTCTCCTTCGAGAGTACGAGAACGCGTCGAGAAACAAACAATGCGTTTCATCGTATCGATTATTTAACTTATGAAATATAACTTTGATATAAAATAAAATTTATTACGATTATAAATTTTAATTAATCATTAGCTTTCTTACTTTTTCTGCTAAACGAAGCGAAAAGTCGTAATGGAATAAAATGCATCGCTGATATTTATACACGTTTAACTGCGGAAAAGGAAAAGAATGAATAAGAGAGAGAGAGAGAGAGAGAGAGAGAGAGAGAGGGTGGTAGAAAGAAAGACAGAATCATTATTAATTACCATTATTCTTACGAGATTGTATTTTCTGTAATAGGCTCCATGGCTTTCCAAGTATTTGCTCAGTTACGTGAATATTCGCGGTGTAGTATGGTGGTTTCGTAAATACCTGATACTTCGTAAAGTATTGAAATAGTTCGGGGATTCTCGAAGCTTTCGGCTTCTTCTTGATCTTCCAGGGAAATAAACCAGATTAAGAAAAAAAAGAAAAAAAAATTATATATACACACATCTATCTTTTACCCAAAAATATGCAGTATTATATTCTTATCGTCGATATAAAAAAAAAATTATTATCTCTTTTAAATAATAAGAAGGTATTAACACCCTTTTGAATGCAGGAAATCAGAAATTCAAAATGAGATGATAAATATCCTCGAGTAAAATCTAATTGTAATTGTAATAGTACTATTAAATTGAAGTACGCAATAGCGTGACCTTACGAACTCAAGTCAATCGTCTTTGTTCTGATGATATTCGTTCGAACCGCTAAGCATTCCTTGAATCGACCTCGAGCGATTCTTCGAAGGTACGTCGTAAAGATACGAAAGGGAACACGCTCGTTTCTCTCCCGTCGAGCATGGGTTTACATCGGTACGATCGGAGACGATTGGATCGAAGACGACTTTCTACTTCCCTCTCTCTCTCTCTCTCTCTCTCTCTCTCTCTCTCTCTCTCTCTCTCTCTCTCTCTCTTTGTTTCTATCTATTTCTATCTCTCTATCTCGTTTTATTGCGAATACCATCGAACGGCTTAACGAAACGGTGGAAGACGAAAACGAAACTCTACGAGCTAGTTTTAAAGGGAAAAAAGGGCCAAAGGAAGAGAAGATACAGTTTTCGTTTTGTGGTCAAAAGAAAATTCGAGGGATACTTCGATTCGACCTTCGAAGCCGCAGCCGCGTCCAAACTTTTCCGTCGAAGTACGAGGCTTTGAGGCTTGATACAAGAAAAAAAAAAGAAAGAAAGCAAAAAAAGGAAGAAAGAAAAATAAAAAGAAAGAAAGAAAGAAAAAAAAAGGAAACATGAAAAAGGGGGAATGGAAAAGAAGAGGGTTAAAACTTGTATCAAAACCGTGAATCGAATGTTTATCGAGTATAACAGTGGTAAAAACGAAAAAATTCTCTGCTTCTCTCTTCTTTTCTCTTATCCCATTACTTTTATCATCCCTCCCTTCCACCGTTCTTTTCTTTCTTTTCCATTCTTTGTTTTTTCTTCTTTCTATTTGAATCAACACGGTCGAGCATTTATGTAAGTTCGACGTAGTTGCGCGTAGTAAAAAGTTTTATTACTCGATGCTGTGGATTTAATGGGCATGTTGAGAGGGTGGTACTCCCACGTTCGAAATAAGAGATTTAAACTAACTTTAAGCTATTTCAGAATTAAATTTATATGCCCCGAATACGTGTCCTTAAGTCTTTCCTTTTGTAAACAGTGTTAAATGTTCCAATGGAAAAATCGACAAACTTTTTTTACTATCAGCCGCCTACGATTAACATCATGATAAACGCATATAGTATTAAATTTATACGGGATTCCAAAAGAAAATAAAAGTGTTGTACATGGAAGTCCGCATGTTCAAAACAGGAAAGAAACGTGCAACGAACCGTATTAAAATCGTTTGATATCGTGTCACTTAACGGTGAACGTACTCGAAATCAAATGAAAATATTTTTCTGCCGGTATCTATCAAAGAAAGAAAAATATGACAAAATATTTCAAACGTAATGAAGTATATATACATATATATATATATATATATAAAAAAAGAAAAACAAACAAAACAAATTTAATACCGAATTAAATAATTAAATATTTATAGGGAAATTTGTAAAAGTAAGTGGGAGTAAACGTTTCACGTAAGTCAACAATAATAAACACAACCATAAATATTGTCAAAGTGTTTCATAATTCATTAACGCGTGGTATAGTACGAGTATAATGACCTTTCAAATCGTAATTTACATGAGTTGCATTCGAAAGCAACTTTATTATTGAAGGGCAATGTAATGAAAAGACGATAATGAAAAATATAATGGTGAAAAAATAGTCGTGATTCTTTCTATGATTTGTCCTAATTAATGATAGAAAAGAGGGAGAGAGAGAGAGAGAGAGAGAGAGAGAGAGGGAGAGAGAAAAGAACAAAAAAAGTATTCCATATAGTGAAATTCACACGTCTTTCTAAATTATCGTCAAACGAAGCGATAGAAAAAAATGTTATTTCGGTGAATGCCGATCTTCCGTATCGCTTCTTGAATAAGGAATAGTGGACAGATATATCTCGGAAAGTTCCTCTCGCGAGGCTCCGTGTCCGTCGTTTAATTGCCCGAGCTAGATCGTGCCCGTCACCGTCGTGCCAGAACCATTAATTTCATTTAATCGACCGCCCTCTTTACTGCTTTCCGCGCTATTCAGAGATCGAGAGAGAAAGGGGGAGAGAGAAAAAGAGAATAAAGAAAAGGATAAAAAAAGAGAGAAAAAAAGAGAAAGAGAGAATAAAGAAAAAAATAGAAAAAGAGAGAGAGAGAGAGAGAGACAAAGATGAAGCTGTAGGTAAACCAATCTTGGTAGAGGTCCATCCTTTCACGCGCGATCACAACCGATTACGTAGAAGAAAATGTTCGAGAGAGAGAAACGGAGAAAGAGAGAAAAAGAGAGAGAGAGAGAGAGAGAGAGGGACAAGACTTTTAAAGGACACCCAACTTCCCCTTATCTTCTATATACATTTTGAAAAGAAAAAGAAAGAAAAAAAAGAAGAGAAAGAAAAATGTCTATAAAGAAAGATTTTTAGAAGAAAAAAAGGAGGGTACGACGGCCAGCAAGTAAAATATTGTAATATCTTTTCTCGTTGGAAAAGTTCAACCTGAGAGAAAAATCCTGACGAGAATTCAGAAACTCGATCCTTTTCAATATTTTTCTACGTTCGTACACTTTTTTTCTTTTCTCTTTTTCATTATTCTTTTATTTTTTTATTTTTTTTATTTTTCTATTTCTTTTTTTTTTTTTTTTTTCTATCAAAGAAAACAATCGTTCCACTGTCTTCCTCAACGAGTATGATGAGAGTTACGTAGTTCATATAACAACGTAGTCCAGCATCGAGTGATGACGTCACCGTCGAAACGAATTCGATTATCCCGTTACTCGATCGTATTCGAGAAGCACTTGTGATGTGAAAGGACGAATAGTCCTTATAGTCCTCGAAATTCCTGTGTTCGTGGCGTCTCCTTTGAAGTGGCCGAGGAAGAAACTCTCTTTCGCAAAACGATCCTCACTCAATATATATACTATATATATATATATACATATATACATATATATATGTATATATATATATATCAATATATATATATATAAATACATATAAATATATATGTATATATATACACGCGTATATGCACCGAAACCACCACGGAAAATAAAACACATGCACAAACAGAGGCACACGTACGCGCACGTACACACTTACCCCTCGCAAGTAACATCACAATCTCGATCCATTCTTCTCCATGATCCTTCTTCTCCTCCTCCCCCTCCTTCTACTCCTCTTCACTTCCTCCTCTTTCTCTCTCTCTCTCTCTCTCTCTCTTTCTCTCTTCGTACAGCTCCCTCTTTATCCTCTCTCGAAACCACCTTCGATGAATTACTGTACTTTCGAATCGATCACTCTATCCTTTCACGATCTTCGAAGAAGAGAACTCTCTTATCATCACTTTCTTACAAAAAGACACGCGAAAACACGAAATAAGAAAAAGAAAATGTCCCGCGCGACTGCGACTCTCGATCACACGCGTTCTACTGAACTCTCGCGAACTTACAATCCTCCCCACCACCCGAACCCTTACTCGCTCTCTCTCTCTCTCTCTCTTTCTCTCTCTCTTTCTCTCTTCCTATCTCGATTCCCCTTCTACAACTCGATTCTCTGTCTCTCTTTCTCTAAATGTCTTGCTCCTACGACCCTCACCCTACGACTAGGACGAATCAAGCGGGTAAGAACTCCGGGATGTATATGGAAAGAGGGTTGCGTCTGGACTTGAATGATATTTTCGAGGGGTGTGTATTTCGTTTCTTCGATTGTCGACTGGAAAAAAAACGGCGCATGCATAAAAGGTTGCTTCACGATGGAATAGGAACGAAAACGAAAGAAAAGGAAATGAACAACAAGAAGAGGGGAAGAAAAAAGGAAGAAAGGAGAAAAGAAGATATGAAATGGAGAGGGTGAAAACGTGGGGAGCGCGCGCGCGCATTCACACGCACTGCTTTTAGAGGGGCGAAGGGGTGGAAAGAGCAAAATAGAAAGAGAGAGAGAGAGAGAGAGAGATAAATAGATAGATAGATAGATACTGAAAATAGAGCTCTATATCGCGAAGACGAGGGAAATCCCGAGCTCAGCGTCCGCGTAGCGACTGGCGCCTGACACCTCCACCCTTCCGACAACAGCCCAACCCTGCCGTCGCGGCGACGGCGGCGACGGCGTGCGCGCCGCGAGCCAAAAGTGGAAGGGTGCCGAGCGACGAGTGGGGCGCCACCGGGCGCCAACCCCTACTCCTCAACCTTTTCCTCAACCCTCCTTCGCCTATCCCAAAGCGCACGCGCTCGGTCCTAGATTTCGTCTCGCCTCCTGATTTTTCCTAATAAAAACGTTTGTCTCGGTGAGTGGCCTGCCAGCCGTAGTACCTACGGTATATAACTAAAGTACATGTACCTTTCCCTTTTTGTTTACTTTTATTTTGTTTTCTTTTCTTTTTTGTTTTGACTTGACTCGCTTTGCTTTCATTTTTATTTTCTTTTGCTTTCCTTTTTTTCGAACTCAGAAAGGATGTTTTATTTCTCTTTTGACTGAGTCCCGATTCGTTACAATCACCTATCTCTTTTTATTTTTCTTCTTTCTTTTATTTTTTTTTTTTTTTTTCAAACTACTGTGTATCACTATTCTCTCGTAAGAAATTGAAGAAAAAGAATGAGAAGAATGAACCATTTCCATCTGATTAATAGAAGATCCCTGGAACGTCTGAAAAAAGAAAGAAATTTATTTGATGTAATCGTTCGATGCACGTAATTATTGAAATAATATGTATCCAACGAAATGATATATCTAATACATTCGATAGCCCGTTTAAATAGCTATACCTTTTGGAAATTGAAAATTTGCTATAGTTTTTATTAGAAATTTCTTACTTAAAAGAGTAATCTTTTTCAAATAGAATGACTTCGATGTTCTTTAACCAAAACGAATCGACGGGTGAAAATTTCGTCGCTACGAGTCCGTGCAAACGCGGAGAAAAAAAAAAGAGATTTGCAAATGGATTTGAAGCTGGAAACCTGTGAAATATGTTTTCCGACGAAAGCTTACGGACTATAAAATGTACGATGGTGGTACGAGGAAAAGGGAAAGGGAGAAAAAGAAATAGAGAAAAATAAAAAGAGTAAGAGTGTGAGCAAGAGAAAGAGAGAGAGAGAGAGAGAGAGAGCAATCGTGTAAAAGTGAACTACGAAATGTCGTAGTTCGAAAGTTATTATTAGAGAGCTTGTCGTACTTTGATGAACGAAAGGAGCACATAGAAAATAGGCGTGGTAATTGGAAACGACGAGACCGCAGATTCACCTTCGCCTAGTTTTTGTCGACGGATCTATCCTTATTAAAATTCAGAATACTCGGACTGTTGCCAAATAGCGAAAATAGGATAGAAATATGCCGGAAATTTTCTCTCTCTCTCTTTCTCTATAACGAAAAAGAACCTGTTTAAGACAACGTTACCCTTGCTACGAATATTATAAGATAATCAATTTGTACATTTCATTTGTTGTTTAATCGCTCTTAAAATAAATCGTATTATTCCTTTGAGAAGGTGAATGATTTCGTTCGACACATTCGCTTTCTAAAACTTGCGAACGAATTCTAAATACAATTTTAATGTTTTATTCTATCAAAACAAGTTATTAATGGTTGTACAAAGAATTTTGAAAAAAAATTATGGACTTGAAGAAAATTAAATCCAAAGAAAATAAAATGAAACGAGTACGATATCTTATCGATATTTCACAGCAAAGATGAGAAATACGAAAATAACTTTTCTTACGTAGAAACTTTCTACATACATAAATACATACATACATACATACATATAAACATACATATACATATACATATACATATATACATATATATTTAGTAAGTACATACAATATCTACTTACGAAGCGTGTTTCACGTAACACCGCTTATTCGCTTTTAATAAGCCCCAAGGAGACATTACGACGTGGAACGTACGATGAGTATTTCCACTTTATAAATTGAAAGCCAAATCCGGCCGAAGCGTTTTCTCATTTAACTGAAACATCTTTCTCGTCGACTCGCGCGAGAATTAAACGACGTAGTAAATTGATGGTCTCTCTCTCTCTCTCTCTCTCTCTCTCTTTCCCGATCTATCTACTTTCTATCTCTTTACTCTGAAAACTCAGTATGACAAGTATATGCAGGATATTTACAACATAACTATCTGTAAATATACTAACGTCAAGCATATTTCCGGGCTCACGGTTGGTACCGTCGGTGTCGGTTCTCTCTCTCTCTTTCTCCCTCATATTTATACTTTGCACCAGAACCACGCCACGTTAAATCGTATTTTCTCCTACTATTCTCGTCTCTAACGCATCGTTTCATACCAATCGAATCGGACGGTGGAACATTTTTTAACGCTTCTTTACCTCCTCTGTAAGAGAAAAAGAGAGAGAGAGAGAGAGAGAGAGGAAACAGAAAAAAAGAAAAAGAAACATCGAGGATAGAAGAAATCGTCTTCTCTCGTTTCGGTCACCGAATTTCAGTCGTCTCAAGCCACGTTCCGGGCTCGCTACCAAAAGTAGTCTAGTCCGATCTCCGTCATACAAAAAGAAAACGCAAAGACTTCTCCTCTAAAAGTTTTCCCTTCCTCGAGACATTTAGCAGAAAGTAATAATTAATGGTTCGCGGTAAAGAAAAAGTTTACCGACAAACAGACCAATAAAACTCTTTGATTGTATCATCGATTATATCCTTCGCGATTTAATAAAGATTCGAGTTATTAAGGAAAACGATAATCAAGATAAATATTCAAATAACGTCAAAGTTTTCAATCATTAGACAGATACGGCATAATTCAATATTTTTGATAACAAGCCATATAAAGCAATATAGTTAGATTATCATTCTATAATTAAACTCGAGTTAATTGCTTCGATAACAATATATCGAACCAATCGAACTAACTTACGTCGAATTCGGAAACTAATCTTTGAAATTTGGCGGGCAACATATCAGGCATCGCGAATTCACGAAACTAATTAATTCCATTTCTATACGAATAAACTCGCATTGAGAATTCTAAAGTCTCGTTTTGGACTTCGAGTATAGGAGGTGCGAGAACGAGGACGTATTATTGGCGCTCAGCCTTGTTCGCAACCCATCGTTTTTCTCTTTCTCGTTTTTCTCTTTCCGTTCACCTACGTCGAGGTGCACACTTCGATCGTTCTTCATGACGTTTACAATACTTTTTTTCCTCTCCATATCGAAGTACACAAATCTTTTCACGCTCTAATTGACGCCCGTTGTCGATCGTATTCTTCGTTTCCTCGTACGGATGGCTTTTGTGATTTTTTTCTTCCATTTACTATTCTCTTTCTACGGAACTTACCGTGTTCGTTCGATTATAGTGATCGTCCTATCTACCACCTCCTACATATAGATCATTTCGATAAAAATCCGTTGTCTGATCAACGCAATCTTTTCGAACGAATGTCAAAAAAAAAAAAAAAAAAAAAAGAAAATACACAGGCTTTACAATTCATATTCATTTCTGATGAAAACTACAAAATTCATTTTGATATTATTCCATAAAAAAAGTCAGTGTTACAACGGAACATCTGCAGATTTATAAAATCTTAAAGCAGAAGAAAGTACAAAGAAATGTATTAATTGAATATATATATATATATATATGTGTGTGTGTATTCGATAAAAAATGAAAAATAAGTCTATAGTAATGAAATGGCCTTTTTCGTTAAAAGTTTATTAATATTTTTTTCCCTTCTTTCTAACAATTCATTCTCAAATGATATCATATCGATACAATTTTTACATAGTTGACTATTCATTTAATAATAAAAGAAAAGTTTTGTTTAAAATAGAACAAAATGGTAAAAGAGGTAATTTTAGTCGTGCAGATAGAATTGGCTCGAACTCTACGAAAAATTTAAACCGGCTTGTTTCAACGATGTCCAGAGATTGTTGAAGTGTCTGCATGGATGCATTTTCGCTCGTTCCTATCCGAGTTTGTGGAAAAATGGAAATGGGAAACGTGGACGCTATTATGTGTCGACTTCTATCTCCGATTCTACCGAGTACAGTTCTTTGTAAGTGGGTCTTGCGTTTTCCGAAGCTTGTTTCTTTAAAGATGTGTGCACGAATAAAGAAAATAAAAGAGAATAGAAAGAGAGGGGAAAAAAGAAAAAAAAGAAGAAGGAAAAGGAAAAAAGAAAAAGTGAAAAAGGATCGTAACGTTTAAAGGAAGAAACGAGAATGCAAATGGAAGGAGCTTTAACGTTGGCATAAAATTTTCATTGACCGTTTAAAGTGTCCCATTTAAATATAATCGAACGCCCATTGTATGTAACAACATGTGTTTGTGAAAAATTGAACAAAGAAAAAGGAAAAATAGTCAGTATTATCGACAGTAAAAACGTGTCGATATACGATACATAATATATAGAAAAATAAAAATAATTAAAAAGCAAAGTATTACATTCGAAAATAATTTAATAGACATACAAAAGATCTTGACTCGTATGAGTGCGTTCGTACAGGCACACATGTGTGCGCATGTGTGTGGATTTATGTTTTATATGTTTACTATAATAATGACTAGTATTAAAGTTACATCGTTGACAATACGTCGTTACGTCTACTATTGTCATTATCGGATTAAGTAGAACATTAAGTTATTCAAATGATTCTATACCTCTAACTATATCCTGCCTAGGATTTTGCAGATGATAAACTTCGATAAGAGAAACTGAGTTTGAATGGCATTAGGAAGAACGATTCACGATGATTTATTACTTCATAAAACTGTCTCGTTTCGTTCCTCTCCTTTCTCATCTTTTTGTTTTTTGATAACTCAGGTAATAAACGAACTTGGCAAATCGTTTCAAAGAACGTACTTTGCATAATTGCTATTCAACTCTCTGGAACTTCGTCTCACTTTCCGTAATAGGAAAAGCATCGTCCTCTCTCTCTCTCTCTCTCTTTCTCTCTCTCGCTCTCTCGCTCTCTCGCTCTCTCGCTCTCTCCCTTCCTGTCCCTTCCTCTCCCTTTCTCTCTCTCCCTCTCTGTATATCTATCTATCCATCTATCCATCTATCTATATTTCTATTTCTCATCCTGCCAAGAGATATGAATCAAAATGTTTTAATAGAAAACGATGAAAATGAACAAAGTGTATTGAATACGGACAAGATGTAACAATTATTATCACAGAATAGCACGACATACGTCGGCTCGTACGATGGATCTAACCGTCGGCAGAATGCAATTAATCAAATCGCACGTTCTAGCCCCTTTATCGTGGGTTACATAAACTTGACTTAGACTAATTATCGTCAATGGTAACACGACACGGATTAAAGTGCGAGAAATGTCGTTTGTGTTTCGCGCACGTGAAATGAGGTGAAATCATTTCATTCATCTATCTCTTTGACCGATGATAAATTAGAATTCTAACAAAATCATTATTATTAAATAAATAAAATCGTTATCGTTCTAAATATCACGATATTTAGAACGAAACTGATTTAAATCTAACAAATGACTTATCTACACAAACTTAACACAATTTTCTCTGAATAAATAAGTTATTATTTATCGTTATACTACGTATTAACATTGAATAAACATTACGGAGAAAGGATTTTTGAAAATGTCGTGAAAGTAAATTTCTCGCCTTCTCTGTAAGATTGACTCGGTCTACGAATTAGCAATTCAAATATCCGGAAGTACATTCGTAGGATCGCGGTGGATTAAAGTGTCAAGCCAACTACTGTATTGGCTGAAAGCGATGGCTCGGACGACTTCGTTCACTCTGTGAATTATGTAGACATTGGTGTGCAGCAACGGCCGTTATCGATGAAAATCGGGTCACGAACGGGCGTAGCCATGTACAGAGTAAGCAAGAGGATAAGAGAGAGAGAGAGAGAGAGAGAGAGAAGACTACTCACCGAAATGTGCCCTTAATATTAAACCCTTCGAGCGAAGAACACAACTACGGCAATGTCTCTTCTCGCGTTTCAAACTCTCTCCTTAAGGCACGAGCCACCGTAATAATTTATTACAAGAAATTTCTTCTTTTTATTTATAAAACGACGTAGAGCTTACGATCGCAAAAGATTTGTTCGATCTTCTGATCGTAAGCATTTGTAACGTGCTCGACTTACTCCAAAGAACGTATACAAGTATACCTTATATCTTCCCGCCCCATCTCCATTCCACTTCCACTCTCTCTCTCTTTCTCTCTTTCTCTCTCTTCCTCTCTTCCTTTCTCTACTTCTTTCAAAGAATATTACCCTCTCGATCGATGAAAGAGAAATTGGAACAAAGATCCGAGATATCGAAGTTCTTTTCAAAAAGGAACCAAGCTTGATCGATTATTACAAGGAAATCGACATTCCACGAGTCAAGATGCAACCTAGTGAAATACAAAGGATCTAGAATGTCTCTTTCTCTCTCTCTCTCTCTCTCTCTCTCTCTCTCTCTCTATTTCTATTTTTCCCCTAAAGAAAAGATAGTTTACAAAAAGTATAAAAAAATATGAACAGTTTGCATATGCATAACGATTTAGTTTCGAGCTTACGTTAGACGACCACTCTCTTCTTCTGCTGTTAATGTCCCAAATGAGCAATACGATTATAAAGACGTCTCTCTCTCTCTCTCTCTCTCTCTCTCTCTCTTTCTGACGTTGAGTTACAAAGGCGAAACGAAACTTAACTTTATTCCAACTACGTGCGTGTATGGGCGCGTAACGCAGCCGCTTTGCGGCGCAGTGAATTTCTCGTCGTTAGATTAAATGTATTACGTGAAAGAGAAGCAACCCTTTTTATATCTTTCTCTCTCACTTTCTCTACATCTATCTTTATCTCTTTCCTTCTCTATCAAACTCTAGAGAGCTTCTTTCATCTCTCTTCTCCATTTCTCTCTCTCTCTCTCTTTCTCTCTCGGTCTATCTCGCTCACGTTTTCTCTGTCTCATCGTGGCATCCTTTCCACGTGGCAAGCCGCGGTCTGGTTATTGTCGAATTCAATTACGATTTTGCGAAGAGGAAACGCGGTTGCGGTGCGCCGAGCAACTTTGACGAAGGTCGTAACGGCGTCTCCTTCATGAGAGCCGCAGGGCTTGTTGTTATTTGATCGACGAGAGCGACATGACCGTACCGAAAAGAGAGCTCAACCCTTATCGAATATTCCTCGTTCAGTGAATAATTTTCGAAGCATATGCAACGATAACGAGATAAGGGACGAATATGCGACGACGGAAGAACGAGGGCAAAATGTGCTGATAAATGACAAGATACTTATATACATACATATACATATACATGTACATATACATATACATATATATATAATGTGTGTGTGTATAAGAAAAAAGACAAAGAGATAAAGTTGTTGGAAATAAATCACTGTGTGTTCTGAATTATGAAAAAAGATAAATGTCACGAAAACTGAAGAACGTAGTTTGAATTATTTGCTTTCAAATACATCCATCCTCGGGTTCATTTTTCATTGGAAATTGTTATTTTAGGTAACTTCATTTATTTCGTTCTATGTTATATAAATATCGGTAGAGATATATGGAGATCCCGAAAACGAATTGAAATTCGTACCTACTCGTTCTCGATAAATGTCCATATAGCGTAACATTAATTTCGGAACTTAATCGATCGATCGACGATCAGTTAGCGTCGAGCAGAACGTTTGAGCGTCGATTCGATAGGATATTTTCGTTCGTACTGCTGACTGAGAATGCTCGTAGACGTCGAGGTAAGCCGACGGCTCATATCGGTACGATCGATGCGTCACGATATAGCTCGGTAACTACATTATCGCGTTTAGTGCTTGGACTCGATCGTGATTTATACCTATCGAGGTACCTATACATTCTCACGACGAAAATTACTATAACCAGAGCTTTAATCGTTTTCAAATCGCATTGTAATTTATCCTCCAACGATCGAATTCTGCACGGAATTCAAGGAATCAAAAGGACGATGATCCAATCGAACATCCACAAAATGATCGCATAGATCAAAAGAGCTTTTGCCTATGATTAAGATCGACGTTAAACTGTTACCTTACAAAATTTAATCCGATCCTATGATCAAGGATATCTATTATTTCCTTTTTCTTTTTTTAAATATATAAATTACTTTCAATTTGAAAGCGGGACGGGATGAACGAAATATAAAAAAAAAAAAAAAAAAAAAAAAAAGAAAAAAAATAAATGAATGAATTCTCGCTCGAACAAATCAGATTACAATTTTAATCATTCAAAAATCATGACACGTAATACTCACTCTCTTTCTAATCATTCTAAAGTAAGAAAACTAATCCAGCAACGTTGGACAATGTCTAACAAGACTTCAATTATATTATTACGAGTTCTAACGAATATTTTATATTTAATTAAAAAATATCACAAATACGGCAGAGAGTAGGTCATATTAAACTAATAATCGAATAGAAAGTTTCAATATCCTGTTTAACGTTTTTTATATTACCTTTACGCTCGTGATAAATTTTATAGCAATGCGTAGCATACAAAATGATACATATAGACACATGTATATACGCTTACGTCGTTAAGCGATAATAAATCTGAGTGTGCTACGTTAATTCGCAGACGCCTTTAATGGACGGCACGGATTTAAAAGGCGTAGAACGGTCTCTCTCTCTTTCTCTCTCGTATCCAACCATTGCTTTAATGGTTTACAAGAGAGAGAGAGAGAGAGGGGGGGGGCAGAGAGAGGGCAAGAGCAGTAATCGGGAAAAGGATAAATCTTCGTTACAACGCGCTCCCAACGAAAGCAAGCGCTCGGTAGGTAGAATTGATACGACGCGACTATGCTGCCAGTATTTCGCGAATAATTAACGTCGTTAATGCGAGACGCAAGTAATAACACGAGGACTACGACGAGCACGAATAGGAGGAGGATATAACACGAGGAAAATGTAGAGACGAAGGGGTAGAACGACGTTGCTAGAACACTGAAATAGGAATGACATCGACCAAGTGAATTTGACTGTGAAATGAGCCACTGGGGAAGGACGCGTGCTGTGATTTCGAAGGATTAAACGGACTTCGAGAGGGCGGCCACCTTTCCTTTCCTTCCTCTTCCTTCATTCCTTCCCTCTCTCCCTCTCTCTCTCTCTCTCTCTCTCTCCTCTATTTCTCTCTCTTTCCTTATCTATATATTTAATGGATCTTTGCCAAGATCAAAGAGCCAAATTCGTAGTACTTTGAATAGTTAGATAGTAATCAAGTATCTAGCTATTCCTTGTAACATTTGTTGACAATGTTTCTCATGAATAATGCCAGATTAAATTTGTACTCAATTTTTCACGATAAAATATTTTTTGTAAATGAAATTGCGTACACGCATACACACACAAAAAAAAAGAAAAGGAAAAAAATTAAATAACAAGAACTTATCTTCGAGTAACCAAAACGATTTAAACCTTTGATCCCATACTTCATAAATGTTCGATTTCTTAAATAAAATCTTGATAGTTAACGTGACTGTTAAGAAAATCGCAATGCTCGACCTTGGCATTCACGAATCGATCTTTTTGCTGTGACTATGTCGCTCTTTCATCTGATCTTTTCTTACTGAACGATGAGATCCTTTATACATGACTGCGGACTTTGTCCTGACTTCCTCAAAGAAGAACACCAACGACGAGATTGGATCTTGAAGAATATTGCCCGGTGACATCGAAATTCTCTCAAATATAACGCGACCCATTTCGATAGAACGATCTCAAGGCCCGTTCTCTCGCCCATTTTACTTCCGTTTTTTAAATTATTTCCGCTTTCGTGAATATTTAACCTAGAAGCGAAATTATTAATTTGTTATTCATTCATTCTATATCGTCATTCCATTGTATTAACAAATAATTACGAGCAAATACATCAATACGATTCTATAACTCCTATATCGAATTTCATTTCTAAATCACAATATATGATAAATAATAATTAAATAATAAATATATAAATGTATAATAAATCACAATAGTATAATAAAAATGTTTAAATGACGCATTCTACATTTAATTCGACAATTCCTTATTATACATATCCTAATGATTAAAAAAAAAAAAAAAAATTTCAGATAGTACTGATCAATGTTTCGAGCGAAAGCGATTTTTTCCCTTCAATATTATTATTCCTACATATTTTTGATCAATTGTATCGAATGATCGTTGTATAGTATGAATCATACAAGTATCTTGAAGAAGGAGGAAAAAGATAAAGAAAAGAGAACATCTTCTTTTAGTTCGAAGGGAGGAGAGAGAGAGAGAGAGAGAGAGAAAAGATAACATCGTTGGATTAGCATACACTTACGTTTTCAAAGCGAGTCACAACATAATTCAGACATATCTAACGAAATTCCTAGGAGTGGTGTTATAAGGAAAGAAGAAGATGAAGAAGAAGAAAAAGCAGAATAAGAAAAAAAGAAAGAAAGATAAAGGTCAAAAGCGTCGGAAAAATTTCCAAGAGAGCAAACTCCGATTATATTCGGACACCTTACAAGCAGGAATTTCAAAAGGAAGGTGAAACTGTCAGGATAGCTTGCCGTAAGTCATTTCTTTTACTCTCTATTTCTCTCTCTCTCTCTCTCTCTCTCTCTCTCTCTCTCGCTTTTGGTTAGCTATTCGCGAAGGTAGACACTCATAACTCGTTTAAGTGAATACACAAAGGGGAAACATTTAAACTCGAACTAAATGTTTTTTACTCTCTCAACGTTACTCTCTTCCCTTCTTTTTCCTTCCCTCTTCCTTTCTTCTTTATTTCTCCTTTTGTTGTTTTGTTAGTGTTATTATTATTATTATTATTATTGTTATTATTATTATTATTTTATTCTGTGGAATTTTATGGAAAAATGCGACGAAAGTTTTCGGTCGAGCTTCCTAGCCGTTTCTGAAAGCCACATGATTTATCGTTCCGACTGCCCTCTTAATGTCTCCTTCGGTCCAACGAGATCGACGATCCTCTTCGAAAGGCGAACACCTTCGTCACGATTTACTCGTTGAGGTCGATCCCATTTTCTTCGAACGCGATAGTTCGCGTGTCACCATCTCATGGGGATAAAGAGAACAAGAGATAGAGATAAAGAAATCGAATTAATGCGAACGGATAATCATCGTTCTTTCCTAACTACAAATTTTCACGTTGCCTTGGAGTTTCGAAATGACAGGATATATATATATATATATATCTATATATAGATGTATATAGTAACATAAAGACAATGACGACTTTGATAAAGCGAAAAAGAGAAAAATTGAAAAGTATTGCTCCTCTTCTCCTTTTTCGTATAGTTTCAAATACTTTACAAGTTTTATTACGGTATCTTCTACGTATCTACATCGAAGACAGAGATCTTTTCTCGTATTCTATAATACAATACTTCACGAAGGAGAAGGAGACATTGATATCGATATTTTCTCAGTATCGGTAGTTCCCATACGTAGGTATAAGTATAACAATATCGATATGATGCATCGGATCATACTAGTATCGATCTTATAAAATTTTCTCTTATTGGAACCTTAACACTTGTAGAAAGAAAGAGAGAAAGAGAGAGGAGGAGTGGGGGGAGAAGAGGAGAGAGACGGAGATGAAAAGAAATTTGATCTTAAAATCTCTTTGAAACGTCATTGGAATTTGAAAAGAATTTATTTAATAAAACATACGGTATTCGAACTATCATCGAGTCGTGACAAGGATTTTTTTTCATAAGTAAAATATTAAAATTACTTTGAAATATTTTTTGACGGATCGACGTTATTTAACCTTCGTCTTATCCGTAAGGAAATTAAAATCAATATCGATGTCAAAGATCAACTTCGCTTAGGTCGACGTCAAACGAACAATCGAATATATTCACGTACGTCTCGTACGTATTAATAAATTTATTCCATAATAATATATTCGTCGTTGCTCGCCATAAACCAAAAATCTCTTAAACCAATAAAGTTTCCAGACCATATTTAAACCATATTCTACAGCGAGAAAGCAGTACCGAAGTTTCGGTGCAACGCGCTGATTGTATTTCCGCATACGCTTTGTCATTTCTCGTTGGTGGGGGAGCTACGATTTTACAAAAGACCGATTCGACGAGCTAGTGCAATTATTGTAGAGGGAGTTTCGTAAACGAGGGCCAAACGAGTGAATACTCTTCGAACCTACGCGAAGTATATCACTTGCATCTGCATATATGTATATACGTACAAACACCTATACGGATACATTTACACGTATACATATCTATCTACATTTACGGTATTTAGACGTCCTTTGGCAGTCGTAATCAGCAATGGCAAAGGTTAAAATGGTGAGGCTGATGTTACTAATTTCCCATGAACCGCGCGTGCAACCGTGTCAAAGTTACTCTCTCTCTCTCTCCCTCTCTCTTTCTCTTTCTCTTTCAGTCCTCTCTCGAAGTTTCAAAGCGAACTCACGATACATCCGCACCACCTCGGTTATACCTTTCCGTTTCAGCTCATTTTCGTTTCTACATTTCGGTATCTGGATGTCGTTGCATTATGTTTTACGAAAATTAATATAGGGAATAATTAAAATTTTTTGATTGCAACTATTAATTCAATAATTCGATATATTTCGTAGAGACCAGAATAGATAATTATTCAAGATAATTCAATTATCATTGAATTCATAAAATCTATATAGTCGTATTCTATTATATTGTAAATCTAGTTTATTAACTATTCAACTAAATATATATATATATCGTTAATACGATATAAGTTAATTTCTAGTTGGATAAACAACAAAATGCGCACATTAGCAAATTAATAATTATTATCAGCTCTGAGTATCAATGACAAACATCCTAATCCTATAGACACGTAACTTGTATTTCTCGATTCATAGAAATTACATCGTTATTGAAATTGATCTTCTCAAGGGGGAATTTGAAAGACGTGAAAGCGGTTAGTCCCTAACGTGGTCTGACTCTATTATTATCAGTGACGTAGCAAGTAACGATAAAGTTCGGCGCCGTCTGCTCTGACGGATAACTGTGGAGCGGACACATCGTCGAAAGTTCGAAACACCTTCTCCCTTTTCCCCTCATTCTCTCCATTCGATATCCTACGAAGAGATATCTAGGACTTGGAATATTCAGTGAGTGTGTATAAGTATTGAGTATGCCAGAATACTATTTCCAAATTCCGTGGGCAATAACTACTATCTAGAAGGAACCAGCATGTGCTCATTCGCTTTCTTCTTGATCAGAAACAAGGGAAAGGTCAAAGGAGAAGTCCACGTCCACTAATTTTCGGAGATTTACCACTTTCGGATTTCCGATATCCCAAAAAGGTCCACTACGTTGGCTCGTTCCATCTCCCAATACTCCAGGAGCTTCTTCCCCCTCTTTTCTCTCTCTCTCTCTCTCTCTCTCTCTCTCTCTCTTTTTCTCTTTATTCTTTCTTTCAGCCGCAAAAAGCCACGTCGTCGTCGTCGTCGTCGTCGTCGCTATGTCTCCCGCAAACGAGACTCGAAGGAAGGGAGTAAGTCCGGAAGAGCAAAAGCTTCGGGTTAAAGCTTAGAAACTCGGTATCCAGGTCACACCCTGAGCTCGGCAAGAGCGTGGGATTTTCTGCGGTGACAGGTATCGGAGAGAGAAAGAGATAAAAAAAGAGAAAGAGAGAGAGAGAGAGAGAGAGAGCGCGCGCGAGAAAGAGTGAGAGAAGAAGACGGAAAGAACGTGGCTAGAGACAAGATGACCGTAGTCTCGCCATTGTCTAATTTCAAGAAGGGTTCTGCCAAGAGAAGCGAGCAACGATGTTCCTTGAATCTTTGATGCTTTTTCGCCGATGTTCTTTCGAACGTCTGACGGAATCTCGTCGACTCGTTGATTTTCAATGCCCCTGCTGCTGTCGTTTGCTGAAATAGACTTTTCAACAAGATATATAAGATCGTGCCTTCTTCGAAAATGGTAAGAATTTTTGAAATTTATCGAAAAATATGCCAATAAAAATAAAATCGATTATAAATGTTATTATATTAATCATAAAACAAAGATAAAATAATCATAAATTAAAGATATATGAATGATTATAAACGATGCAAAGAATAATAATTATTAATTTTGATTATCTTAAAATCGTGATTTTAATAGAATAAAACATTATAATCGGAATATGGAAAACACAGAGTCCATTACAATGTTCGATAATGGCTGTGATTGGAAACGAATCGATTCCTCTAGTTTGCGTAATTCGTAACGAGAATATCGATCGATCGTAGGACGTCAAATATTTAAACGTCGAAATGATCGCGTCAACCGAGAGCCATTGCAAAGCCGCGAAACGCATATACATGTGTGTGAATGTGTCTGACAGGTAAAGGCTCTAATCCGCGACGTATACAATGTAAGACACGACAATACCCAATCTATCTCGATTAGAACGTGGATATTGTGATTGAATGCTAAAGGCAAAATGACAAAAGCAAATGATTTTGATAGAATAGAATTGTTGGGTATTCTAGGACAAGAAATGTTTCTTGTCAAATCTTAAAATCTACGTTTAATCTTAAAATCGACGATAAATGGCAACGGGATCGTCTCAAAATAATGCGATTACGTGTAACGTCATACGCATAAAATTTTGACGAGAACGTGAAACACGATTGAGATAATCAGGAGATTAAGATAATCGATTATAAATAAAATATTATTGGATCGAGTGAAATCATGAAATTTCAATGACAATGAAAGAATCTAAAAGTGAACTAATATAATTGTGATTCTAAAATAATATCGTCGAAAAAATCGATTCGTGTAAAATAAGATCGGTCGAAAGTTCATTGGCCTCTTGTCGAGAAATTCGTTCGCATATAAAATCATTCGTACGATACAATGGCCATTGTTTGCTAATAACAATTCGCCGAACAGTACGGATTTGATTCGTATGACAGTCCATTCAAAATCGTTTCCTTTTACTGTCATGATACACGGAAATCGAAGAATTTCTACAAATAAGTTCTACACGTTCACATTTTCCGTTTGATCCATTTCCTCTGCTATCTTTCAACCGGCTGAATTCTTGGTGCATGCACACGCATACACACATACGACACGAGTATGAAACTTTTCAGCAAGAACGTCGACCCATTTCGCTCGACGTCCCGTCTCGTTCCGGTTACGTTTCTACGACAGTCTGTAATCGTCGAGAGTCGCCCCCCTTTAAAATATCGCCTTACCTTGCGCGCGCGCGCACACACAAACACATACACAGACAACATCGACGACGTCAAAAACAAAGCCATTCGATATAAAGAATGGCGATGCATTCTCAAAAACGTGGTCGAAACTCTGATGATAACGGCGAAATACTAAAAATGAGTAAGAATATGATATATATATATATATATATATATATATAAACTCAGTAGTCATAATTCAACAATCAAACTATAGTCATTAATTCGTTCACCTTTTCATTCGGTTTACAATTTAGAAACGTAATTCTTCTTCTTTGTCTGAAAAAAATTCCAAAAAATACGCTTGTGTACGCGTATGTTAACGGCGTTGATTCGTAATCTTGACTATTGGCAACAGAAAGGTTTTGCATAGATTGCGAGCTATCAACGCCATACACTCGTTGCCATACGATTCCGTCTATTCGCGATCCATCCAGAACATTCAAATTATTTGGTTTCTCTTACCGCACTGATATCCAAATTGCGGACACCAGGAGTAGAAACGCGGTGCCAGACTCAGAATCCCAGAACAGAAACCGTCTCGAATATCTTGCCGTTACGCGGAAACCACAAAACGCGCGTTCTACTAAGAGCCTTGGCATGTATAACTTCCTCTCCTCTAAACACGCCTATCCAATCTTATATCACTCACGAGACTCATGACACGCTAAGTTCGTTATATCATGGAATATGAGTTTTAACTAAAACATTTTGAACATTTATCTTTTATCTTTTTTCCTTTTGGAGAGGAAAAAAGAATATTCCTCTTACGAAATACTTACAGATAATATAACTCACGACGAAATAAAGAACTTAGAATAATTTCGATTTTAACAATTGGAAATGTTAGTCTCGTAATCAAAATTATTTCATTCGTTTACAGGCACGTTGATTTTCATCTATCGAATCGCTATGCCAAATATTAAAACGACAAAAATTAATTGTACTGAGTTTTATATATTAAACGTAAAATTGTTTCATGGGAAATTTAATTTTGATTTATGTATTGAAACAAACGGATACCGATGTCTTCGTTTATTTTAAAAACTATACAATCGATTCTTTCTCTCACGTTCTCTCCAAGACGATACGTGCTACCATTTTCCATCGTTCTCGTCAAAAGAGATCTAATACTGTTCAAAAAGGACGTCAAACTCATAGCCTGTCCGAGTGTGTAAATCGAAATGATGACGAAAAGTGGACGTTCTTACAGAGCCCTCCGAAGCTTTGCCTTTGTCGACCAACGTGCATGTAAATCGACTGTTTAACTCAACTGGTATCCCTAATTTCGTAATTCATTTACATGCTTAACGCACAAAGCGGCTTCATACTCGTGAAAGTTCAAGCGTACGATGAATACGCGAGGACAAAGAAACGAAGATAGACTATAATGGAGATAAAGAGAAAGTCTTGTTGATAGAAAGGAGATAGACAAACGAACAAGGAGAAGGAAGCAAGAGAAAGATAGAATGAGGTTGACCGTGCTAGTACAGTTAATGTACAAGGAGTGACTGTAAATAAATTAGCCGTTCTCATGAACAAACTCGAGAGAAAACAAACATGGAAGATCAAGGACCTTTCTTCGTTTTAAGGACGTCTAATATTATTTCCAAGGATTTTCAGAGAGATATCGAAATTGTTCTTTTCTCTTTTTTTTTTTTTTTTTTCACATTAAACGTATGTTTCATTTTCTACTATGCATTACGCACTTTCTACGTCTTTAAATTGTCCATTTCGTTTAAACGTAATAATGTTAAATAATGGAAATTGAATGATCATACTTAGAAAATGGATTGTTTTAAGAAGAAACAGCTTTTGCGGAATGATGTCACTTGAAATTCTAAACAACGAAAGCTCGAATTCTAGAAATTATAACTTTACAACTATGAGTAACTTCTCGAAAACGTCAGAAACCGAAGCTACTCATGCTCACCTGTATTTCAAACTACCTCGTTTGAACATACACGAAAATTTCTAGTTTCCTCGAACGAAGTACGACTGCCGATCATCGAGCAGCCTAATGTCAGTTTCGAGTACTTACACGGATAAACTTGGAGAGGATCCGATTTTCATTCGCACTCGATTTCATCTCGAAACTAATTCCGCTCTCAAAAGGAGAAACTTCGATGATGTTCGGCCTTACGTAATATCCACTTAAAGTCTTAAACTTGTATCTAATTTAAACGTAAATTATAATCGAGAGGTAAATTAAAAAATATATTTATATATATACATATATATGTGTGTGTGTGTGTGTGTGTATAAACGTAATAAAAATGTTCATTTTTAAAGTATTTTCGAACGTGTCTTCACATCTCTGAATCCCAACAAGAACTGAATTTATCGATGATAAATACTAGCTTCAACGTTTGACCTTTAGAACAAGCAAGGTATACATACGAGCGAGTATATCTTGTAAATAAACAAATAAATGAAACGAACGAGAAGTCGAACGTATTTCTTTTTCATGAACCTTCGAAAGGAGAAACAGAAGATAGATCGATAATCCAACCTTGCATCTTCTCGTTCAAACGTATAACGTTAATTTTGTGAACGCCAAAGGATAGAGTTAATTTATCAAGTCGGAACTTGGAAACTTTTCGATCAGTCCAACAACGCGATTCAATGGTCAGAAGCAAG
Organism: Vespa velutina; assembly: GCF_912470025.1. NCBI lineage: Eukaryota > Metazoa > Arthropoda > Insecta > Hymenoptera > Vespidae > Vespa > Vespa velutina. The sequence continues at coordinate 4,609,890 of NC_062201.1, forward strand.
TTTACTTTTTCGAATTACAATTTCTCGATCGTTGGAACTAAAAATTCTCTTTCAGTTTTCTTTTTCTCTCTCTCTCTCTCTCTCTCTCTCTCTCTCTCTCTCTCTCTCTCTCTGTTTCTTTTCTTTTTTTTTCTTCCTAAATTCTTTCTCCATTTTTGTTAAATACATTTTTAATTTCGTTCGTGGAAATTTCATCAAGGATAGAAGATTTCTTGATAAAATGAGCTAGCACATTTATTAAAACTTCAAACTTCATATATATATATATATATATATGAAGATATATATATATATATATATATATATATATGTAAAAGAAAAAATCTTTTTAAAGAAAGCAGCAGTATATAGGATGAGTCATCATCGGTTTTCACATTTTTATGCTAATTCTACGACGCTCTTGAAGAAGCAGACAATAGTGAAAAAGTTTATCTCCCAGTACGAAAATATTTTGCCGCCTCTGCTTAATAATTAAGCTATGCATAAAGAAAAAGAGAGAAAGATGGAGAAAGGGAGGGAGGGAGAGAGAGGAGAATATAACGGACCGACAGAGCCATTCGCATAGTTGAGATAAATCGATAAACCAACTGGTGGTTAAAACGCATCGGAACGTTTGCCTTTCCGCCCTGCCATTTTTACTCTCTACGAAAACACGGAATTGTTTTCTCTCAATTTTCAAATACATATGAATTCCGTTCGGAAAACCACGAAGACTATATGGTGATATATGTATACATATAAATACCGTGTGTTTCTAAAGTGATGGTACGCAACATTCGAAGAAAAAATAATCAGGAAAATTTTATATCCAAAATACTAACCCTTAAAACATTAATATATATTTTACATCAACATATTATCATGATAAATTTTAATGTTGATATTTTTAAAAAGAAAAAGAAAAAGATAAGAAAGATAAGAAGATGGAAAAACAAATTTGTTTATTTTATATCGACTTCGTAGAACTGTGAAAATCCATGAATAATCTTAAATAAAAATTCATTATAATAAATTTATAATATCAGTTATCGTATCGTCTGACATTGCAATTCGAAGATAGAAAATATTTTTGTACCTTTTACTTGGCATCATTTTAGAAACACCCTATACACGGTAACACGTACATACATATCTAGCTAAGTACGTAGATACATACATATTTTCGTTGGGTGAGACAACGTCAGGAAATTAAGCGGGTGGTCTCAAGGGTGACATTTCGTACTTCAAACTTCTGCCAGGCGAAACTTTTCTCGACATTGTACTTAGATTTATCTCTTCCGAAGTGTCGAACTGCTTTCGAGAGAAAGAGATAGAGAGAGAGAGAATGGGATAGAACTAAAGTAAAGGATAGAGGGAGGAGGGAGGAAAAAGAGAGAAAGAGAGAGAAAGAGAGAAAGAGAGCGTACTTTGAAAGCTAGAAGAGGCATCGAGGCTGCCGCGGTCAGAAATAAATTATTGCCGACCGTGACTAGTGTACAAACAGCGCATTCTCAGGATAAAAGGGCTAGAGTACGCCGCGAGAAGATCGTGATGTATGATGTAACAAGGAAATAAGAACAAAAAACAAAAAAAGAAGAGCAAGAATAAAAAATAAAAAAGGAAATAAAAAAACAAAAAAAGAAAAAAAGAATAAGAAAAGAAAGAACAAACGTTCCTAAAACTTTAATTCTTTGGTAGAGAGATCTCTCTCTCTCTCTCTCTCTCTCGTTTTAACATTTCTTTATTACATTTATATGACATTCGTTCTATATACTCTCTTCGACTATTCTTTATTTCTTCTTAAAGGAAACTTAATGAAAAACAAGGTTTTTGGGAAAAAAGGAAAGGAATCTATTATTTTTACGATTACTTATACAATCTATCAACATCCTATTCCTTAAACTTGTTCCTTCCTGTCGATACATTTAAATAATATAAATTAGCTTCGAATATCAATGTACCGGCGTTTCCATTACATTTGCATATTTTTAGAATTGAAATCTATCGTTTCTATACGCTCCTCTATAACGTTTCATTTTCACACCAACCAGTAACTGCAACTAGGATTTTATATCGCAATGAGGAACATTCGTATGCGTTCGTCGAAGGGAAAAAAGAGAGATATAGAAAAAGAAAAAGAAAAAAAGAAACAATAAAAAAGGAAAGAAAAAGAGAAGAAGGAAGGAAGGAAGGAAGGAAGGAAGGAAGGAAAGAGACAAAATAAAAAAAGGAATAAAATGAAAGAAGGAAGGAAAATACAAGGAGGAAAACTTTTGTATTGGGTTTCGTACCTTAAATACGTTTCTTTGTTTCCGCGTTAAATAAGATTTTGTCGTGGCTCGATTTCAAAGATCATCTTCACTGGAAAAATTCAATTTCAGCGTTACACCCATGGAAATATTTCCTCGTCCTGCAAAAGCGTTAAAGAAACGTTGACTATCAAACCATCTTTAGAAACTCGTTGCTGATGTTTCTTCTCGAAGAAATGACGTAATAATGGAAGGACGATTATTATCATCATTATCATTACTATTATTATTATTATTATTATTATTGTTATTATTATTATTATTATCATGTCATATTGAAAGCGTTCTAAAGAATGCAATAGAACAAGTATGTGAGATCTTTTGATAAAATATAAACTAATCTCCTGAGAGAATTCTTTCTTTCTTCGTTCAACTTATTCATATTTACTAAAAGAACTTATTTCCTTTTTTCTTGTTCTTTTAATCTCTTTACGTCGAAAAGTTCAACAATTACGAATCGTTTAACTCATCATTTATTTAACAACTTTTCAAAAAAAGAAGAATACAAAAAAAATCGACAGAGAGAGAGAGAGAGAGAGAGAGAGAGAGAGAGAAAGAGAGAGAAAGAGAGATAAAAAGAAAGAAAGAGAATAGTAAATAAACGAAATATGAAAAACAGCATAAACCTCCCGCTTTAACGGTCACTTCATGATTTCGTAATAACTTCGATTGAGTTTACAGCTTGATCCCATGCTTCTCCGCCTCGTTCTGGAATTTCTCTTTGTATTCTCCAGTTGGATCGTATTTCGCAGACAATTTTTCCCAAAGCTTCGGTCGCTGAAACGTTAAATTCGCAAATTAAATGAAAAATACATAAATTAATTAAAATAGTTTAATGTAAAGTAAATGATATCTTTGAATCGTACGGCGCAATTTCATTCGGACAAAATAACAAAAGTATGATTGAAAAAAAGAAATAAATAAAAGAAGAAGAAGAAAAAAAGAAAAGAGAAAAAAAGTAATTATTAAAAGTAATTATTATAAAAGTGTGAAAATTTCTTTCGAGTACGTTTCATTTAATCAAAAGCACCGTTAGTAAAGTTACTTTACTTAGAAAATATAATCGAATCGATGGAAACTATTATATATTTTATATATTATTAGAATCATAACTGAAATCGATTAGTTCAATACGAACTCGACTAATTTCTTTCTCAAACATCTTACTGCTTTATGTCCAAGATAAAACTAATAAAGTTTTATAAAATATAGTATTTACGAACTAAGCTGTCTTCTCATTTCCTTAATCTCTTCCTTTTTTATCGAGGACGAATGAGATTCTATGAAACTCTCGTGTACTTTATTATCCATCTTTGAATTTATTTTCGACTATTCGCTGTACGTAACGATTTCTAAATTACAAAATCTTTAACAAATTTCTTGTCTGAAATTACCGAAGAGAGGTGAACGCGAGAATTTCAACTCGTTCGTTCAGAATAATCAAGATACCATAATTCTCGCGGTACAAATTACAAGTAATACACTTGGAAAGTTGTACAGTCATTTGAAAAGAATATTTTGTTATTACGTTCCACTATTGACATAGAAAGAAAGAAAGAAAGAAAAAAATAGATTCGGTCCGAAATAGAAAAAGAATTTCTCAAGAATATCTCGTTTTATCACTCCGATCACGATTTTCGAAGCAAGTATCGCCAGTCACGATATTTCTAACACCAATATTCCCAACGATGAACTCGAAACATGTATCTATAGATTCTTAGATTGACTTGGAACAATTTAACTTGCGTTCGAGTCTTTCGATGATTATTCTATTCGTTCAACATTCACGAGCAAACGCGTTTATCCAAATCTTTGCTATCTCTAATCTTTGTTTCTTTTCTTTTCTTTTTTTTTTTCTAATCATTCATGCTCAAGTACGGATTTGAAATTGTTAACAATTCATTATATCAGAATTTCGATCAATCATATCCTTTTAGCTTGGACCAATTCGTTTACAAATTTAATTGACATAATCGACCGTCTGTGAAAGTCAAACTAGTTTTCTCTGGGGACTCGAACTCTATTCCGTATATCCCTTCTCTTGTTCATTCGTGTTACATTAGACATATACTGTGTGTATATGTGTGTGTGTGTGTGTGAGTGTGTGTGTGAGAGAGAGAGAGAGAGAGATAGTACGCAACTCGTTACGTTTACTCTTAATTAAGCTGGGGAAGGTGACAGAAGCCGAGGTGAACGTACCTGGTTGACAAGATACCGAATGACCTTCTCGCTGCCAGTCTTCTGTTTCTCACTACACTTGTTACAACCATTCGCCAATGCATCAGGGAGGGATTCTGAAACAAAACAAAAAAATCAGAGAAAGATATCATTCTTTGATCTCGTCATCGTATTATTATTGATGATTCTGAATAAATATTCCAATCGATATATTCCATTATCTTATTAAACGTAGAAATATTTTTCATATCTTTCTACGTTGTACGATAAAATTATACTTTAATGTAACGTATTAAATGCAATTGATATCATTCTCAAGTCTTCTGTTAAGAAATAACGACTTGTAATGTAATTCATCGTACGGTATGTAATTCATGGTTGCAACTTTACAAATAAATCTTGAATACCTATCCTCGGTGACTATCAACGAGTACAAAATTCCAAACTGATCGAATACGTAGGGGTTGTAGAAAGTTAGGGTGGAAATTAAGAAGGGTGAGTAAATTATCGAACATCATTGTCGAGTTTCGTAAGAATTTCACGAATTTTCACGAACAAAATAGTTGAATGTACGACGGAGTAGAATAGAACCGCGTTGTCCCGAATACAATGAAGAATTTATGAGAGGGATCTTTGAAAAGGGAAGCCGCTCGGAGAAAAACGAATGTGCATTTCACACGCGTTCCCATTGGCTGCACTCGTACAAAATTTTCTTTTTTCTTCTTTTTCTTTTTTTTTTTTCTTTTTTTTTTTTCATAGCATCATACACGCATACATATATATATACCGGAATCGATGCTTTCGATTATTTTGTAAACCGATTCGCACTGTTCACGTACAACACTCCTCTCGTTCATCCCTCACCCTATACAACGTTCGCGTTCATTTTTCGAGCGGTCTCTTTGGTCAACTATCGTTCGTATTTTTTGCAAGGTAAAACTGCGAAAAAATTGCTCTCATCGATCGTCTACCACAATGGAGGAGACTGCTACTAAAAACGTCCGCATTTGGAATAAATCTGCGTTTAACTATGCCATAAGTTCTACATAATTTCGTGCTGCAATAATAACAATAATAATAGTAGATATACGTAACTATTGATCATAGATTTATAAAACATTTATTTTACTTTTATGAAATATAAGTATTAATCTAAAGTACTCGCGTTATTATATACGAAGCAACATTTACCATAGATAATAGTGATTTATATTATAGATGTAAAAAAGAAAAAAAAAAAAAAAAAGAAAATTTTATTGCAATAATAAAATATATGAAATATTAATGACAAATTAATGAAAAATATTTACTTATTCACTTTCAAAAAAGTAAATATATAAATGAGAAATTAGAAATATTTACTTCTTGTATGAACGAACCGCTATTATAATCCTTCTCGATTCTTTCGAAGTTTCTATTTTTCAGGATTAGAAGAAGCAGAAAACATCTTTTCCTTGCAAATCGCAGGGTAAATATCATGAAGAAGAACGTCGAACCGACAGCTGTGACGACTTTATCATATTTTTTCTTCGATAGATCCTTCTCATCCTCAAAGGATCCCTCTTTGTCCTTTTTCGTGGGATAGGACGTCTCGCGAGATAACGCAAAAAGAAAGAACGAAAGAAAGAAAGAAAGTAAAAAGGAAAAAGAGTTTCTCAAGAAGAGGGTAGACTTCATAACGCGCTGTTATTTTGCCGAATATAAAGAAAGAAGGATAAATTTTGTTATACTTTCGGTTCAACCCACCTCATGGCCTTTCCATCCAAAAATCACTTGACGTTTTTACCCCGGCCGTCATTTGCACCAGCCGTTCTACTCTACCGACACTTCAGTGCTCTTGCTACTGGTCACCGTCCAAAGAAAAAGAAAAAGAGAAAGAAAGAAAGAGAGAGAGAGAGAGAAGTGAGTACCTCTCGAATATCCAACGCGAATTTCCTCTGAGGAGAACTACATATGTATGTATGTAAGTACCTACATATATACCTATATACATATATATATATATATATATATATATACGATCTACCGTCCATTGAAATATTCTCGGACGCGGACAGTGTAAGTCGAAAAAAATCAATTATTCAATCAAATATGATATTTTCCAATAATTTCGTATGTAAATTTTAATTAAGGTTTTTTCCGTTCTCTCTCTCTCTCTTTCTCTCTTCTTCTTTTTTTGCAAATCTTCGAAATGAAAAAAAATAACAAACAATAATTTTATATTAAATTTTATGTTAAACATAAAGTGAAAAAAATGACATTAAAAAGAAGAAGAATTAAATTTTCATTGAATATAATTTATATCCCTATGTTAATTAGATATATCGCAAAAGTTGAAACCATTAATTGCTCGTTTTTATGTTATACCTGTCGTTCTCATGAATCGCGTAAATGATCGATGGACTTGATAATTATCGTACTCGACTCGTTCTGACGTAAGAAAAGCTTCGAGATCGATTATTCGAATCAACATTAGCCAATAACTAATTCCATCTATTATCGCTTAATAATTCTTTGATGAAAAAGGAAAGCGTAAAGATGAAAATTTTTTTTCTCAAATTACATCGTTCAAAGTAAAACGAAATAAAGATATGAAAGTATCTCAATTTCCAATTTTAAGCCGCTCGGTCATGCGTTTAACACGAAGAGTAATACGATCTCGGGGAAAAAATTTAGATTACCAATGAGATCTCCGAGTTCCGTTCGTATTTGAATCAGAGAAAAAAGAAAAATAGTAGCGTGGTAAAGGTAAATCAGTTAAGACACGTATATATGTAGATGAATACATAGGCGCATTGCGTATATAAGGACCGATCCGAACGTTCGAACGGGGATCGCTTGCACGTCTGACGAATGAAATTTGAATAACCGGGATACGTAATAGAATTTACGCTTGTATGTATGTATGCGTACGTGTATACATACATACATATATATATATATATATATATATATATATGTATGTATATATATGTGTGTGTGTGCGTATGCGTGTATGTGTGCGTTCGCGCGGCCACAAGTCGATGTGAATAGTATGTCGAATATTTGAATATTTATACGATCGAATAGTCACGGCTCGGTAATCCTCCAAAGATATTAGCATAATTATAGAGATAACGATTCTGCGGAATTATAATACGTTGGACAGTTTCGAGAAGGAACAATAAGCATTCGCACGATGACGCTTTTGAAAGTCCTCTGCATTTACGTGCGTTTACGCGACTCTATCTCGATTTCTAGACGTTTTGAACGAACGACACGTCGATGGACCCGAGATAATTGCTTTACGTTGTAAATGCTTTCATACATATTCTAATCTACCTTGAATATTTCATCGAACTCATGTTCGTGACCTATCTATCTATCTATCTATCTATCTATCTATCTATCTATCTGTCCGTCTGTCTGTCTAACTTCTCAACGAAAAAGCAATTTCTCAATAAACGTTCGATCCGAACTGGTAATCATTATCGTTTATCGAATCAACGTTAATATTCATCCTGATTAAATCAATTCAATCGAATCATCTGTTCATTGCCGAACGTTGGACGTGATCGTTTCTGAAATTCAAAGTACATTGACACCGAAAATTATCTTCAATATTTCTTCGTCTAGAGGTCAGCAGACAATTCGATATGAAATAACGTATTATATATCTTTTCCAAAGAACAAGTCAATTATTTAATACTAGAGAGAATTTTCTTTTGTATGTTTTTCATTAACGCCAAGCTCAAAAAAAAAAAAAAAAACAAAAAAAGAAAGTATCATTTAAGATCGCACCGTTAAATCGTACCTTCGCTTATATTTGCTAAGAACCATCTAAAACTTAGTTAGCTTTAAGAGTAAGACACCAACTGAAACTTTTCGTCAAAGTTGAAATTCTCTCTCGGTGTCTAAGGGCAAATATTGAATATCCTTCCATTCTAAACACTCGATCTTCTTCTTGTATTTTGCAAAAATGACTTTAAACGATCCAAACGAATTCATTCGACACGACAATTCTCACGTATTTTCGTTTCTTTTCCTCTTACATCACTCTTAGTTTCCATTCCTTTCTATCGCATATGCATAAATATTCAATAGACTACACGTTATTTACGAATTGCAAATCGTATCGAAGTTCGATCTTTCGAGAAGCAGACTTCTCAAAACAATCGCAGCTAAGAGGATTTTCTTTGCTACGGAATATCTAATAAGGAAGATCCGATCTACCAGTCTTCTTTCTCTCTCCTTCTCTCTCTCTCTCTCTCTCTCTCTCTCTCTCCCTCTCCATCTCTCTTCTTCTAATCGAGTAACCTCGAATAGGGTTAAATGAAGAATCAAATGGTAATTTTATCTATGATATAAATGTGACAGGAAAGCTTCAACGTATTTAATATTTATGAAATAATTAAGTTACACGTTTTTCGAAACCTGAGATAGTTTTACGATGTGAAGTACTATAATAAAACGTAGTGTATACTTAACAAGCATCTCTTTATCAAGAGACTAACTCACTAACTCACAACAACACGCACGATACAATGGTCCAATCAACAAACCGTTGTTCCGTTAATTAAATATCTGAAAAGCAACGTGTAAGAGAAAATGGAAAAAAAATAAACAAAAGAGTAAAAAATAAAACATAAAAAAATAAAAAAATAAAAAAAAAAAAAAAATAAAAAAAAAAAAAAAAAAAAAAAAAAAAGAAAAAAAGAAATAATAAAAAAAGAAAAAAAAAAAGAAAAAAGAATTCCTCTTTTAAGTGTAGATATATCTATATGTATACGCGCGAACGAAACATTTTTCTCGTTGCGTTCGAAACGAATATCACATTCCCGTAGCACGTAGTATTTCGAGTATGTAAATGTGAGCCCGAGAGAAATAGAGAAACGTATTTTTACACGGATTTATTTCCAATAGATCGATGAATGTAGGGTAACATCGTTATATCAGTCCGTTTATCCGTTTTCATTCTCCTATCTTGAAATGAATTTCTTCATTTTTCGAAGAATCATTTCCATTCAGATTTTTCTCAATTCCGTTCTAGCAAGTTGATTTTATTGCATCGTAAAGAATCTCGTTTTCCTTCGATACAATGCGATACAAAAGAATTCGCGCAATGCATTGACTTCGAAAATCAGATCTCGGCTTTACACTCGGCAATCCTGTCCTCGAAGTTCTTCGTCTATGTCGAAAAGAAGCACCTTGAAGAAGGATTCTTCATTATTGCCTTATCTTCTCGCGATAGAGAAAATAACGTCCGGTATATCTCTGTTATCTGACCACGTCGAAAACTATCTTAATTAAAAATCGAAAATTTTCTCAGCTTCGTGAATCGGCGAACGAAGACTCGACGAGTGTTCTTCTACGAGAGATATCGTTTAAAAGTATAGTCGAAGCTTCTCGTTCTACGATTTTACGAAAGGAAGAAATAAAAAATAAAGAAAAGGGTTAGAACAGGGAAGGGAAGGAAAAACTTGAAGCTTTGGAAGGAACGAAGGAGCCACATAGAACATATATAGTCTACGTAGAAACAATAAAATTCTTTTTATGATCTCTACGAACGAACTCTTCTCTTTATATTCACTCGAACGGATTCGTCGAAGTGCTGGAACGACATAATCGTTGAAGAAAAAGAAAATTTCATGGAAGGATATTAGTCCCGATGGGATATCGACTTTATTAAAATCCATAATACGTTGGATTTTTTTCTTTTTTTTTTTTTTTTTTTTTTTTTTTTTTTTTCAAATATAGAATAACTCTCTTGCGTTTCTTGTAATAAGATATTTTTATATCATCTATATTATCCAAGACGATCAACGCATTTAATCGAGAAGATTGTTTATCAATCGTATTAATTTATTTAGCAAATACTATCCACGAGATATCCAACATTCGTAAACTTTCTCATTCTCCGAAAGCAATAAGAAACTTGGAAATGAAATTTACGGAGAAGTCTCCTGTCTTTTCCCGAAGGAAAACGAGAAGATGCGTTTCAGGATGATGAAAGAAAAGAAAAATCAGGATATATATATATATATATATATATATATATATATATGTATATGTATATACATGTGCGGATTGTAGAAGTAGGAGGCTCAAATTTTCTGGATGGTCAGCGATGTTTTAACGGTACTGCTTGTTTCTCTGACCTACTTTCACGACTTTGACCACGGCGGCTACGACCTCGTCCAATATTTGACAGGGTTACACGATGCGTTTCTAGCAGGAGTTGAAACCAATAACAGAGAAAGAAAGATAGATAGATAGATAGATAGATAGACAGATAAAGAAAGACAAGATGGACGAAGGAAAGGCATGCTCGGCTTGTAAAGAGATAGGAAAAGAAAGAGAGGGAGAGAGAGAGGGAGAGAGAGAAGAAAAGAATAAATGAAAGAAAGAAAGAGAAAGAAAGAGAAAGAAAGAACACTGCTTATTGGATCTGGAAAAGTAGGAGTCCCTTGAGAGCAAGAGAGGATGAGAGTTACGGAATTCGTACGATAAAGCAGTACGGAGCAATGGAAGGATCAGGAAACTGGGAAGGACCGAATAAAGACGAATAGATAAGGATAAGGAAGGATTCATGGTGGCAAGAAAAGACCAAAAGTGCAGAAGAAAAATAAACTATTGTAATTTTAATTATATTTTAAATATGTGAAATCGTTAAGTGGGTATAGTATTAAATTATTAAAAAAAAAAAAAAAGTCCAACTAGGAACACATTAAAACTTGACGACTTTCTCGTTCTTCGGAAAAAAAAAAAAAAAAAAAAAAAAATCTGCTATCGCGGCTAGTAATTTAAAAGAAAAGAAGAGAGAAAAAAAGCAGGAAAAAAGATATATAACGTTACTTAAAGAAGAACAATGAAGAAGAAAAAAAAAAAAGAAAACCTAAAGAAAGAAGATAGTGGATCACGTTGATGGGAAGAAAAAGTAGTGGTTGAAGAGCCACTGGCCCTTTTCTTGCAAGTTGTATTAAACTGCTGTCATGACAAAGCCTGTACTCGTTAGGTATATACATATATATATTTATATATATATATATATATATACTCATATATATGTATATGTATGTATGCATGTATGTAGGATAAAAGATAAAAAGTTTTTAAATGTCTCAACTACTCACTCTTGAGTTCGTGTCCATCGGGCGTGCAATTTCCAACATCCAAAAGACAGTTTACGTAGTTGTTGAGCAGACGATCACTCTTCAGGATCTGGTCCACATCGATGTTGTCGTATTTCGTTGTGTACTTATCCGCGGCTACGAAGCACGCGAGCATGGCAAGGAAAACTATGGCGACCTAGATTCGTCGACAAAAAAAGAACAAAAAGAAATAAAAAAAATATATATATATATAATAATAATAGAAAAAAAAATGTGATCATTAGAAATGAGTTTTTTAATCATCTTAAAGATTAAATTATAAGACCATCCTTCTTTTCATTGTCATACTTTACTATACTTTGAAATAAAATAGAAAAAAAGTCAATAAAATGGTAGATTAAATGTCTACTTATTTATTTTCAATTAGTTCAGATAAGTTTCGTGGTTCGATTGATAAAAAAAAATATTTTTGAGGAAGAATAAAGGAAAAAGAGAGAGAGAGAGAGAGAGAGAGAGTGTGTGTGTGTGTGTCTGTGTACTTTTTTTACAAAGGAATATCTCTCGACCAAGGCTAAGATATATTCAAGATAGAAATTCTGCATTTTCCACGAATAGCTCCCCAAGTGCATAATCGTTTGACATCATTGCACCGCATTCACGAGACCTTCGAGACGTACGAGAAAGCTGTTGTTGCTGTTTCTACTGCTGGCGAAATACTTATTTCGTAGGACGAGTGCACACGCGTCAGTGATAAATGGTCTCTTTATAAAACGGTAATCTCCTCGGTAGGAAAGTTGATCTTTTCCACGAAGAAGACACCGCTTACTCGATTTAACCTGTAAGCCTTATACGATTCGTATCTTCTGAGAAAGAATACTGAAGTATAAAATGAAAAAAAGGAAAAATGAATGAGGGAGAAAGAAATTTGTTTGTGGAGATATCAGAATAAATTCCTATTAGTATGTACGAGGGAAAAAAAAAAAGAAAAAGAAAAAGAAAGGAGAAAGAAAAAAAGAAAAAAATAATAAAAGGAAATCCAAAATTAAAACTGTATAAAAAGATAAGACGATTAAAAATGATATTAAAAGTAATTAAATAATTTAAAAGAAGAAAGATTATGTCTTCAAAAAAAAAAAAAAAGAAAAAAAAAAAAGATAGAACAGAAAGAAAAACGGGCAGAGAAAAAAATTGTTTCCTATTTGAAACGAAATAATATAGAATGAATTAATACCAGTCATTAATACCAAATTAAATCTCAAGAATCTCTAATAAATAAAAAAAAAAAAAAAAAAAAAAAAAAAAAAAAAAAATAAGAAAAAAGAAAAACAAAACTTAACAATAATGCATGAACTCATAAACTCTTTAACATTTTTCATTAATGCCAAGTCCCATTATTTTTATTCATATCTTAAGAATACTACGCACAAGGCAAAAGTTGTAACTCATTAAATTATTTTTCCACGGCGACTGGACAAGACATCGGATGTGGCTCAAGGTTAATGGGAGATCGGTCACAAGAATATTTTCTGACTTTTATACTGTTACATAGGTGTGTGTAAACACGTATATATGAAAGAAAACAAAAAGTGGACATGTCATAGCTTGAAACAAAAGTTAACTCTTATAAATATATAATCTTTGGCCCGCACCAGCGAGTTAAAAATTCACTATCCTTAAAATATAAAAACTGAACTGACTAGTCTTGAAATATAACAAAATTTTATTATTCGTTTTGTGTCTGTATTCATTCAAATCTTTTTATCTTTCTCTAGATTTCTTTCTCTCTCTCTCTCTCTCTCTCTCTCTCTCTCCCTCTCTCTTTCTGACGATTGAACCAGTGACATCACTTAAGCTTGAGATAAAAACTTTGGCTACGTTACTTATAGAAATAAACTCGTTCGAAGAGTTATAAGTCGATTAATGTCGAAAAAAGAACGATTCGACGTCACGGGACGATCATTTCTTGCACGACACTGTTGAATTGAGGTCTGGCGATTCTCAACCATTCGGGAAGAGAAAAAAGTTATCCGAAATTACGATCACGTCGTAATTGGATCATCTTTGCAAAGGTTTTTCCATTAAATCGATATGGGTGTTGTAATCGTTTATTGTTCTAATTACTTTCGAACCTTTCCTTTCACGTTATTTATATTTATATAATGAATTTTATTGTTATAAAATGTTTTATCATTACTTTAATATTTTAAAGTGACTTTTAATTCTACAAGTATTTTAACGTTAATTATCTACTTTTTAGATTTCAACGAAAACATATCTATAAAGGTATACATATGTATTTGTCAAGAATAATATTTTCAGAATTATTTTCAAATAAAAGATAAAATGCGAAATGATTCAAAACGTCGAATAAAACGTTAACAAGCATTTTCACGATTCCATTCGAATTCTCTTCACTTGAATTAAGCAACACTCGAAATTGACGTTGCAAAAATAAAAACTTGAAATATTTCACGATCTTTTTGACAAATACTGCTTTTGTCTCTAATCAAATGATCCAATAAATTCTCCGTTGTCTGATATTTCCAATTGTTTTCTTTTCCATTGCTTGTCTTTATTACCCAGCTGATTTTTGTTTTCTTTTTTTTTTTTTTTTAATCCTTCTGAAAAAAATTAATTATAAAACTTTTGAAATTATACTTTTCAAAACTCGTATAGGATCAAATCGAAATTTAATGAAACACTTTCTCTTGCGAAAAAAGAATAAGGAATATTTCATGACGGAACTATCAATGAAGAAAATAAAATCACAAACGTGATAGTTTAAACTCGACATAGCGATAAGAAAAATAAAAAGATTATGTCTATGTGTCAATAGTCTTCGAAAATGTCAATGAGTATTGTCACTTTGATCATTGACGTTTTATCTGTTTACTTACAATTAGTATAACTTAGGCAAAGAAACGAGAAAGGTTTGTCGCTACCCACGTATGTTGACTTTTATCTCGCGAATGTATAGAGAAAAGAGAAAAGAGAAAAGATCGAAGTTAAGTGGATAAAGAAAGAGAGATACGAACGCAATCCTTCGTTTCACGCTCGCGCACACGCGATTCGCATTATGCAATCGACGCCATTACGGTCCACGAAGCTTCCTAACGCCTTTCACTCTCGCGAACGAATTTCACTCCTTCGAGAACACCTTCGATTCTCCTTTCCTTTCCTCGAGTTTTCCTCGAGCTACGAGAGTTCTTCGTCGACTGATCATCGGAAATGAACGAAAGAGGCTCTCAGGATTAACAGAAGCGTAAAATAAAACGTCTAGCTTGACGTTCAATTTGAACTTGCAAAGATCAATGAAGAAATCATTATCGAATTTTATTGATAATCTCTGCACTAAACTTTTTCGAACGTATTTCTTTGTAATTATTTTATTATTCTATTTAAATGTCATTTAATAATTCTATGTAATTATTTATTTATTAGAAATATTAATCACAAGAGTTATGTTAAAGAGAAACGATAGAAAAAAAGAGATAGAAAAAAAGATTATAAAAAAAAGTCATACGTGCGAATTTACGTACATGCAAATTTATGCAAAATTTGCCCGTGGATGACTAACTGTTAAAGAAAATGATCACTCAAAATGTTCCAACGATATAAAAGGAATCTTTTGCAAATTCGTTTCCAACGTTAGTCGCCCGTTCGTTGATTCTATTCTCTGTTCGACGCAAACACGTCCCGAAAGAGAACGATCGATAAACGACTCGCTGAGACAGCTGAGCCAGACGAATCGAACAAACGAACGTGTCCTCTCGATATTCAAATCCTTTCGACTAAAAATGTCATTCGTTTCGAATTCGTCGAACTCGTTATTGGCTCATGGAAAGAAATTCATTTATGACTCGATGCGCAATATTTATTGATAAGAATAGATAGAAACTTGGAAAAATTGATTGCATCTTAGAAGAACTTATATAATTGAGAAAAAAGTCGATTCATTTACGTGTCTACGTGTTTCAAATGATTTTTATTTACTATATAAATGCAAATCTTTATGAATAAAATATTGAGCTTCAATTAATACGTCCTTTTTCTCTCCCTTTTATTATTATTTTTTTTTCTTTTATTTTTTTTTTTTTTCTTTTTTTTTTTTTTACTTAATTAACGATGAATTTCTTTCGTTGAAAGAAGGTCGGAAAAAGGTCAAATGAAAAAGAAATGAAAAGGATTATTATTAAATGAGCTAACATGAGCCTCCTCTTGTCATATTTGTGACAAGAAATCTATTTTAAGAGGGATATCGATGAGATCAAAAGCGATGGAAGAGTAATAAAAAATAACGTTCTTCAAAGTGCTTGCTCTCTTAGTCCTCAAGTTTCAAAAAACAAATATATATATTTGTGTGTGTGAGAGAGAGAAAAAGAGAGAGAGAGAGAGAGAGAGAGAGAGAGAGACAGTAGGTTCCATTCGAAAGTAATCGATTCACTTCCCTTCAAAAGTCTGAGAGCACCTTATCCGATTTGTGCATGAATTTCAGCACCGACGCGGCGCGAAGTTAATCTATCGGTCAAACAAACGCGTTCCAACTTTTCTTTAACTCCACTTCCAAGGAGTTAAATTCGTAGGAAGCACGATAACGAAGACGTTGTCGTATTTAAATGATTTTACGGAATTAAAAATCCTGACAATTTTTATTCTCTCGAATATAAAAGAGAGAGAGAGAGAGAGAGAGATGAATTAATAAAAAGAAAAACAAATAATTTGATTGAAACTAACGAATTTTAAATTAAAATAAAAATTAGAAAACGTTTCGAAGTGTGTCGAACAAATTTCACAATGTTTCCAACGCATTTCAAATAATAAATACAATTTGGATGACTTGTTTATTAATAAAAAAAAAAAAAAAAAAAAAAACCTAGACGAGCTAAATTTAGATACAAAATAAAATCACGCAAACTATCGTGTTTATATAGAATCGAAAGCGAAACGCGTGTCACGATATTGGAAAGGAAACTGAACCGAGTTGCTACTGGAGTGAGTTGACGATAGTAAAGAATCGTGGCGATGGGGAAAGGCTCTCTCGGGCTTACCTTCATGTTGCGCTGTCGTTACGTGTGTCACACAGTCACGGAGGAGTCGTGTTAAGCAACTGATGCCGGAGGTGCTCGTGATCAGCTGCTTTATACCCCGGCCGATTTCCCACACTGCCCGAATTCGTCGAATCGGTAGACGCCTCTTTTTTTTCCCCCAGTTAACACGTCTTTGTCCACCCTGAATCGTGTTTCGTCTCGCCGGGGAAATTACTGTGATTTCCTACCAATCGAAATCAAACAATTGTTATTTCAAAAAAGAAAAAAGAAAAAAGAAAAAAAGGGAAATTAATAAATATTTCTTTTGTACAGTTTCGATGTATTATTTTATAAATACAATTAAGTTATACTAAAATATGATATTTCACTAATTATCTGATCTATTAAATCATTTAATCATTTCAAACGATATTTCATGAATTATATTTGTTATATTTAAGCTAAAAGGAAAATAGAAAAATTGATAAATTTCACGTCCCTTCGCGCATTTCGAAGAAATCCAATTGGCATTGCCAGAATCCGATCAATTCGACTGGATGTTGTCGATAATAACATTTTCCCAGTACCCGTTGATTTATTTATCGAGACGTGTTACTGGCCAACGTCTCTCACCAAGACGAAATTCGAACGATACAGATGAAATATACATATCGAATATCCAAAACTGTTCGATAGAATACGATCGTCGATAGAGGAACGATCAAACACTATAGGATCGTTATGACCGCGCGTATTCGAGGCAATTCCCATTCTATGCAAATATTCGTATATTTCAAAAGTTCGCGAGGGGAAGGGGATTAGCAGAGATGAATGAAGGACAGTCGGATGTTCCACTATCCCTGGCTATTAAATTCGACATGCATATAGAATTTACATAGGGTTGACCATATAAAATGACCATATATAAAATCTAGTAAAATTATTTCTTTCAAAATTTATGTGGATTTTATTATTATATTAAAATATTTTTTATGGATTCAATTGTACACACTTTTTCTCTTTTTTTATCTTCTATCTTTGTAAATTTTAGCATATGTAAATTAAGTCGATCTAGTTATAAAATATATATATATATATATATATATATATATATATATGCATACATACATGCATATATGGTGTCTTAGTGAGATCACTAAATCAGTAACCCAATATTTCTGTATTTTAAGGAACAATTGACTATAATATCTCGAAAAAGTATATATATATTGTATATTTATGTATACCTATACATTTATAATCCATTATAAGTATTCCAAATATTAATCATCAGCTACATAATTAACCACGATTAAATGATAAACTTAATGCAAATGTATCTCAGGTTAATTAAAAATTACTTGCGCTTACTATTTTGCAATCGCATACCTTTCTGCAACAATAAGTACGATAACGAATGGCTATAAAAGATCGAACGATGCAATTATTATAAGCCTTACCATTTAGTTTCTCTCTTTCTCTTTCTATATCTATTTATTTCTATTCTTCAAATTTTATTTTATAATTTTTACATAGATATAAATTAGATAACATATTCCAATATATTGAAAAAAAATTTCATAGCGATTTCATCTGGCACAATGATATACACAAGTCACAAAAATCAAATTAGGAATTAAAAATATGATTTTATGTTGCTACATTATCAAACACAAACGAGAAAAAAGCATATTGAACAAGAGATAGAAATTTTGTTGGGATTTCGTTAATCCAACAGATAGGATCGTTATATATTCCTACATGTAAAAAAAAAAAAAAAAAAAAAAAAAAAAACAAGGCTAGCATAACGAATCAAAAAATAAATAAATAAATAAGCAAATAAATAAATAAATGCCACTACGTTTCGTTAACTATATATATATATATATATATATATATATAGCTTTTGCATGTGACCTATACTTCTCTTGCTCGTTAGAAAACTTTAGTTGAATAAAGGAAAATAATATTTAGTCTTCATTAAGTTAACGAGCATATTCGCTTTTCTCTTTCCTTCCTTATCTTTATCTATATTTTATCTTTGTTTTTCTTTCTCGTTAACTTCTTGCACCAATTGTTTCCATCCTGATTCGAAAAACAGGTTAGCTGCTGAGGTGGATCCTTACGATTAGCCTTACAGAGTCGCTATGTCGACCCATCGAGATTTTAACTCGATGCCCAATTAAAGGCTTACTAAGATTAACAGGAATGAGAATTCAAAGGCACGCGCGATCCTAGTTCTTAATCGGATGACCCAAAGGGAAAAAGTTTGCGGTAAAGAAATCTACCTCATAAGATTATATAACTCTACTCGTTTCTTTACTTTTATCGTTTCTATTAAAGAAATATTAAAAGTATAAAAAAAAAAAAAAAAAAAAAAAAAAAAAAGAATGAATAAAATTACTAAACATCTTTGTCATTCTTTAAGCAAAATCAAATAAATAAAATTTCAAAGTACCAAATTTTTTATATATTATATATGTAAGTATTTGTTTAAGCGTTACAATTGTTTTTTAAATTGCAGCGAAACACTAATACCAACGATTGACATTCACATAAATACATGAATAACTCTGTCATCAATATACATATGTATTAATTTATCTTTAGCCTACGCTCTGTGGTTTCGGAATCCCTTCTGTGAATATTTGAATGTCGCTTAGTATTACGACTCTGCATGTGGAATATTCCACGAGGCAAAGAAAGAATCGAAAATTTCTCATTATCTATAAAAAAAATAATATACATATGTATAACTACGTGTTTAAATGAGTTATTACACTTGTAAATAATATAAGTGGCTTCTTCCTCTTTTTTTTTTGCTTTCCTTTTTTTTTCTCTTCTTTTTTGTTATATCTTCAAATTTGAGTTTTTAATTTAAATCGAATTTTAAAAATAATTAAAAAATTACTTCACACTGTGAATCCTTTCAATTTTCACAGATAAAGATTGAGAGAGCAAGAGAGAAAGAAAGAAAGAGAGAGAGAGAGAGAGAGAGAGAGAGAGAGAGAGAGAAAGGGAATAAGATTTCAGAATCTCTAAATAGAGGAGAATATCGAATTTCGATATTTCGATATCCGGCAGGACGTCTAATTCCGTTGACCGCGAGCTCGCGTTAAATTCTGCAATATTAATCAATTTGGCCGATTACGGTGGACGGTGTGTCCCACGAAATAGAGCTCATTAATAATAACCAGAACGCGCAGAATATGCCGGTACCGTAAGATTATTAATCATGTTCCTGACGTAAATTCACAAGGATAAAGAAGAGTCGTATGGATCGTCAGCGAACGTATGTATACTATACGATAATCTGAACGTTACAAAAACTAATATCCTATATCAAGATTGTTATCGTATATGTAAGGGTCAAGAGAAAACATGTACAACTTTTCATAAGATTAACTAAACATGACGAAAGGAGATTGATAAAAGAACTTAATTAAAGGGATAACATTCAATTTACGCAATTACTCAAATATTGATAATTAACTAATACTTTAGAATATTTAAACATCTTGTAAAATTTATTTAAAACTATTATTATTTAATGCAATGAATAAAAACGGTAGATTTTTTAAATATTTATTAATTATTTATCATTACGATTGTCATACGAACGTCTCATAATATATAATGACTTTAATCTTTATTAATAAATATAAATAAATTTTCGTAAACAATTAATGATACTGACAATCGATTATCATCAATTTGACTATACTTTTTTCAACTTGAAACATTTATTAAAACATAGACAGCTATGTTTTATAAGTATAGAAGATTGAATGAGTCAATTGCTAATTTATTTTTTCTAAACATTAAATCTCATTCTTTATTACCAAAAACGTAAGATACAATGGTAGAACCGGTTTTGCTGTACTTTATAACTTGACGTTTTCTTATAGGCTCTTTAACATCTCTCTAATGTTGTTCTTAGATCAAAAGGAAAGATCGTTTCCAAGAAAGGTACCACATGTTCGAACCTTATATACAATTCCCTATACAAATTAAACTACATTTTCTATTCTAATTAATTAATCTCACTTGAGATGCATTAGGAAGTATCGTAAACATCTATACGCACATATATATCTATATACGTATGTACGTACATGCATACATACATACATACATACATAGGATAGTCGAATCAGAGTAAATTAACAAGGGACGCGCGAAATTGCGCTGGCCACGAGGGCGTCCTCGAGAATCCGAGTGTGTTGGATTATAATAGGGTTAACAACCGACTCTGAAACATCCCATGAAGTTATGGTAACGTAAATATAAGCCTTGCGGCAAAACGAAGAACTCGTAATAAACGTAAAGTTACATGTAAAGGACTCCTTCATGGCGATCGCAATATTGAAGTACAGTACGTGCGGTATTAACGTGATTTCAAGCTTTGTCTACAATGTACTAGTATGCTCAAGCAAGTATCTATGAGTTAGTTTGCTAGTATTATGCTACCATACTGTAGCGGTCAGTATCCATTAAATACTGACACCTATGAGCACACGTTGCTTCGATACACTTTCTGCACTTAGGGAGAAGGTATTGCCGATTTCTATGTCAAATTCATTTATTATTCATGAATACGAAACAAATATTAATAAAATCACAATACAATAAATATTCTTTCAATGTTATTCGCGTTAAAAAAAAAAAAAAAAACGTCATCTTTTTTACGTAGAATTTTATATTATTTTATACTGAACATACATACGTTGAATATCTCCGAATGAGTTTAGCAATGCATTATAATATGGCTTTCAACTTTTATTGTTTTCTTTTTTTACCTTTCATTTCTCCTTTTTAAAAGCACGTTACTATTGTTTTACATATACATATATGTATACGTATATATATATATATATATCTTTTTTTCGTTAATTCTAATTTAAAAAAAAGATATTTACGTGTCCCATTTCATATAAATACTTGTCAACCTTCATCCTCTACACATGTATCACGTAGAGACTATTTGTATTAATTTTATCGTCTCTGCATATTTTTCTATGAGTTAGTGATGTAATAAGCGACGAGTCTGAATATTAATAATAATTAAAAAAAAATAAAAGAAAAAGAAAGAAATAAAAAAACCCGTCCTATTGAACTCGTCTCTCGCGAGGACTTGAAAAACCTGTCCCCAGAGAAATTTCATTCACATACATATATCTATATATATAGAGAGAGAGAGAGAGAGAGAGAGAGAAAGAAAGATACATATGCAGATGTATAGTTTGTTAAGTCCAATAGTTCAATTTCATATAACGAATTTTATAATAGGCCCAAACGAATAATACTTTTCTTCAACATTCAATCATATTTAACAAGTATTACTTATGCAAAAATTTCGTCCATTTATAAAAAAAAAAAAAAAAAAAAAAAAAAAAAGAAAAAAAAGGAAAAAAAAGCAAACAAAAGAACATCTATGCAATGTATATATAATTTCACGGAACATCATTTTCATTATTTTGACCACCACGACCCATACTAAGATAAACATTTTACATCACGCCTCGATTTGCATAAATACACGATGTATCTATACACATACGTATAGATAGACGTATATATCTACATATACATATATAAACGTGCGAACTAAAAGATTTATTTCGACCAATTCATCTCGTTAATATTGAAACGTCTGCTGTTTATATGCCATCTTAGTATCGATGAAAAATCTATATTCATTAGATTTATATTCCAACACGTTTATCGTTTATTCTTTATGAACGACGATAATACGTATTTCAAATGACGCAAAATAATAAAACGAAACGAATTCTTTGACGATAGAACGATACTCGTAATAGAAATGTCGTCTTTGTGCAAATATTTTAAACGATCAAAACAAAACCATTACTCCATCATCCAAAAAGGAACGCATTGTTCTATCGGTCGTTAGTTCGTTCGACGGATATGGCTAAAGAGAGAATTGTGTATGCTTCGTACATCCGATGTTTCCTGGAGCGTTGTCATTATATCGCAATGATTATGCATATTCGGATAAGCAATCAACACCATTGAGGTACGTACGCGTAGCGGGCAAAGGTCGCGAGTGTTCGCCTATCTCGAATATTTCCTCTCCCAGTACCGCGATTGCCACCATTTTCCTCGAATAACATCTATACGTGCGAGAACAAATAAGACGAATAATAATTTAATTCTGACCGACTGAATAAATTTCACATATATGAAAGGTTCGTTGCGTTCGTTGAATCTAATTTATTTACAATGCAAATAAAATAATATCTTATTGGATCATAATAATCCGGAGGTTTATCTTGCTTTTTTTTCTTTTCTTATTAAAAAATACATATATATATATGTGTGTGTGTGTGAAGTTTTCTTACATATCAAAGTTTAATTTTATGATGACATTGAAATATCCATTGGGATACTCGTCGACTAACAATATATAAAATATTCATTTGAATGAATAAAATCTAAATTTTGACAATAAAATTCCTATACGATATGTTTACTTTAAACAATATCAGGAATATTACTTCGAGGACCGATCGATTTCCAATAAAATTAACGAAAAGTGTAATTTTCGAGTCGGTTCGAAGGATTTCGCTTACGTTCACACATTACCGACGCGGCACGATGCCAAACTCGGCTATACACGATATCCACCTCTCTTTTTCTCTCCTCTCTATTGTTCCTACCCTTCCCATCCTTATCGTGAGTTGAATTAAAACGCGAAATTGACGGGATAGTAGCACACTCTATCCTCGTTTCTCCCGGAACGACCTAATGAAATCCTCAAAATCGAGGATCGTTCGTTGAAAAAGGAAAAAAAAAAAGAAAAAAAAAAAAAAAGAAAAAAATATCAAGCCCAACGTACATATGTATCCACGGATTTTATGAACTTCCTCTCCTATCATTTTTTCATCTTTTTTCCTTACGAGAACTCACCAAATCATTCTACAAATATTATATGGCTTCGCGGCCGTCTCGTAACGTTGAAATAATAACGAAGAGAAGATTTCTCGAGAAAAGAGAGAAAAAGAAAAAAAGAAAAAGAAAAAACAATGATATTTAAGTTGTAAGGGTAATGAGTCGTAAAAATGTAAAAAGTCTTTAAAACAAAAAATCTTTTCTACTACATTGTTATGTTTCTCTAATGACGAATAAGGAGAGCATGGTAAAAATTGAAGAAAAATGACTATTCTTGAGAAACGAGGATCACAGTGGTAAGATTATCCAGCTTACTCCAGTACCTTTGGACTAATGACGTACTGAATATCACGAGGATATAGGGATATACGATGCTCTACGTGGAAGAGAAATAGTACAGGTAATATCTCTCGCATGCTACCCGCGAACTGTTTAAGAGCAGCAACAGCACCAGCAGCCTCTTCTTCCTCCGCCTCCTCTTCCACCTACACCACCTCCTCTTCATGACTCGACGAAGCATCGCGAAAGAGGAAGACGTGCTTCGCGTTCGATGATGGAAGAGAGACGACAAACCACTGAGAAAGATGTACTACGTGCTACGTTGAATATAATTAAGCTTTCCGAGACGTCAAAGCGAAATACAGCTCGCTTCATTAAGAACCGAGTTATATTCGCAATACTACTTCCATCGTAGCTCTTTCAAATAAGAAAGAGAGAGATAGATATATATAGGTGGATAGAGAGAAAGAGGGAGAGAGAGAGAGAGAGAGAGAAGGAAAGAAAGACGAAATGCTTTCAATTGTAAAATATATCTTGGGAAAATAAAGGATCGGTGTGAACGTAAAGCCACAGGGCAAGCTCGACCGTACTTCTCGAGAATCCACCAATCACTATAGTAAGAACGAAAAAGTATAAGTAAAGTTTTCATTGAAAACTCTAACCGATTCTTCTCCCATTGCCTCTCCTAAACCTTTAGAATCTATTCGTAACAAAAATAACCATTCAACAAATGGATATATTTCTATATAAATAATTATTAATATCATTTGAATTAATAATGTAAGTAATAAAAAATCAATTTAATTCAAAGTCATTATTTGAAATGTTTTTATAATTGTTAGAGATTAACGTGATCCTTCGAGGCTTATTCGTAAGATGATAAGTAAGCAAGAAAAGTGCCATTTCCGGCGCGTGGGAACAATTCGTGGCAAACAAGCCCGAGTTTCGTAGCTGCTCATTAACACGTCAACGTTGAAGAAATGATGCTTCGAAACTGACGTAACGATCATCATTAAGCTTCTCTAGTTTCCACGGACTTTGGATGAGTCACTCTGTAGATCTAACATAGAACTTTCCCAAGAATCTGCGTTTATTCGCTAATTTCTCTAATCGTATAATTTTCTTCTCATATTTCTATTTGTAATTGGGCCACGTACATACCACGATACAGAATCGTCAAACTCGTCGATTACACTCGTTAATGGAAACATACAAATTAGCAAATACGAAAGCAACTTTTATATCAAAGAGAAATAAAATGCATTGTGACAAAACAATTTCTTCTCGAATAATTAATATAAACAAAAGACAGGCAACTATCGATCGCAAAAATTTTAATTCTAAAAGGATTTCGAAAAATAGATATTGAAATCAAATTGAAAAAGCCCTATATAAATAAACATTTCTACATTTTTCTATAACTTTGTCTGATATCAAAGAGAAATTTTGTAAATCTAAACTGATCAGAAATCTTTATCTAATTAACGCATAGTACAAGTTTATAATATTTATTATTATAATATTATTATAATATTTATATGTCGATAACCTATTTCAGGTTTATTTTTTACAAAAAATAATTATTATTTTCCTTATTCGTTTTTAATAGAAACCATCGCCCTATATACCAGAAAATCGATGGTAAATGTTACCAAATGAATAAAATAAACCCTCGCTACGTTGTTTTATCGCCATTAAAAGAAGATAAAGGTAGAGAGAACGATTAAGCCTTTTGAAAAATAAAATAGCTAAGGGAAACGAAGGAAACGAGCTACTTATCGGTTACTTCGATACATCATGGCACTTAAGCGAAGAAGGAAGGTTTCAAGCGAGAGTTCTAAGATCGATTGGGTTCAATCGAAAGAGGGAGAACGTAAAACTGTCAATCAACATAATTCGAAATATATAAATACGTTATCGTCCATAAATCACCATTTGATATATGTGAGATTTAATCAAATAAGTGAGATTCAATTATTTATAATAGCATTATAGAATTGGAACTGGAAGAAACAAGCAAAAAAAAGAAAAATAGTTGTAATTACAATAAGATGTAACAATTTTCTATTCAACATTTAATGCCTTAACTGACTCTTAATTTTTTCTGAAGAAATTCTTATCAGAGATAAATGTATTCTGGAATATTGATTAAATTAATATAGATACTGTACACATACACTTTCCATAAAATTTCGATGTCTAAACAGACGGTCACGTGTGCTAATTCACTACGCTAACGTAAGAGAGGTTCAAAGTTATTTTCCTCAAAAGACCGAAACCTCTTCTAATAACTTTTAACATAGAAGGATACTTCAACTAGAAACGCATTACAGAGTCACGTCGTGTGAACGCATAATCGACATTTTTTTTTCGCCGAGCACAGCGAATTAAGGGGAAGAAATATAAGGGACAGACATTTAACTTGGAAGATAGAGAAAGAGAGAGAAAAAGACATCAAGTAGTTTCTGGTGGAAGAACCCAGCATGGAATATATAATATTTTAATTTCGTGGAAAATCTGATGATGTAATTTTAGGAGTAAGGCGACGCCCAGCAATTGTTTCAGCCGGTTTTCACTCCTGCATTATTCATGAGTCCTTTCGTTTTTTTCTCTCTCTCTTTCTTCTTTCTACTTCACCACCAGAAGGGAAAGTCTTTCTCTTTCTTCCCTTTTTGATCTGGCCTTTTTCGTTCCCTTCTTTATCATTCTCTTTCTTTTTCTCCTCTACACCTGCATGATTCCCACTGGATCTATATGTATACATATATATGTATATATATATATATATGAATGTGCTACTTATATACGTGTGTACATATATACATAGCATACATATATATATATATATAAAAGGAAATGTGCTCGTGACAGGGACTGTTCTACGGTGAAATCTTCTGTCATCTCAGTCTTATTTTCTTTCTTTGCGGCCAGCAGCAGCAGCAGCAGCAGCTTCGAAGCTCTAAAGAAAGAGACGCTCGAAGGAAATCGATGGAGGGGTTGGTTGAGTCTAGCGAGCTTGAAGAAAAGACTGTGCTTCTCTTATATCACGCGAATCGCGAGAACAAACGTTGCTTTCGACGTTTTTATCAATAGTAAACCAATTATAAGTATAAAAGGACTTTGACAGTTACCTCGAGCTCGATTAAATTCTATCGTTTTCGTTGAAAGCAACTCGCTCGCCAGCTGAGAATACGAAGAAAGATTTATTTTAATTAATTATAAATAATAATTAAATATAAATACAAACGCATTAATATAATGAAATATAAATTGTACAAGTAATAATTATCTACTTGCGCATTGATAAAATATTGTTAAATATAACAAATAATTATCTACAGTTTTTCGTTTTAAATGACGAGATCTAAGTTTCTTTCAACCACATTCAGACAAATTTTAACATAAAATGAACGTCATAGTTGTTTTAAGGCTGCAAAAGGGATACACAAGAGCAAAGGTACCTTTCATACCGTCTGCGTGCTAATTTGTAAGGAACACGTACGCGCTGTGATTAACCACAGAGCTGCAAAGTTGGCCTCGTTACTAGTGTAAATAGACATTAGCGCCGTTTCGTGTAAACATACAGTTTTCACACCTAATTGCCGTGTACGCGTAAACGGATTTAGAATCGCTTGTAAAATACAAGGAAAACTTAACGACGTGATCATAATATTGATTCAACAAAAAAAACAACTATAACAACGTGATGTCCTAGATAATTATATATTTCACTTTTAATACGTGTATCATTTAAAATATATATTTATTAGCGTATCGATTACGTAAATGTAAGGTTATATATACATAATGTAATGAACGATTTGTCTTATCAAAAATAAATTTTCATAAATCGATATCAATATTATTAATACTCTCTCTATTCGAAATAACGACTTTCGAATAGAACTATTAATATTATCATAGTATCATAGTATCAATTATAAAAATATAAGGAAATTACCATGAAATTCGTCCATTTCGTAATGATCTGGTACTCGATTACGTTGCTTCCTTAAAATAATCTCCATTACAGCAACCAAATCGATAACTGTAAAATATATTTTGACTTTTTTATATCTGCAGTAAAAAAAATATGTTTAAATAAAAAGCAAATCATGTAATATCAGTTAGCAAATACGTAAACTAATCATGGCACTCATAGATCTTGGTGGTAAAGAATTTCATCATAAAATAATAAATTTTAAGAAATTTTTAAATTCTAAAAGTATGTATTTAACTTACATTTATAATTTTCCGCTCGAGTGATCTTCGTAAAATTTTCTTTCCCAAACTGTAACAAAAAATTTTACATATGTAATTTATATATAGAAATTGTCACTGTGATTTTAAATAATTAAATAATTATATCAGAGTAGCAAATAAAATTTAATCATGGCCATCATCGATCTTGGTGGCTATAACTATCATCACAATTGATTTTCTTAATAATTAATTACTCAAAAAAAGAAATTTAGGATTTAGCATGATTGAAAATATGAAAAGTATTTGTAACTATTAAAAAAAAAAAAAAAAAAAAAAAAATAGAGTTAATAATGATAATTACCATTAATTCGCGTATACTCCATTCTTGGAAGCTTTCCTGTAGTTAAGATCATAACCTATAAAGCAAAATTCCAATTATACGCATCCGCATTGAAAATATATATTTAAAAATACAAAAATTGCTTTATATCAGATAGCAAATACTTAAATTAATCACGTCACTCATAGATCTTGGTGGTAAAAATAATTTCATCATAAGAAATTTCATTTAAATCAAAAGAATATAATGAAATAACTAATATTATATTCAAATAAAAACTAATTACCATTTTTAATAGTTCATCTTACGTATCTTCTAGTATTTCTCTTTCTCTCTTCAAATCCCCATATTCAAAATACTTTTGATGGACCTAAAGATATGATAAATTACTAAATATAAGTATATATTGTTATCATGGAACATAAGTATTTAATACTCACCAAATACGCTAATACATTAATACTCAATAAATATGAATATCGATAAAAAAAGTTAGGTATATTTTAAATAAAAAAGAAAAAGCTCCACAGAAAAGCAGAAACGTTTGATCGTTTCATTGTAAATAAAGTATACATTAAGAAAAATTATAAATAAGAAAATACTTATTTATAAACATCAAATAAAATAAAAATTATCGTATCTGCTTCACTGAATTAATAAATCTAAAATTACATTAAAATGAAGATTTATTTAGATACATATTTAATCAGCTTTCTTAGGCGCACGTGTTTTTTTAGCTGGTAAAGGTTTCTGTGATCTCAATACTGCACTTGCACGACGTAATGCAACCTAATCAATAATGATAATTATGTTATATTTTCAATAGAAAATCTATTGGGAAAAAAAAAAAAAAACTGTATATATTCATTTGAATTTACCTTGGTAAGATCTACACGATATTTATTTGCTTTAAGCAATCTCCGTAATTTATATAAGGATCGACGAGCTCCACTCTTCATTGTACTTCTGACAGTAGCTTTTGCTGGCTTAGTAATTTTATTTGCTTTTTTATAAACAACTGTAAATCCCTTTTTGTCGGGAGTGTCTACTATGCCAACACTTTTTCTATGAACCAAACCGGAGTAACGGTAACTACTGAGATTGGTTAAGTTGCTAGGTTCCTATAATAACGTGCAATAGCAACAAATTTATGTCAATAGCTTACATTATAATATTTTATTATAAAATCCTGTGAGACGTGGATTAAATTAATTTTACAAACCGTGGAAAAAGGTTTGTTGATATTACGTTTCTTCAAAAGAAACGCATTATTGTTACGAATTATCATCCAGTTTAGATGCGACGACATTTTGAAACCTTCTGTAATAATAAATATTAAAATCGCCTAGATTAAAATACATTCGAACAATTCCATATTACAATAACCGTTTTAATTAGCGAAAGAATACGAAACTAATATGCGTACAGATCGAACGAATAAAAATAACGTATCGATAATATTCTAATTAATAATATAATGCAAATTAAGTATTATATGTTTTAGTGCGATATGCGTAATTTAAAAATTAAAAATAATATAGAAAATATGTGTAAAATTTGACCAAGTACTCACCACGTGCGTCCTTACGGAAAACTCACAAGAAAGAACCTTTCAATATGGCGACAAACATGGCGCTAGTATCTTCGAGGACAAAAATGATAGAGGCAGGTATGTACGTACTAAACTTACGACATATCGAAGCGCTACCTAGTGTACAAATTATGAACCTATGCCTTTCAATTCTTATAGGCTAACCTGTTGGACGTTTTAAATACTCTGCTCCATATATATATATATATATATATATATATATATATATATATATATTTTTTAAAGCAAAATTATACAGAATAGATAAAATGTTACATTTAGAAAATATTTTATTATTTTTTATCCAAAGATTTAATATAAACAACTTCGACAGGCATTGGTGCTATATGACCCTCTATACTATCAAAATTATGAACTATAACCTTCTTAACTTCAAGATCAAAAAATATAATTCTGTTCTTTATGGTTGATATTTCTTCGAATTCGGCAATTGTCATATTTGTTTTATCGATTATTTGTTTTTCTGTTAAACTTGGATTTTTAGGATACATACAATCTCCTGGTAAGACATGCATCTTTCCATCTTTTAACAATACCCTGATCTGTTAAGAAAATTATATTATTGCATTATTATTAGATCATAATTGTGTAATTGAAAAGTTTATCTCATACCGGTAAATATAATTCTACTCCAAGTTTACTCCTCTCTATTGCAAAATCCAATAAATTTTCCAAGCACTCAAACTTGACGATTCTTGAAATTTCATAATGCTGTGGTGGAGCCATCATCATATCTGTAGCTGCACATATATTGTTTGGTGTATCCCACTAAATATAAAATTTAATAGCAACTTGCTAATAATAGTACTACAATCTTAATCTATAACCTATAAAATATCTTACTTTTACGTCTTCCATTTCAATAGTTTCATAATTGTAATATGGCATCAATGGCATACAAGCTATATAGAAAATAGTATCATAACGTTTTGTAGTAAAGTATGTTGGGGTTAACCAATTGCTCCATTCGTGTAAAGACCATAAATCTGGATAACACTTTAATTTTTCGCACATTGTATAGAATTCTGTAGCATCATCATGTACTTTGGATTGCCAATTTTGTACGTCCTCTTTGGAAACTAAACAAATAATATGATGTATATGTTTTTTTAGAAATATTACATTTATATTATATTCTAACTTTATTATTGATAATATTGTTGACTCCGTAAACGAATCAAAAGATAAATATGTAATAAAAAGAAAGTATTACTTGGTAGAGTATAGGCCCAATTAGAAAGAATACCATCTCTTTTAACTTGTTTACAAAGTAAAATACCACATTCTTCAAATGTTTCACGAATTGCAGTGATACGAAGAGAGATCTCTTTCGGCAATTCGTTTGATTTTGATTGAAATATTTGTGGACGTAAATTAGTATTAGGAAAAAGGGAATTAAAGCTGTTGGTATCAAAACCAAAGGTACGAAATAACTTGTGCCATTTTAAATCTGCATCAGCTGGATGTGTGACTCCTCCAGGAAATACATACGATCCAGGATAAAAACTTGAATTTCGATGACGTTTCAAGCATAGTAACTTATAATTATACTGAAACTATGTAATCGTAATATTAAAAATATACATTCTTAAATGTTTGTCATTATAAATCGCAGAGAAATTAGTTTATTTAATCGTTAAAACTTACTACTAAGGATGGTAAAGCTCGATTATATTTTTGTCTCTGTCGTGCGGTTAAAATCAAACTTGCTGATTCTTTCCAAACTTTCATCTTTCTATGTTTATTAATATTTATCCTTTAAAACCTTAAATATCACAAATGGATTTTTCACCAGAAATTAAACGAAAAGAAAATAATTTCATAACCTTTTTTTTACGTTATCATTAGAAGTATGACGAATATCGATATTTTTCGATAAATAAAGTATCAATCGATATTATAGTATACACCGTATTTAAAATATGACAATTCTACTTCATATTTTTAACTTATGCAAATATATTCTAACGTTTTAAAATGTAAATTAAAAGAAAAAAAATATAACAAACAACAAAGGAATTCTAGAGAGCATTTATAATTATGACTAGAATGATAGAATCTTTTTACTGCAATTCTCTTAGACTATATACATTTTGTGTATCTTATTTGAATAAAATATTGGAAATATTTTAAAATATTTAAGTTTGTACTTTCTTTACTTTACATTCACAAATATTGAATTTATTATTTACTAAATTTATTTTCAGATTTTCCTGTTGCTGCTACCATTAATTCATATAATTGATGTAATTGTTCATCCCTTAATTTATCAAAATCTTCTTCCTTTAAACTTTTTCCTATTGGTTCTGATGTCTGTGGTCCTCGCAATCCGAGTTGTTTAGCTAACGACAACGCATAATCCTGTACATTAAGTATTTATATATATATATATATATATATATTATTTTTTAAGATATTACTAACAATGAAGACAATAATAAACAATCTAATATAGACAGTTATTAATAAATAAATCAAGTTTAGTTACTTAAATATTATGTTATTATAATATCATAACCATCCATAGTTGTTTAAATATTAGTTGTAATTATTTAAATATTGCGTTATTATGGTATAGTTACCGTCCATTCGTTTAAAAAGATATGCGATTCAGTGGGATTGCATGTTTTGTGTCTCCTAAATTCATCATGAACATATTCATTTCCAAGGGCTTGAATTTCTGTTGGTAAACCACGATGTAACCTCAAAATCATTTTATACAACATTCGTACACGTTGGACGTGTGTAAGCGCTATCATAGTTGGTTAAATAAATAAAAAATTCTGTGCATTTATGACTTGGCTATCCGATGATTGGTGAGATTTAAAAATTTTATTACCTTACGTTTAAATGAGTACGAACGTCTATGTTATACTAAAAAATCAATACCGCTGAAAATGAAGCCCAATGACGCTTTAAATATGGTATCTAATAGCGGCTAATTTGAACCATTGACACTTCTACTTCGCACGTTATTATTTATTAAATCGTAATATTATGATAATAAGAGCAATGATTTGATAAGAGCTATCATGATTTCTTTTTTTCTTTTTTAATTTTATTAGATAAGAACGAACTATAAAAAGTCAATAGACGTATTTTCTATACTATTATTTATATATATGTACATAGCTTATATAATTTATCAAGTTCTTACAAAGTACTTTATAATAATAATAAATCTTAACTATATTCTACATTCAGATATTTTCTTATTAATAATTTCGAAGTTACATTCATCCCATGCGAGTGGCCGTAAATTTAAATATATTAATTGTCTTCGGGATCTCGGGTATTTTGAATTTCCTATGATTATCAAAAAGAAATAATTATATAAAATTTTAATGTTAAACTTTTTAATAGAAATAATAGATTTGAAATAATTTCATATAATCTTACCCGATTTCGTTTTTCTCCATACTTCGACCAAAACGTTACCGTACACGCACTTCTACGTCCAGTTTGTTTATTAAAAACAGAACACGTTGAAAATGGTGGAGAATAGAGGTGTAACGATACTGCAGGATTCACGGTGCTCGGATTTTCAACTCGATGCAATCCCAAAGAATCTGAAATATTAGGAATAATTAATTTTAATTCTTCTCTTTGAGAAATAAAAAATATTTTATACCATTGATGTAACAGATCTCGTTGAGCTTGAGTGTGTTCCTCTCGCGTTCTATCAACTCGTTCTCGGATTCTTTCGTCGTATCGTTGTTTTCCAAGATGGAAGGCCATTCGTACCGTGTCTTCATCGAGAAGATAAACATTTATTACATTGAAATACGAAAAGACAAGGCGAACATAATTCATAAACTCGATGCGTCGATTAAGAGACTTTGTGAAAAATAATGTTATTGAATAATGTGGTCATTGACCACGTTGATAAAATTGTATTATATTAAATGTGTTTCAAAATAAATGATATGGCATAGAAAAGAAAAAGATTAATAAGTACAAAAGTGTATCGAGTTAAAATAAATAAATCGAACCTCGCAAAGTTCTCCTTGAAGAACCTTCATAACACAGTGTGCGTTTGCGTGATCGTGAATAGCTGATCCATGACCTTCGCCCCAACATAACACCATAAGATTGAACCTTCCATTTCCTTCATCGACCAAATTCCTTGTATACCTATGGACAATGCAATCGTCTAAATTAGAAACGTTCTAACAAAGCTATTTTTATAGAACAGGAAGTAAAAAGCTTCACCAGATAAGTCTTTATTGTCAGCTGTGTATTTGCTAGCGATTACTCATTGATATTTCTTTTTAATATTTTTATTTTCAAATTCAATGGCAACATTTGAAAAAGATAATACGCTTATAAGGTATTTTTTCTTCTTCTTCGATATCGCACACATATTATCTCACTGGTCTTGGATTTTACAAAATTGTTTACCGACAAGGCAAGTTGCAGTTAAAGAAATTACTATGTTTTCTTCGTAATGCTTTTCGTACTTTACAATGTTTCGACTGGATGTCAAAGAACCGATGTTCTGGATCGTATAGAATGTCTATACGGAGAAGGGGCCATACGTGGAAAGTATGGGTAACGAGCCATTCACCGGATAAGTTCTTTTACAGCGATATACCTACATGGAGAGCGTGTGCAATTTAGTAACTATGAATTCGTAACTATGACTTTCTCCAATACTAATATACTATTAAAGTGAAACTGTATGATCTAGATAAAGATAATAAGTTTTGATTAAAAATATATTTTATATTTTCTTTGATATGTATGTATATATAGGAAATTATGTAATGCTTCTTATTAAAACTTTTTTCATCATTTCTGCATACGAGAAATCATTGTATACGTCTCGGTATTGTATATTTTTTTCTAGATATAAACATATCGTCTCCTTAGAGATGGATAATTATCGACTTAAAATTATATTGATAAGGTCTTCTATGTAACATTCCGTAAAAGTCTACATTATTTCTCGCTTAATCCGAACAAAGTGTATTATTCGTACCGAATGTTTTTGCATATATATATATATATATATATTTTTTTTTTTTTTTTTTAATATATCGCGTATGTAACTATTTCATAACATTTAGTTCTTTCCCATTAATCACGTGCAAGATAATGGACCACGACTTACATTCATCCCTTATCGCTGATACTCTTCATTTCGTTCGATCATTCATTTCTCAAATACGCGATAACAGTTATATGTGATTATTTAGCAAAACAGAAAATAAAATGAAAACGAAAACATGAGACAAGAGAGAAACGAAATGAAGAGGGAAACTCGATAACCTCGTTATGACCTTCGTTGTGTGTTATATTACATTTGACCATATCATTGAAAATATTTGTTTATACATTTGAAAAAGAAAAATACGTTTATAGAATAATAAACAAATATTCCGATGATCGATGAACATACGATCATTCGCGAATGTACATTTACTTAAATGCTTTATAAAATTCTCTGTAATCTTTATCTAACAATTTTTCTTTATCTTTTTATACAGCTTGACCCATCGACATTTAACATGATTACAATTTGATCACGTTCTTTTTAAATAAAGAATAACATTTTCAACTTTATTTTGAAACGCAGTCTTTCAAACTCGTTATCGAAAGCTATGTTAATGATCACATAAGAAAACAAGGTATCGATTGATGTAGCATATGCAATGTAAGACACTTGCTTTCAATCGATAAACTATATGTAGTCGAATGTATATAGTCACCTGTATCTGTCAAACTTGGCGTATTTCTTCCACTCCAATGGATTGCTCTTATATGATTCCATTAAGTCTTGAACGTGGTCGATGTCCACGTGGTCGGTCTTGAAAGCATCGTGTAACGCATCGATGAGTTCTCGAAGCGTAGAAACCTTCCCATGTCGAAAATGTTCTCCTCCTAAACTTTTCTGACGACAGGGCTCGTATAATTGAGATTCACGATTACAAATGTTCATTTTTCATGTAATATTTTAATCTTCCTTTCGAGAATTCGATTACAAACGCGTTTTACAAATTCAAATTGTATCGATCGTTGAGAACAATTTTCAATAACTTATTATAGTGCATCAAAACACTTGATATTTTTATGGATATTATTTTTAAGATTGATTCTTTTACAAAAATACAAATTAAAGAAAAACGATTATGTCCGATCGTTCAGATTGCACGACGAACACTGTCTAATGCGTACCACTACTACGACTTTTACTCGTCTACGGCTTCTACCGGTCTAGTACAACTCCACTACAGCATCTTATATGCAGCGTAAGATGCTCCCTACTCCGGAGATTGTCCGCAAACGAGCATTGAATTTTCGTTAAAAGATCACTCTTCAAGTTTATTATAAATATTTTAAAAGAAACGATTTCAACACAATGTTATTATGTTTCATTTTTATGCGATACTTAAGTATATAATAAATTTTTATTTGTCTAAAAATTATAACTGTATATAACAAATTTATAAAGTTGTTTTTTAGTAGCATTAGTTGCAATAATTATCGTTATAACGATTACTTCTCGATGGAATTTTAAGTTAATTTAAGTAAAATATTTTTCTTTTTCCTTTTTCTTTCTTTTTTGAAGAAAAATCGAGACATATTTGTTTACTTCTCTACGGTTGCTCAAGCGACGAAAATTACTCGTGTCACTAAATTTATGTTCCAACTCGTTTACGGTAATTTTGCTACAGTTATTGCAGTGCTCCTCAACTTATGGGCACGTCAACTAGATTTCAACAACTTTTGAAATATGTTTGATAAGACTATCTCTGCTTCTACGCAATACGGAAATCTCGCGTAATAAATTTTACCAACAATTTTCTTATAGATAGCGTCAGATAGATCAAATGAGATTTATTATTACGTATGTACGTGTGTTTATCATAATACATAGAACAATATTGAATGACCAATTTTTTTAATTGTGATAATACATTTATAAATTATGACGAAATTATTGCAATATTTGTTTATAATATAATATGCACGTAAAAATATTTCACAGCAAAATATGAGATAGTATAATAAATATAAATATAAATAAATAATTCACAATTGTTTGCTGTATCATGTAAACTAAACAATGATTCGTTACGTATGTGTAACTTTTTGGAAAAAAAAAAAAAAGAATTTATATTTAAGTAGACGTATGAGAAAAACGATAAAACATCTTGTTATTCTGAAAATGTCTCGGCCAGTATTATACTTAATGAGTTTCTTATCTCTGTACATATATTTCTCGTTTTCTTTTTACAAGAGATTTTTAGTCAACGGACAGATGCAGATTTTACTCTCGACTACAAAATACCTTCTCTTCTTTTTTCTTCCGAGCATCATTGAATGCCTTTCCACATACCATAGTTTCCTTCTCTTTTGCACGGCACGGTGAATCACCACACTTGCATGACCTTGATTTGTTAAATTCCCTTGCACTGATACAGCTGCAAGAAAGTTATTGTAAATCGATACAATGAAAGTACCATTTTCCCAATTGGTAATCCTTGCAATTAAAAGAAAAAAAAAAAAAAAAAAAAAAAAAAAGAAAAGAAGAAAAGAAAAGAAAAGAAAAGAAAAAAAAGAAAAAGAAAACGCTACATCAGGATATCGTACGACAAATTACTCTTGAATATTTCATTTAACTTACGTGCAGGGACAACTTTTGCAATAATAACATTTTGCCCGTGGTCTCCTTATAGTTATTTTTCCTTTTTCACATCTACAAGGTAATGCTTGACAGAAACAGCAAATACGAGAAAAAGGCATCGTTCTTCGTTGAATGTTCCTGTCTGGACTTCGACCGCATCTGTGACTGTTACAAGATTTTCCTCTCACGTACTCTACTTCCGGACTCCTTGATCTTTGTCTTATTTTTGAGTTATAACATATATATGTATATATATGTTATAACTCAGAGGTATATATATATATATATATATTTATATTTTAAAAGATATATCACGATTATTCTAGTACGCAATGAGTTGAGAAAAAGTATATAAATATTCTACCTGACATAACATCTTCCCTTCCTTTCGTCATCTTCCACGTTTCTAGAAGCTCTGCAACAACAAGGGGTCATTTTACATCTCTCACAACACACAGAATCACTTATTTTTTGTTGAAGTTCGCTCATCACATCCGAAAAAATACTCAATCGTTGATAAGGAAGATCATTAAAATCATAAGCTTTATGCGTTTTATGACAGTAACATTCATCAAGGGAATCCGATCGAAAGGCATCGAAATTTCTTGAAAAATATCGTCTTACTTCCGGTTTAGGCTTCCATGCCGTAACACATATCTGTTGATTACCGTCACAATCTGTGACGATAGGTCTACCATTGTAAATTTCAAACTGATGACATTTACAGACGTCGAATGAGAGATCACAATATGAACATTTACGAATCGGTGCTCTACAAATACATTTATCTTTAGGATATTCGCAATAAACGCAAATTGTCTCATTACATGCGAGTTTGCATGTTGGAATGTAATGATCAACGCAGGTTGTTTTACAACAACATTTGTCCCTTGGTTTGTGACAATCGAAACACAGTAGATCATACCTGTATCATATAATTAAAACTATTATAGTTCTATGTTGATTATTTGATATTGTTATTACCTATAGAGATTTCCCGTTTGACAAAGTTCGTCACGAGTTACCGGTTTGTCGCATTTACAATTATCCATTACAATAGGGTGGCATGCGAGAGGACGATCTTTTGAAAAAGAAAAGAGAATTGTTTGAGATAA
The DNA here is from genome assembly GCF_912470025.1 of Vespa velutina. NCBI lineage: Eukaryota > Metazoa > Arthropoda > Insecta > Hymenoptera > Vespidae > Vespa > Vespa velutina. Next base: position 4,648,565 of record NC_062201.1, read on the forward strand.
ATTTCAAAGGAATACGAGAGCTTAAGCTATTCCTTACATTCACAGATACAATCTACAACAGGTAGACGACAGTAACAGCATCTATTTATCGTGGCTTTCGAGCATTTCTCCTCCTGGGAATAACCATCAGCTTGACAACCAAGATTTTCCGGTTCCCTTGATTCTCCTTTAAACGTTATCTTAGTACAAGGTAATTCCTTGTTCGTCGAGTCTTCTTCGAAATCTCCCGTCGCATCTTTCCTCTTTAATAATAATTCACTCTTCCCTTTTGTATCTTTAACACGTTCAGCTTTTTTCTTATCTTCCGACTTCTTTACATCGCTCATTTCTTCGTTAATCGATTTGGACATTTTCTTATGTGCCAACATAGCTTGCAATTTCGTTTTGGGCCTTTTTTTATTTGGATTTCCAATTACCTTAGACGCGTCTAACGTTTCTTCTTCTTTTCTTTGTTCGATTCGCCGTGAACATCCAGGATTTTCAACGTTCTCTTTTTCACCTAAATAAAGATAAGAAACAAGTATTTTATATTTAAAGTATGAAAACTGAAGATGCCTATAGAAAAGGAAAAAAAAAGGAAAAAAAAAGGAAAAAAATAAAGAAGAAAAAATATTCAACAATGTTTTAAATACCTTGAAAACATATTTCGGTATCAGACTTGTCCCTTTGAATTGGTTTCGTTCGATCGTCTCTCGGATTATTTTCTAATGTATCCTTTTCGATATTCGGTTGGGTCACTTTGCTTTGCTTCACTATATTCATTGCTTTTTTAATGGATCGTCCCAAGAACGTACTCTTAGATTTCTTCTCCGATAAGTTCCTTTGTTTTCGTCCCTTTACGTCGAACGTTTCTTTTATACCTTTTCTGGCGGACATTTCTGAACGTTTACCTTTTAAATCCTGATCTACGTTACAACAAACTCGTTTTACCGAACTATTACTTTTTTCCGAGGAAGAAGCAATTTTTGACGGCGTTGATTGTTGATTTATCTTCTGTGAAGATGACATTTTCATTAGGGTTTTTGAAACACCTTTTGATTTTCTCTGAAAAGGATTTTGTAAACATTTCGAGGATGTTTTATTTTTCGTTTCTAACATATCTACATTCTTCATTTCGGCCTTTGGATTTGTCATTGCGTCCACGTTCGATCTTACATTACAATCATCTACGGCTTCGTGAATCCTACAGTCTTGCAAATTTTCCGGATTTTTCGATGTTCCTTCATTGCCCGGATTGTCGAAACAATTACTTCTATACATCGGAATACTCATGCATCGATCATCTATTTCGTCCTCTTCTATGATACAAGAACATCTCGACCACTTTCGACATGATCCTCTTGTATGAAGAACATCGAACGAGCTTCTTCTTTTAATCGGCCGAAATCTTGGTCGTTTTTTACAACAGCATTTAACTACACCACGGTAATAGCTACAAGGTTGATCGATAGATCGATTCAACGTATCTTGACAGCATAAACGTGATACGTTCGTACAAACGGATCTCTGACCTAATTGTTCATAAGCAGGACATTTTTGATAAATCGTTGCGGTAGAGGGACTCTCGAATTTCTCACGGCAAATCGTACATCTGGGCCTTAAACATGACAAGTCATGATGGACGCCAATGTAACTCGATGCTGTATCTTGACAACAACAACCATCTCTCGTGGAAGAAGTAGAGGAGATCATGCTATCAATGTCCATGCTTCTGTTTGACTCACAACTCGAAAATTCGAAATGATTCTCCATCTCGAATGAATCGTCGTACTTTCTATCGCAACAACTGCCATTACTTTCGTCGCTCTGAACGGCACATGGTCTTTCTCCCGTTGAAAAACAATTATCCGATTTTTCTTCTTCGAACGTTTGACATCTTGTTTCTGTGTTACTCACGAGCTTGTCAGATGGGACACTTGATGTTCGTGCACACGTCGAGTCCGTGCGTTCCGTTGTCGTTTCGGAACTCGATTCTGTGCAGGATTGAGACTTTTGTTTTTGTTTTTCTTTGCGCTAAGAACAATATATATTTACATAGTAATACTTAAAAGCTATTAAAGAAGAATATTGCAAAGATATTTACCTGAGCATTCTCGCTAGCTTCCGAACATATGTAAATGTTAACATTTCCGGTCATACGACGATTATCCGTTTGTACATTTTCTGGCGATTTACAACCCTTTTTCTCTATCTCCGGACAAGTTTCTTTTAGATTAGGACATTGTTGCGTATCTTTAACGTGTCCCTTACACCTTTTCATGCTGCATCCCAATGCACGCTTTTCATATTTTCTCGGATAATCGCATGGATAACAACGTGCTCTATCTAGGCATCTGCTATCGTCTTTGCTCCTCTGGAAAGATTCCTCGGTGGTTCGTATTTTTGGTCGTTCCTTATATTTATTCTCCAATAGAACGATTGACTTTTTGTCATCCTACGATGATAAAAAGTTGAATATTATTTTAATGATAATATGATATTCGGAAAAAAATTAATTAAGTCCCGAGGAATAAAAATGCAGGGGAATTTCACATACAATAATGTACGCAAACGATTCTAAAGATTATCGTGGATACTTGCATCTTAAATACCATTGCACACTGCTTTATTAATGTCTGCATAGCTTCTTTGACCGAACTGTTTATCATCTCGGTTAGTTTTGACGGATCAATTTCTTTGTCAGGCATTCCCGTCACGCAGTTTTCTTTAGAACATGCCCTCGAATTACAAGACTCTTTGGAATAATGTTTTCTTCCAATACTTTCTTTGCTTTTTTTATCGCTTAGCTGTAATTTCGATTCTTTTCGCGTTTGCATTTTTTCAAAGACGGGTATCGAAGTTGATCTTTCTTGATGCTTCGTTGGTTTTTCATTTTTCGATTTCGAAGAGCAAATTTTAACTTTCTTATTTTCCGTGTCAGCGTCCGACGATTTCGGTGGGTGTTTACAAAGAATTCTTCCCAATTTAAACATTTTCTAATCCTTATAATTTTTATCTTAACGAAATCTAATTCTAATAATTTTAATCTTGGCGGAAAGTTTGTTAAATTTGAACGTCATACGTAGATTCTTTCCCTTTTAATTTTCTTTTCCACGTTCTCGAAAATTTCTTCAGGAACGAGTGAATATCTATACTCGTCGACATCTCTGCTTATGAAAAAAAATATTCGATAATGAGATTTCTATCTTTTATATATCTTTCTCCATTGTACTTTTGATGCATTCCCCTCGTGTTACATGTAAATATTTTCTTTAGCTTTAAAGACTTTTATGGCTATTTACTATCTTCATTATCGGTATCGTTAACATCGTTCGATTTTTGTTATTGTTTTCGCTACTAAATAAAAAGGGAGCTTTAAAATTTCGTCTCATATATACAACGGTTACTTGAAAATTTTTTTCATTTAGGTTAATCATAATCAAATTGGGAAGAAAAGAAATGGAACTGTGAAACAATCGATAATTCGTGCTAACTTCACAGCATATGAAAATATTTCATTGACTTATTGAATTTTATTATTGCAATTGTACTTGCAATTTTACCAAATCACATCGTTATTATCTGTCGTATCATCTGCCGAGGATGAAACGTCGGATAAATGTCTTCTACTCGATTGCTCGCAAACAGTCAAGGACATTTCATGAGCTTCTGGACTTCTCCTCGTACCTTTTTTCTGATGCATTGGCTACATACGAAAATAAAATAAGAAATGCATATGCAATAGGAATATTTATCCATTTTATACGCTTAGAAACATTGTATTAATTACTTTAAATGCATTAACTATTCTGTTGGTTATATTCGAAACGAAGTTGGATTTTCGATTCTTTTTATTGGGAGGAAACAATTGCTTGACTTCTTTGGATTTATCAGCTTTTTTCGATTGCGAGATTAAAGGTTCAGTTTCTCGAAAATTTTCATCCCTTTTTGTAGAGAATGTTCGTCTACGAAATTCCTTTGTTACTTCTTTGAACGCTTTGGTCTCTTGATAAGGAAGTTTCTCATTTCTTGCTGCTTGTGTTAATGGACGCTACGAAATTGTGATTAATTTCAGATAATTATATAAAAAAAGAAACAATTCTTTCTTTTTTCAAATGATCTACCATAACCATAATAATTAAGTAATTTTGTATGCGCTCACTGATTTTCCGCGATCACAATTCACAAAAGTTTCGCTTAAGCTTTGGCCTTTTTGCATTTTAGCGACGAACGGTAACTTCCTAGACTCTAAAGTATTCGAAGTAACACATCTTACGGCTTCTCTTTCTCTAATTAATCTCATTCTATCGTGTTCCTTCAATTCTTCGATCAACTCTGATTTTTGATACATAGGTAAATATTTTCTCAGCATAGGAGGATGAAAGTTTTCTTGGGATTCTTCGGTATAATGAATGGTTTCTTTACAATGACGTGAATCTTTTCTATTTCTTTCAAAACTTGAGGATGAACTGATTACATTATCAGTACACGTAGTAACGCCTTCATCATTATCGTCTGAATAATATCTAATTGAAGAGAAAAAACGTGATAGTTCATATTTATCAAATTAAAAATGAATTTACGATTTGTAGAAGATTTATTATTATCATTATTTGAGAAGATATTACTCTCGATGATTGCTGTCATCAGTTTGATCATCTTCACGATGTTGACGAGTATCATAATATTCTTCATCAAAATATCGCAATCTATCGTCGTGTGATTCACGTTGAGAAACTCGTGAACTGTATTGTTGAAAAATTGGTTCAATGTCGCTTATATCTTTTCGCATTGATATCCCTCCACGATCTCTCTCGTGAGAATCGTAAAAGGGTTTGTAAGTTTGCATATGTTCGGGATACATTATGGGTATAAAGCCAGAAATTAATTGTCTTTGATTTTCTTTAGGATAAAGTCTTTCATAAATTAAATCTCTTCTCTTATCTTCAGGAAATTGATTTGATTGGTCGCACGTGCTGTTATTTACACAAAACGATAGATCTTATAAAATGTTTGATATAACGATTTTAACTTACTATCTATGACACGTTCCATCCTTCTTGCGATCTTTTCCTTTTACATATAGTTTATTCGTCATCATTAATGTATCTTTAAAACCGCGTTTCTTTCGATAACATTTAATCTCTAAATCACTTGGACGTTTCTTTTTGTGCCTATTAAAAAATGGACAAAATATCTTTATAGAATACTGTACGCTCAATTTTATCGAACATAATCTTATAATTACCTTTTACGCTTTTTATATTCTTCTATACACTTTTTCCATCGTCGTTCTTTCGATTCGGTAAGTCTGGTCGGTTGGCAACCAATTTCTTTCGACTTTTGACATTTCTTTCGTTCGTCTTTTTTACTTGGCCAACATTTTACCAGCTTCGTTTGAATAACTTTCCTTTGATCTCGTGAATCAGTTCCTACGTCAACTTTCCCAATAGTTCTTTCACGAGAATGAATAGCTTTTTTTTGTTTATCTAATTTTCTTCTCGCATTTTCAGTTTCGTACAATTCTAAACCTGCCAATGGATCGTATAATTGCGATCCTTTTACTTTTTTCCGATGCTTTGATTTAGTAACTCCCCTTTTCCTTTTTCCTCTATCGTTCCCCATAATTTGATCGGTTTCTAATCGGTTAAAATTTTTATCATAATTGTCCGACTCGTTTGTATCACTCTCTTCTTTATGCATTGAACTCTTTTCTGTTTTTTCGGATACCGTCATTGAATCTTGATCATTCTTGATCTTTCCCAGTCTCTCGTTTACGCACGTATGCCCGAATCGTAAAAGATTAGAATTCTAAAAATATAAGTTATTTAAATAATCGTCAAAATTATTTTATTTATAATAAACGTCGACTTACTTGTGATTCATCTTCGCCAACGATGTTCCAAGTATCAGTTTTTCGACTATTCGATGACGTTTTCGCATCTGACAGTAGATTTATATCGTCTCCTTTATGAACGCATCTACACGATGATTGTGAATCTGCGGTTTCATCGATTTCATGATAAGACGTATACTTCGAAATTGATTCCAAGTGCCTAACTCGAATATTTATTGTTATAATAAAAATCAAATTGAATTGAGTAGTTGATTGAAACTATACCTCGGTAAATCCTTCGTAGGAAATTTCTTTTCACAAGGATATTGCCAATTAGTATCATCCACTTTTGTGGGACAAAGAATTTCCCGTTGTTTAGAATTCTTAGAACGTATAATATCTTCAGGATCCTCCCAATTAACACGACACCGAGCTCTTCTAGCTCTGAGAGTATCCTTTGTCGATTGACGTTTGCTTATTAAACAAGATCCATCATTATCATCGTCGTCACTGAACGAAGATGACGATGATGACATTGATGTATCTTCAACGTAACTCTTCTTAGTTCTTATACGTCTGTACGTTTGTACAGGCGAAGTAGATCTTTTTACGTTCAACATTTTAATAATTCGTTTTATCAAAGATGGTCTCCTTGATTGTAATCCTTTTCCTCCCTTTAAATAAACAAATATTTATTCTTGACACGTTGATTTTCAATAAGTTACATTGAATTGATACGAACACTAACACGTCTAACGATCCAAGGAATTCTTAATAGAGCTGCCATAATTCGTCGTACACGGCTATAATAACTTTTTCCATCTTCGCATTTATCCTTTATAAGTAATTCATTCGAACCATCGTTGATTTCTATATGTATCACTTCATCCTCCTTTACTTCATCACTTGGCCAACATTCCGAGTCTATTATCGACGTTGACGAATAACTATATTTATGAGGATACGACGAACGAGATTTCTTCTTTAACCTGCTACGAACTTTTCTATGCGCCCTTACGACGAAACAAGACGGCGTTGTATCACTGCTCAACATTATGCTTCTTGCAATTGGCTCGTTGAATATCTAAATTTTATTGTATGATGTAATGTAAAAGATACTAAGGGAGAAATATTAGTTTAAGAAATGACAGAATGATACATATACAAGTATACACACACATACACACACACAGTTTCAATCAGTCCTACCAAACCTGAATAGTAACATCATCTCGCAATCTTTGAGCTTCAAGATCCTTGAATGGTAATTTTCGTTCATAAATCTCTGGTTCCCGTGTTAAATCATCTTGATAGCCTAATTTAACGAGTACATAGATTTACGCATATGTAGATTTTGATCATTTCGATAATTTAACTTACTATAACTGTAAACAGATGTAGAACTACTCTCTTCGAATTCCTTTTCATCCGTTTGCTCTCCTATATCCTTCATTTCGAACGATTCCTCTCGTATCATCGATATTTCTTCGATATCCATTTTTTCTTTTTCCCTCCTCCTTCTTTCAGCCTCGGCCAATTTTAATCTCTTTTCGTGAACAATTTTTAATTGATCGTCGGAGGAATCGCTGTATAAAAAATAACTTTTCTATTCTCAAAATCTTTTTCTTTATAACAACGATTAATAACAATATGTAATAAGAAAAGTTACACTTCTTCGCTCATATCCGACAAATCTCCATATTCCAGAGGCGATCGACAAATCGTACAGATATTTTGTAAATCTGCGAAACACTGCAAGCAAAATAATCCAACGCAACCTGGTCTCGGACATTTAATGTGCGGATTAATGTCATCGCGTTGAACAGCACCGCACAAAAGACAAGCTTGTTCCTTTTGCGGGAAGAATATATTCATAAAAGGAAAGATAGCCATGAAACGTTGCTTGAAAGTAACCCTTTCTATAGTCTCTCCATTGATACCAAATTTTCGACGTAACTGACGTCTCGCGAATTTAACGAAACTTCCTCTCGAACTAAAATAATTTATATATATATATATAACAATGTTTTCATAAATTATTTCATATTAAAATTTAAGTTACCGCATTATATGATTGTAAAGCCACGCTGCTCGTTGCTTCGCTCTATCGGGATAATACTGACACATCACAATTTCTCTGAGACGAAGACAATAGGGTTCGAAAATTATCATGATCCAACATAATATGATCAGAGATAGGATTCTTATGTATCCATCGTAACTTGGTGGTATCGGATCTGGGAGACATGGGACCGAATTGATTTCGATGTCTTTAATGTGTGGAGTAAATGCCTTTATAATACTTTTGTAAAGTTCTGCAAGAAAGCCAGTTCCTGAAACGTATACACCAACAGAGTTTGGCTGTTCGATCTACGAATAATTAAAATCGATAAATTAATTATAGTTCGAATCAAAGTGGTGCTTATCCGATAAATAATTATTAACAAATACCTGCGTTTGTATACGACCGTAATATCTGATGGTATCGAGGATCCAATAAAGGCTATAATCCGTCATTATATACATACAAATTTTGATCGAAGTTAAGCTCAAAAACATCGCTGATTTTACTAACTTGATCCTCTCAGTTTTAATTAATTTAACCGACGATAATGATACATAACGATTTCTTTCCCGAGGATTTAAAGGTAAAATCGTTTCTTTATCCTGTCGCGCTCTTATCAAATCGATCGTACGAATATCATCGGTAATATATTTATTGTTATATCTCTCGCTCGTTAGCCATTTGTGTCGATAATGTAAAACCCTTAGAAAGAGAAAATTAATAAAAGTTATCTTATAGAAATTTTATCCCTTTTCGTTTCATACCTGAGTAACATGAAAAATATGAAAAAAGCTGTTAGAAAGTTGACCCAATCGAAAACCTTTATAAATCTGTTTGTCCTTGATCTAATCTCAGTAGAAATATTTGTAGCAATATCGTGTATCGTTTTAGTTTTATTCACTTCGAAATGAAATGAATGCGAAAACTTGACTTTAACGTAGAACATCGTTTTCATGTGTCTGGTGAATCTGCGAATTTCTAAAAAAATAACAAATTCGTTAATAGAACATAAGCGTTGGAAATAGAAAGACGACTGTTACTTTTCTTTACGGCAGCGACTATGGCATCAGCGACGTATGAAACCAGCATACATATAAAATCCAATGGTTTAACTATCCAACAGAGAGCACCTACGATATACGTCAAATCGCAAATCCCACCAAAAATTGGACCAAGTTTAGCTCTGCAATCGGCTACGGCACCTTCGAAAACTCTTTGACATCTTTCAAAAGGCGTGCCTAACTTTTTATTGCATATGTTTATAATACTTCCAAGCCATTGAAAAACTGCGGTTATTACTCTGACTGCGAAGAAAAAAAAGAGAATTTAATCGGCAATATCAATTTAAATTCGTTCAATTCGAAATACGACGAAAAGGTAATAATTTAATACGTATGCTAAGAACTATTCTTTTTATAGCAATGAAAGTTTGTTTGATCCTCGATACGATAATCCTCACTGCTTTGGTTACTTTCATAATCGCTTCTTTTAATGCATAAAAGGGTTCCTTTATTAAATCCAAAACGCATTTAACAGCTGCCTTCAATTTTTCCTAACGATACAACATCTTTGAATGATATTAATATAATAAATTGCAAATGTGTATTCATGTAATCGAATTTTACCTGGCCGCAAGCCAAAGATTCCGTAAGTACAGATGTATTTCTTAATATATTCTTTCCTGGTCCAGTAAGAGTTAAAATAAAAGCATACGCAATTAGAGCTTGCCGACCACGTTTAGAAAAGAATTGTGGTAATAATAAGAATACGACGCATCTGTATGTAAAGTAAGTAAACGTGAATTATTTGACTCTTTAACGGAATAATTTTAATTAAAAACAAATTGAAATATTTTTTATATATTCTCGAAGGAATATTTACCTAACACCGTAGAAAAATGATAAACCCATGGTCAATATCACTCCGATAACCGAGCACAAAAGAGTTGCCGATGTAAGGGAGAAATTTAATTGTATAACGAAGAACATAAAGAACATATAAGTGAGAATAACGCCTCCAATAAATCCAAAGATACTTTTTAATATATAATTTTCAAAGGAACCATTGGTACGTAAAAGAACTGCTTTTTTATGAAGCCAAGAATCCTCTGGGAAGCTCGTTATCTTCCTCCAAAAGTTTTTCACTTTTCTTTTACATCTGTCCGATAAGTCGAAATGATATGAGTAATATACGTTCCTATTTATGAAGGTCTTATCTTCCTTATAAAGATTTTAAAGGGCCAACGAAACCTACCGGAATTTCTTATGACGAAATCTTTGACTCCAAGTCAAATGCTTGATACCTTTTGAGACCTCGATCGATCTCAATTTTTCATCCTCATATCTATGACGAAATTTTTCAAGCCGATGGGCTTTCACTACCAATTGAAAAAAAGCCATATCCTTACGATTTACGTGTTAATAAATTACACTATCTGCAGTAAATAATTCTATGTTATATGTATTATATATTTGGCTTCAATTAATATTTCACGTGACAAACCTATGATCTTAATATTTTTCACATCATCGGGATAATCATATTCCGAGGAAATAAAATAGATTCCTCATCTTCACTGCCAATTATTTTGATATGATAACCTATTAATACAAATGTATGTATCCGTGTGATTGGAATTCAACTTAAGAAAGTATACTATCTTAATAAATAGCAATAGTGAATACATTTCGACAATGAAACTCGTTTTCTTAACAAATAAACGTAATTCTTATTGATCGCTATTTAAAAAAATCATTTTTTAATAACACCATTCCCATTAATATTTGATAAACGTCAAACTTCAAGTTATGTCCCTACCAACAAATAATATCTTTTTTAAACATCAAACTTGAAGTTGTTAAAAAGTTGCTAACAAAAACGAACGCTCGAAAGTTTTGGAATTAATTTTGGAACTCGTTTTCCATGCATCGCAACGAGTAAGCATCGAAATATACTCTTCCCATACAGCAACATAGAAATAATTTAGACTTTCGATAATTTTATAATAATTTAAACAATATATAATGTACATGGAGAACAATAAATTAATATTTAAACAATAGTACACTCATTTAAACATTAAAAAAATAGAAACCCGTAAGAAACATAAATAATTTTAATTAGAAATTCCAATACTTAAAAATTATAATTTCGGAGTAGTTGGCCTCGTATCATATAAACATAAACACGCTCTTTCTTAACTTTGACAATTACCGAGTTAGTTTTCTTTTATCTTCCGACGCGAACACATCGAAACTCTTTCTTTTCGAATGGAATTACTTATAAATTATTATTTTCGATAAACTTTCAATTATTTAAACAATCTTTCATGTACGCGGGATAGAATAAAGTAATATTTAAACAATAAAACATTTATTTAAACAATTAAAATACGGAAACTCGCGGGGGACTTAAAATAAAATTCGATTACTTTAAAATTTTAATTTCGGGGTAGTTGGCCTCGTATCATATAAACATAAACACGCTCTTTCTTAACTTTGACAATTATCGAGTTAGTTTTCTTTTATCTTCCGACGCGAACACATCGAAACTCTTCTTTTCGAATGGAATTACTTATAAATTATTATTTTCGATAAACTTTCAATTATTTAAACAATCTTTCATGTACGCGGGATAGAATAAAGTAATATTTAAACAATAAAACATTTATTTAAACATTTAAAAGACGGAAACTCGCGGGGGACTTAAAATAAAATTCGATTACTTTAAAATTTTAATTTCGGGGTAGTTGGCCTCGTATCATATAAACATAAACACGCTCTTTCTTAACTTTGACAATTATCGAGTTAGTTTTCTTTTATCTTCCGACGCGAACACATCGAAACTCTTTCTTTTCGAATGGAATTACTTATAAATTATTATTTTCGATAAACTTTCAATTATTTAAACAATCTTTCATGTACGGGCGATAGATTAAAGTAATATTTAAACAATAAAACATTTATTTAAACATTTAAAAGACGGAAACTCGCGGGGGACTTAATATAAAATTCGATTACTTTAAAATTTTAATTTCGGGGTAGTTGGCCTCGTATCATATAAACATAAACACGCTCTTTCTTAACTTTGACAATTATCGAGTTAGTTTTCTTTTATCTTCCGACGCGAACACATCGAAACTCTTCTTTTCGAATGGAATTACTTATAAATTATTATTTTCGATAAACTTTCAATTATTTAAACAATCTTTCATGTACGGGCGATAGATTAAAGTAATATTTAAACAATAAAACATTTATTTAAACATTTAAAAGACGGAAACTCGCGGGGGACTTAATATAAAATTCGATTACTTTAAAATTTTAATTTCGGGGTAGTTGGCCTCGTATCATATAAACATAAACACGCTCTTTCTTAACTTTGACAATTATCGAGTTAGTTTTCTTTTATCTTCCGACGCGAACACATCGAAACTCTTCTTTTCGAATGGAATTACTTATAAATTATTATTTTCGATAAACTTTCAATTATTTAAACAATCTTTCATGTACGCGGGATAGAATAAAGTAATATTTAAACAATAAAACATTTATTTAAACATTTAAAAGACGGAAACTCGCGAGGGACTTAAAATAAAATTCGATTACTTTAAAATTTTAATTTCGGGGTAGTTGGCCTCGTATCATATAAACATAAACACGCTCTTTCTTAACTTTGACAATTATCGAGTTAGTTTTCTTTTATCTTCCGACGCGAACACATCGAAACTCTTCTTTTCGAATGGAATTACTTATAAATTATTATTTTCGATAAACTTTCAATTATTTAAACAATCTTTCATGTACGCGGGATAGAATAAAGTAATATTTAAACAATAAAACATTTATTTAAACATTTAAAAGACGGAAACTCGCGGGGGACTTAATATAAAATTCGATTACTTTAAAATTTTAATTTCGTGATAGTTGGCCTTGTGTCATATAAACATAAACTCGCTTTTTCTTAACTTTGACAATTACCGAGTTAGTTTTCTTTTATCTTCCGACGCGAACACATCGAAACTCTTTCTTTTCGAATAGAATTACTTATAAATTATTATTTTCGATAAACTTTCAATTATTTAAACAGTCTTTAGTATACGCGTGATAGATTAAAGTAATATTTAAACAATAAAACATTTATTTAAACATTTATAAGACGGAAACTCGCGGGGGACTTAAAATAAAATTCGATTACTTTAAAATTTTAATTTCGCGATAGTTGGCCTTGTGTCATATAAACATAAACTCGCTCTTTCTTAACTTTGACAATTACCGAGTTAGTTTTCTTTTATCTTCCGACGCGAACACATCGAAACTCTTTCTTTTCGAATAGAATTACTTATAAATTATTATTTTCGATAAACTTTCAATTATTTAAACAGTCTTTAGTATACGCGGGATAGATTAAAGTAATATTTAAACAATAAAACATTTATTTAAACATTTATAAGACGGAAACTCGCGGGGGACTTAAAATAAAATTCGATTACTTTAAAATTTAAATTTCGCGATAGTTGGCCTTGTGTCATATAAACATAAACTCGCTCTTTCTTAACTTTGACAATTACCGAGTTAGTTTTCTTTTATCTTCCGACGCGAACACATCGAAACTCTTTCTTTTCGAATAGAATTACTTATAAATTATTATTTTCGATAAACTTTCAATTATTTAAACAATCTTTCATGTACGCGGGATAGAATAAAGTAATATTTAAACAATAAAACATTTATTTAAACAATTAAAAGACGGAAACTCGCGGGGGACTTAAAATAAAATCCAATTACTTTAAAATTTAAATTTCGCGATAGTTGGCCTTGTGTCATATAAACATAAACTCGCTCTTTCTTAACTTTGACAATTACCGAGTTAGTTTTCTTTTATCTTCCGACGCGAACACATCGAAACTCTTTCTTTTCGAATAGAATTACTTATAAATTATTATTTTCGATAAACTTTCAATTATTTAAACAGTCTTTAGTATACGCGGGATAGATTAAAGTAATATTTAAACAATAAAACATTTATTTAAACAATTAAAAGACGGAAACTCGCGGGGGACTTAAAATAAAATCCAATTACTTTAAAATTTTAATTTCGCGATAGTTGGCCTCGTGTCATATAAACATAAACTCGCTCTTTCTTAACTTTGACAATTACCGAGATAGTTTTCTTTTATCCTCCGACGCGAACACATCGAAACTCTTTCTTTTCGAATGGAATTACTTATAAATTATTATTTTCGATAAACTTTCAATTATTTAAACAATCTTTCATGTACGCGGGATAGAATATGGTAATATTTAAACAATAGGACATTTATTTAAATAATAAAAAGACGGAAACTCGCGAGTGACTTAGAATAATTTAAATTATATTCCGGTATTTAAAAATTTTAATTTCGCCGTAGTAATATAAACATAATCAGTCCTTCGATTAACTTTGACAGTTTCCGAGTCAGTTCTTTCTTGCACTCCGACGTGGGCACATCTAAACTCTGTCTTTTTAAACGCGAGATCTTAAAAATTAATACTTTCGATATTTTATAATTATTTAAGAAATCTATCATGTACGCGGGATAAAATAAAGTAATATTTAAACAATAAAACATTTATTTAAACAATTAAAATACGGAAACTCGCGGGGGACTTAAAATAAAATTCGATTACTTTAAAATTTTAATTTCGCGATAGTTGGCCTTGTGTCATATAAACATAAACTCGCTCTTTCTTAACTTTGACAATTACCGAGTTAGTTTTCTTTTATCCTCCGACGCGAACACATCGAAACTCATTCTTTTCGAACGGAATTACTTATAAATTATTATTTTCGATAAACTTTTAATTATTTAAACAGTCTTTAGTATACGCGGGATAGATTACAATAATATTTAAACAATAAAACATTTATTTAAACATTTATAAGACGTAAACTCGCGGGGGACTTAAAATAAAATTCGATAATTTTCAAATTTTAATTTCGGGATAGTTGGCCTTGTGTCATATAAACATAAACTCGCTTTTTCTTAACTTTGACAATCACCGAGTTAGTTTTCTTTTATCCTCCGACGCGAACACATCGAAACTCTTTCTTTTCGAATAGAATTACTTATAAATTATTATTTTCGATAAACTTTCAATTATTTAAACAGTCTTTAGTATACGCGTGATAGATTAAAGTAATATTTAAACAATAAAACATTTATTTAAACATTTATAAGACGGAAACTCGCGGGGGACTTAAAATAAAATTCGATAATTTTCAAATTTTAATTTCGGGATAGTTGGCCTTGTGTCATATAAACATAAACTCGCTTTTTCTTAACTTTGACAATCACCGAGTTAGTTTTCTTTTATCCTCCGACGCGAACACATCGAAACTCTTTCTTTTCGAACGGAATTACTTACAAATTATTATTTTCGATAAACTTTCAATTATTTAAACAATCTTTCATGTACGCGGGATAGAATATAGTAATATTTAAACAATAGGTCATTTATTTAAATAATAAAAAGACGGAAACTCGCGGGGGACTTAAAATAAAATTCGATAATTTTCAAATTTTAATTTCGGGATAGTTGGCCTTGTGTCATATAAACATAAACTCGCTTTTTCTTAACTTTAACAATCACCGAGTTAGTTTTCTTTTATCCTCCGACGCGAACACATCGAAACTCTTTCTTTTCGAATAGAATTACTTATAAATTATTATTTTCGATAAACTTTCAATTATTTAAACAGTCTTTAGTATACGCGTGATAGATTAAAGTAATATTTAAACAATAAAACATTTATTTAAACATTTATAAGACGGAAACTCGCGGGGGACTTAAAATAAAATTCGATAATTTTCAAATTTTAATTTCGCGACAATTGGCTTCGTGTCATAGAAACATAAACGCGCTCTTTCTTTACTTTATGGATTACCGAGTTAGTTTTCTTTTGCACTCTGACGGGTAAAGATCGATATTCTGTGAGTTTATTGACTTGGACGATTACCGGATCAGTTTTACTTTGTTCTTTGATGAGTAGACATCGAAAGTCTCCCAGGATGTCTTTGCTGCAAATATAAACGATTATTAAAGGTAAATATATTTTTATATCGTACGTTTGCTACAATAATTTATACATTTTCTTATTAAAACATTGATAATAATAATTTTGTTTTTATTTGTTTGTTTCAGAACATTCTTATAATCGTCCGCGAAGCAGTGATATTATCTAATATTTGTATCGCTGATATAAGAACATCGCAAAGTAGAAGGAGTGTTTATTCGTTCGGGTTTCGCGATTTAAACAAGTGTATTTGTATCGATTGCGTGCAATGCAATCGTTAGAGTCAGTGTTTGTTCGCAAAGTTGTTTGCTTTTTTAACAGTCGTCCAGACTGTATCTATAAAAGACAGTAGAGTTTCGCGAAGTAAATTCAGTGACCGTTCGTTAAAAAATAACTATCGCGATATAGAGTCAGTGCATCATTGAAGAGATTCTTGATCAACTTGGATGTCGATCTACCTAATTTTCAACCACATACGAATCGTCCACTCTCAATTTCGATTTGACCGAGTGTTTTGGAGCCATCGCAGAACTTCTTAAGTAGTAAGTGAATTTTTAAGTTCCTCCAATCACTCAATCATGTCGAGGACGAAAAGTCCGAATCGGCACGGGTGATTGGTTGTAATTAATTAGTAGAAGAGCATTGAGTGACCACGAGTAAATTTCTTCGGAGATTTACTCGTGAATGATTTCTTATTTTTTCATTTATTTATTAGATCAGGATAGGGTCTTTTTGCTCAAACGCGTTTATAATTATTTGAGATTTTGAATATTTTGATATATTTTTCAATATTTTACTCGCGCGGAAATAAGTAAAGAATCGATATTCATAAGTTCTAATAAGGAACGAGCAAGAAGACACTCGCGATGGATAGTCTCTGGATTACAAACGAAACTGTGGATGATTTAATAACAATAATTAAAATATTCGTTTGTAGAAAAGAACGTCCAAGGGTTTGCTTTATATTATTAATTAAATATTTAATCAATTTAAATTGATACAAGAAAAGTCTCGATAAAGTCATTGGTTTTGAAAGAGAAAAATCGAGTAGAATGATTGCTAAAAAACAAAGAGACGTAGTCCGTAAGCCTAGATGATAAATTAATTAATTTTTAGCTCAGGATTTTCAGCAATTAATATACTATTATCTAATCTAATTTTTAATTTTTTTATTATTAATATCTAATTTCTCCCACGCTGCGGAAAAGTATCTTTCGAAAGGATAATAAGTTTTCAGATGCGTTAGGGTTGTATTAGGGTTTTCTTTCATATCTTATAATTTGGAATCAAATTTTGTCGTTACAGTTTTAGAGTGATAATCGATTAGGTTGAGGCACGAAGCAAAGAAGAGGCTATATGCCGAAGACAACATGTGACTCAAGAGGACAACTATTAGGCTATTGAGTTATTTTCGAAGGTTCACTAAGAACTTCCGAGAATGGCTCTTAGCTTTATCGTGTTAGTATTTTAATTTTACCATATTGTCACTCAAAATGCTCTTATGGTGATGGGTGTAGGGGTGTAAATTTAAAAAACTGAGACGAAGTAACTTTCCGTAAATAATATTCCCACATTGCCACGCGTACGCGAATAGAATTATTTCATATTTTATGTCTTTTTAATATTAAACTTTTTTTTAAAACTTAATTGAATTTATGATTCTAGTTTAATAAAATCAAATTTTACATTAAAGTCGATTGATAAATTCTGCACATTTTTTCTTTTCTAAAGTTCAATTCAATTCATAATTTTATTTTAATAAAATCGAGTTCTATATTAAAATCATATATCTATGAAATGTACAAGTACAAATGTCATAATTTTATTGTAATAAAATCGAGTTCTATATTAAAATCTAAAAAAATATATCTATGAAATGTACAAGTAATACAATATTTCTTTCAGAAAACATAATATTTCTTTGGATCAGTATTCAGCATATTTCATTTTTTTTTGTTAATTAATCTTTTATTTTTGTTAAGTTTAATTAAATTAAATCCAGAATTTTATCGTTCGTATAATTAATTTATATATACACATATTCTTTTCTTTTTCCTTATTTCTTTTCAGCTAGTTCCAGGTCGTGGGATCGCGAACGCAGGAAGGAATAATTAATAAAAAAGATTCTCTTAACATTTAAACAATATACAATACACGTAAATTATAATTAATTAATATTTAAACAATAGGATTTTCTTAGCAACGTTATAAATATTATATACATGTATTATCATATATTATCGAGTAATAAATATAATAATATTTCTTTCAGAGGGAATAATATTTCTTTAGATCAGTGTTCTGCATATTCTATTTTTTTTTTATTAATTAATCTTTTATTTTTGTTAGGTTTAATTAAATTAAATTCATAATTTTATCATTCGTATAATTAATATACATACGTACATATACTTTTATCTTTCCTTATTTCTTTTCAGCTATTTCCAGGTCGTGGGATCGCCAACACGGGAAGGAATAATTAATAAAGAAGATTATCTTAACATTTAAATAATGTACGATATACGTAAATTATAATTAATTAATATTTAAACAACAGGATACTCTTAACAACGTTATAAAGATCATATACATGTACTACTATATACTATTGATTAATAGATATAGTATCGATTTAAAATTGAAACGCAAAGAAAATTCTCTTTACTGTCATTACTATTTATTCTAATTTACTCTCATTAAATATACTTTATATATCTGGGTTGAGACCCATGGGATGGGCCCATGGGTGAGGGCCTCTGTGCGGGTTGCTGTCTCAGCATCATGTAGAGCTGCTCCCATTCTCATATATTTTTCTGCGGCTCTCATTTTTAAGTTATATTTTTCTTGTTTTTATTTTCTATGTCATTAATACACTCTTATTAATTATGGTTTATAGTCTCGGGTGGGACCCATGGGAGGGGCCCATGGGGGAGGGCTTCTGTGCGGGTTGCTGTCTCAGCATCATATAGAACTGTTTCTCTTGTCTTATCTTTTTGGGGCTTTCTATTCTTCTCTTTCTGGGGCTCTCTTTTTTATATCCGGCTCTCGTTTCTATCTCATATTTTTCATTTTTAATTATGTTTTCAATTATGTTATTAATATGTTATTTATGTATTTTTAATATTTATTTATGCTGTTTCTTTCTAATTATATATTTAATTATGTGTTTAATTATGTTTTTGATTATGTTTTTGATTATGATTTATAATGCTGCATCTCTTGTTTCTTTTTCTAGGTCTCATCTATTTATATATATTTATTTTCTATTTGTATTTTATATATGTACATATATATTATTCTGTTTTATATATTTTTTTGTTCTTTTATTTCCTCTTTATCTTTTTTTTTTACAGTATAGGTCATCGAGGGATAGGTTCAACAGCGGCCGGATGATACATCACATGGCAGGATTCATCATCGATTTTTACTCGCGAATACGGGAAGGATAGGAAGAACACTGGCGCGCGTGTCGGCGGGCACAGGCGTGGGTGTTCTCGGGCGCGATTATATTACGTTTGATTGTTCGAATCGAAAACGCGAATTGTAGAGTAGAATCATCGTTTTTCTAACACACGCGTGGGTGTTCGGGCGCGATTAAAGGTCCTACCGTGGACTTCGTTTGATTTTTTCGATATTTCGAGGGGGGTACTTCGCGAATTTCGGCTTAACAGTAGAATCTACGTAATTATAACACACACGTGGGTGTCGCGACGCGATTAGTATTTCTAAGGAGTGCGCTTTGATTGTTCGAAATTCGGAAAGCACGAATTCGGATGTGCTTAATAATCCGTTATGTCTGAAGCGGACGGTGCAAATGGTGGAGCTATCTGTAAGAGGTGTGCTGTAGCTAAGCTACGCATACCCTGTTAGTTAAGAAGCCAGTGCATTGAAGCGGAAAGGTATCGCGGATCGGTATCGCGGAACGCGGATTTTAGAGTAGAGTAACCGTCAGTCCGTGGGTCTCCACATGCAGCAACTTCCACGTAGTGAGACCTGGGTCGTTAATACTTGCAAATTCTAATTATAAATGTTTAAATGCAAGTTTTACCGAGCTAATGGCTGCATATCGTACAACTTTTCCATTATCTTTTCAATCTAATTCCAACTAAACATTAACATATTTTCATTTTATATAGCTAGTAATACTTCAAAAGAAGAAATATAGCAGAAATCTATTGTAGAATAATTTCTCAGAAACGAAATAAAAATTTTTCTATCTCTCTTTTATGTCCACTGTCATTTCTATGTATTCTTATATACTCTCATTGATTATCCTTTATATATCTCGGGTGGGACCCATGGGAGGGGCCCATGGGTGAGGGCCTCTGTGCGGGTTGCTGTCTCAGCATCGTGTAAAACTTCACTTTCTTCTCTTTCTGGTGCACTCTTTTCTATCTTATATTTTTCGTTTTTAATTATGTTTTTAATTTTGTCATTAATATACTCTTATTAATTATGGTTTATAGTCTCGGGTGGGACCCATGTGATGGGGCCATGGGTGTGGGCCTCTGTGCGGGTTGCTGTCTCAGCATTGTCTAGTGCTGCTTGTATTTTCTTCTCTTTCTGGGGCTCTCTTTTCTATCTCATATTTATCTTCTTTAATTATGTTTTTAATTATCTTATTAATATGTTATTTCTTTTCATTATGTCTTTTCAGATTTTTATTATGTTATTTCTTTTTATTATGTCTTTTCAGAATTTAATTATGTTATTTCTTTTTATTATGTCTTTTCAGAATTTAATTATGTTATTTCTTTTTTTAATGTCTTTTCAGATTTTAATTATGTTATTTCTTTTTATTATGTCTTTTCAGATTTTAATTATGTTATTTCTTTTTATTATGTCTTTTCAGATTTTAATTATGTTATTTCTTTTTATTATGTCTTTTCAGATTTTAATTATGTTATTTCTTTTTATTATGTCTTTTCAGATTTTAATTATGTTATTTCTTTTTATTATGTCTTTTCAGATATTAATTATGTTATTTCTTTTTAATTATGTATTTATATTTTTAATTATGTCATTAATATATTCTTATTAATTATGTTTTAAATGCCTTAGGTAGGACCCATGGGATGATGCGGGCTGCTTCTTCAGCATTGTGCTGAGCTGCTTCTTTCTTCGTTTCTTTATCTAGCTTTCTTATTTATTTATACATATTTATTTTCTATTATATTCTATTTATAATCTATATATATATATATATATTATGTTTTATATTATATATTTTCTTTCTTTATCTTATTTTCTCCTTAGCTTCTTCTTTTCCAGTATAGATCATCGAGGAATGGATTCATCTGCGGTCGGAAACATCGTTGCATGGCTCGATTCATCATCGATTTTTACACACGAATACGAGGAGAATAGGAAGAACGTCGGCGGGCACAGGCGTGGATGTTCACGGTGCAGATAAAAGTCTTATGGGGGACTTTTTATATGTAAGTAAATTCGATTTATCGCGCGAATGCGATTTTTGGAGTACAGTTACCGTTTTTCTAACACTCGCAATTAAAAATCAATGCGTATGGGCTTCTATGCTGGCTGTTATTGCTTTTATTGATTGCTTTTCTTTCTCTAGATCTCTTTTATATCTCATATTTTATCTCTTTCTGTTTTTATTTTTCAGGGATCATCGAGGGATCATCGAGCAATATTGTGATGTGCCGAGGGTCTCGTCTATCTTTTCTTTTCTTTTCTTTTTCATATTTTCTCCGTTTCTTCGTTTTCTCCAGTCTGGATCACCGATTCATCATCGATTTTTACGCGCGAATACGGGAAGGATAGGAAGAACACTGGCGCGCGTGTCGGCGTGCACAAGCGTGGGTGTTCACGGGCGCGATTAAACTTCGTTTGATTGTTCGTATCGAAAACGCGAATTTAGAGTAGAGTCACCGTTTTTCTAATACTCACGTGAATGAACGCGGGCGCGACTTAAAAGTTCTACCGGGGACTTCGTTTATATTTGCTCGAATATTCGATTAGATTATCTCGCGAACGCGTTTTTTTAGAGTAGAGTCACCGTTTTCCGAACACTTGCGTGGGTGTCCGGGCGCGATTAAAAGTCCTACCATGGACTTCCGTTTAGTGTTGAAATTCGGGGTGCGCGAACGGCTTGCCTTGTAGTGCTGTACATGTAGTTAGCCGATGTAATGACGATCCTCTTATTTGTAAGCGGGGGAAAATCCCTCGACCAAATAACATCGAAAGTCAAAATACCGGTTAACTTATGTCACTTTGGATTTCAACTTAGAGTCACCGTTATTCTAACACTCACGTGAGTGTTCGCGTGCGCGATTAAAAGTCCTACCGGGGACTTCGTTTTGTTTGCTCGAATATTCGATTAGTTTATTTAGAGTAGAGTCATCGTTTTCCGAACATTTGCGTGGGTGTCCGGGCGCGATTAAAAGTCCTATCATGGACTTCCGTTTAGTGTTGAAATTTGGGGTGCGCGAAAGGTGTCACCTAGTAGTGCAGTACATGTAGCTGATCGATATTATGACGATCATGTTATTTGTAAGCGGGGGAAAATCCCTCGATCAAATATCATCGAGAGTCATAATCCCGGTTAACTCATGTCACTTCGGATTTCAACTTAGAGTCACCGTTATTTTAACACACACGTAAATGTTCGCGTTCGCGATTGAAGATCCTACCGGGGACTTCGTTTTATTTTTTTAACATTTCTATTAGATTACTTCGCGAATTTGGATAGAACAGTAGAATCTACGTAATTATAAAACACGTGAGTGTCGCGAACGCGATTAATGCGCTTTGATTGTTCGAAATTCGGAAGCACAAATTCAGATGTGCATAATAATCCGTTATGCCTGAGCCGAGGAAGTCGAACGGTAAAGCTCTCTGTAAGTGGGGTCCCTGTAGCTAAGGCTAGATACCTCCTGTTAGCTAAGTCGCCCTAGATATCCGAAGCGGCGGAAGGCATAAGGGATCGGTATCGCGGAACGCGGATTTTAGAGTAAATTAGAATCACCGTTAGCCCGTGGGTCTCCACATGCAGCAACTTCCACGTAGTGAGACCTGGGTCGTTAATACTTGCAAAGTCTAATTATAAATCTTATAATACAAGTATTATCGAGCAAATGGCTGCATATTGTATAACTTTTTCATTATCTTTTCAATTTAATTCCAACTAAACATTAACATATTTTAATTTTATATAGCTAATAATACTTCAAAAGAAGAAATATAGCAGAAATCTATTGTACAATAATTTCTCAGAGAAACGAAAAGGAAATTTTTCTATCTCTCTTTTATGTCCACTGTCATTTCTATTTATTCTTATTTACTTTCATTAATTATACTTTATATATCTCGGGTGGGACCCACGGGCGGGGCCTGTGGGGGAGGGCTTCTGTGCGGGTTGCTGTCTCAGCATCATATAGAACTGTTTCTCTTGTCTTATCTTTTTGGGGCTCTCTATTCTTCTCTTTCTGGGGCTCTCGTTTCTATTTCCGGCTCTCGTTTCTATCTCATATTTTTCATTTTTAATTATGTTTTCAATTATGTTATTAATATGTTATTTATGTATTTTTAATATTTATTTATGTTGTTTCTTTCTAATTATATATTTAATTATGTGTTTAATTATGTTTTTGATTATGTTTTTGATTATGATTTATAATGCTGCATCTCTTGTTTCTTTTTCTAGGTCTCATCTATTTATATATATTTATTTTCTATTTGTATTTTATATATGTACATATATATTATTCTGTTTTATATATTTTTTTGTTCTTTTATTTCCTCTTTATCTTTTTCTTTTACAGTATAGGTCATCGAGGGATAGGTTCAACAGCGGCCGGATGATACATCACATGGCAGGATTCATCATCGATTTTTACTCGCGAATACGGGAAGGATAGGAAGAACACTGGCGCGCGTGTCGGCGGGCACAGGCGTAGGTGTTCTCGGGCGCGATTATATTTCGTTTGATTGTTCGTATCGAAAACGCGAATTTAGAGTAGAGTCACCGTTTTCCTAACATTCGCGTGGGTGTTCGGGCGCGATTAAAGGTCCTACCGTGGACTTCGTTTGATTTTTTGCAAATTTCGATGGGGGTACTTCGCGAATTTCGGCTTAACAGTAGAATCTACGTAATTATAACACACACGTGGGTGTCGCGACGCGATTAGTATTTCTAAGGAGTGCGCTTTTATTGTTCGAAATTCGGAAAGCACGAATTCGGATGTGCTTAATAATCCGTTATGTCTGAAGCGGACGGTGCAAACGGTGGAGCTATCTGTAAGAGGTGTGCTGTAGCTAAGCTACGCATACCCTGTTAGTTAAGAAGCCAGTGCATTGAAGCGGAAAGGTATCGCGGATCGGTATCGCGGTACGCGGATTTTAGAGTAGAGTCACCGTTAGCCCGTGGGTCTCCACATGCAGCAACCTCCACGTGGTGAGACCTGGGTCGGTATTACTTGCGATATATCGATATATAAATCGACATTATATAATGCAAGTATTATCGAGCGAATGGCTGCATACTGTATTACTTTTCCAATATTTTTTCAATCTAATTCCAACTAAACATTAACATATATCCATTTTATATCGCTAATAATACTTCGAAAGAAGAAATATAACAGAATTTATTGTATAAAAATTTCTTACAGAAATGATAGGGAAATTTATCTATTATACTTTTATGTCCGCTATTATTTCTATTTATTCTTATTTACTCACACTAATTATTTTTTATATATCTCGGGTGGGACCCATGGGAGGGGTCCATGGGTGAGGGCCTTTGTGCGGGTTGCTGTCTCAGCATCATGTAGAGCTGCTTTTATTCTCTTATCTTTCTGCGGCTCTTCTTTTTAAGTTATATTTTTCTTGTTTTTATTTTCTATGTTATTAATATACTCTTATGAATTATGATTTATAGTCTCGGGTGGGACCCATGGGATGGGCCATGGGGGTGTGCCTCTGTGCGGGTTGCTGTCTCAGCATCGTATAGAACTGCATCTTTTTTTTTCTCTTTTCTATTTCATATTTTTCTTTTTTAATTATGTTTTCAGTTACGTTATTAATAAGTTATTTCTTTTTAATTATGTTTTCTTAATATTTATTTATGTTGTTTCTTTTTAATTATATTTTTAATTATATGTTCAATTATGTGTTTAATTATGTGTTTAATTATGCGTTTAATTATGTGTTTAATTATGTGTTTATTTGTGTTTATTTGTTTTGGTTTATGTGTTTAATTATGTGTTTAATTATGTGTATAATCATGTTTTTAATTATGTTATTATAATATAATCTTATTAATTATGATTTATAAGTTTTAGGTAGGACCCATGAGATGGTGCGGACAGCTGTTTCAGCACCGTGCAGAACTGCATTTCTTTTTTTCTCTTTTCTATCTCATATATTTCTTTTTTAATTATGTTTTCAGTTATGTTATTAATAAGTTATTTCTTTTCAGTTATGTTATCTTAATATTTATTTAGATTTTTTCTTTTCAATTATGTTTTCTTAATATTTATTTATGTTGTTTTTTTTTAATTATGTTTTTAATTATGTTTTCAGTTATGTTATTAATATATTCTTATTAATTATGATTTATAAGTTTTAGGTAGGACCCATGAGATGGTGCGGGCAGCTGTTTCCGCATTGTGCAGAGCTCCTTCATTCTCCAGCACTCTTATCTATTTTTATGTATTTATTTTCTATTTTATATATTTTTTCTCTTTCTCTTATTCATCTTCTTTTTTCTGTTTCAGGGATGATCGAGTAATCATGCAGCGATATTCAATATGTCTTTTCTTTTCTTTTTCTTATTTTTTCCTTATCTTCTTTTTTTTTCAGGATAGATCATCAAGGGATAAGTTCACATCTGATCGAATGCATCATCGCCTGGTTCGATTCATCATCGATTTTTACGCGCGCTTACGGGAAGGATAGGAAGAACACTGGCGCTCGTGTCGGCGTGCACAAGCGTGGGTGTTCTCGGGCGCGATTATATTACGTTTGATTGTTCGAATCGAAAACGCGAATTTAGAGTAGAGTCACCGTTTTTCTAACACTCACGTGAATGTACGCGGGCGCGACTTAAAAGTCCTACCGGGGACTTCGTTTATATTTGCTCGAATATTCGATTAGATTATCTCGCGAACGCGTTTTTTTAGAGTAGAGTCACCGTTTTCCGAACACTTGCGTGGGTGTCCGGGCGCGATTAAAAGTCCTATCATGGACTTCGTTTTAGTGTTGAAATTCGGGGTGCGCGAACGGCTTGCCTTGTAGTGCTGTACATAACTAGCTGGTATTATGATAATCCTCATATTTGTGTGAAGGGGTAAAAACCCTCCGCAAATATCATCGGAAGTCTAAATACCGGTTAACTAATGTCACTTTGGATTTCAACTTAGAGTCAACGTTATTCTAACACTCACGTGAGTGTTCGCGTGCGCGATTAAAAGTCCTACCGGGGACTTCGTTTTGTTTGCTCGAATATTCGATTAGTTTATTTAGAGTAGAGTCACCGTTTTCCGAACACTTGCGTGGGTGTCCGGGCGCGATTAAAAGTCCTATCATGGACTTCGTTTTAGTGTTGAAATTCGGGGCACGCTTCGGATTTCAACTTAGAGTCACCGTTATTCTAACACACACGTGAGTGTTCGCGTGCGCGATTGAAAGTCCTACCGGGGACTTCGTTTTGTTTCTTCGACATTTCGATTAGATTACTTCGCGAATTTGGATAGAACAGTAGAATCTACGTAATTATAACACACGTGAGTGCCGCGAACGCGATAAATGCGCTTTGATTGTTCGAAATTCGGAAGCACGAATTCAGATGTGCTTAATAATCCGTTATGCCTGAGCCGAG
The DNA here is from genome assembly GCF_912470025.1 of Vespa velutina. Lineage (NCBI taxonomy): Eukaryota > Metazoa > Arthropoda > Insecta > Hymenoptera > Vespidae > Vespa > Vespa velutina. Next base: position 4,675,343 of record NC_062201.1, read on the forward strand.
GGTGTTGAACGGTAAAGCTTTCTGTAAGTGGAGTCCCTGTAGCTAAGGCTAGATACTTCCTGTTAGCTTTGAACCATGCCCAAAATATCCGAAGCGAAAGGCATAAGGGATCGGTATCGCGGAACGCGGATTTTAGAGTAAATTAGAATCACCGTTAGCCCGTGGGTCTCCACATGCAGCAACTTCCACGTAGTGAGACCTGGGTCGTTAATACTTGCAAAGTCTAATTATAAATCTTATAATACAAGTATTATCGAGCAAATGGCTGCATATTGTATAACTTTTTCATTATCTTTTCAATTTAATTCCAACTAAACATTAACATATTTTAATTTTATATAGCTAATAATACTTCAAAAGAAGAAATATAGCAGAAATCTATTGTACAATAATTTCTCAGAAACGAAATAAAAATTTTTCTATCTCTCTTTTATGTCCACTGTCATTTCTATTTATTCTTATTTACTTTCATTAATTATACTTTATATATCTCGGGTGGGACCCACGGGCGGGGCCTGTGGGGGAGGGCTTCTGTGCGGGTTGCTGTCTCAGCATCATATAGAACTGTTTCTCTTGTCTTATCTTTTTGGGGCTCTCTATTCTTCTCTTTCTGGGGCTCTCGTTTCTATTTCCGGCTCTCGTTTCTATCTCATATTTTTCATTTTTAATTATGTTTTCAATTATGTTATTAATATGTTATTTATGTATTTTTAATATTTATTTATGTTGTTTCTTTCTAATTATATATTTAATTATGTGTTTAATTATGTTTTTGATTATGTTTTTGATTATGATTTATAATGCTGCATCTCTTGTTTCTTTTTCTAGGTCTCATCTATTTATATATATTTATTTTCTATTTGTATTTTATATATGTACATATATATTATTCTGTTTTATATATTTTTTTGTTCTTTTATTTCCTCTTTATCTTTATCTTTTACAGTATAGGTCATCGAGGGATAGGTTCAACAGCGGCCGGATGATACATCACATGGCAGGATTCATCATCGATTTTTACTCGCGAATACGGGAAGGATAGGAAGAACACTGGCGCGCGTGTCGGCGGGCACAGGCGTGGGTGTTCTCGGGCGCGATTATATTACGTTTGATTGTTCGAATCGAAAACGCGAATTGTAGAGTAGAATCATCGTTTTTCTAACACACGCGTGGGTGTTCGGGCGCGATTAAAGGTCCTACCGTGGACTTCGTTTGATTTTTTCGATATTTCGAGGGGGGTACTTCGCGAATTTCGGCTTAACAGTAGAATCTACGTAATTATAACACACACGTGGGTGTCGCGACGCGATTAGTATTTCTAAGGAGTGCGCTTTGATTGTTCGAAATTCGGAAAGCACGAATTCGGATGTGCTTAATAATCCGTTATGTCTGAAGCGGACGGTGCAAACGGTGGAGCTATCTGTAAGAGGTGTGCTGTAGCTAAGCTACGCATACCCTGTTAGTTAAGAAGCCAGTGCATTGAAGCGGAAAGGTATCGCGGATCGGTATCGCGGAACGCGGATTTTAGAGTAGAGTAACCGTCAGTCCGTGGGTCTCCACATGCAGCAACTTCCACGTAGTGAGACCTGGGTCGTTAATACTTGCAAAGTCTAATTATAAATCTTATAATACAAGTATTATCGAGCAAATGGCTGCATATTGTATAACTTTTCCATTATCTTTTCAATTTAATTCCAACTAAACATTAACATATTTTAATTTTATATAGCTAATAATACTTCAAAAGAAGAAATATAGCAGAAATCTATTGTAGAATAATTTCTCAGAAACGAAATAAAAATTTTTCTATCTCTCTTTTATGTCCACTGTCATTTCTATTTATTCTTATTTACTTTCATTAATTATACTTTATATATCTCGGGTGGGACCCACGGGTGGGGCCTGTGGGGGAGGGCTTCTGTGCGGGTTGCTGTCTCAGCATCATATAAAGCTGTTTCTCTTGTCTGATCTTTTTGGGGCTCTCTATTCTTCTCTTTCTGGGGCTCTCTATTCTTCTTTTTCTGGGGCTCTCTTTTCTTTCTTCGTATCTAGTTTCTATCTCATATTTTTCTTTTTCAATTATGTTTTCAATTATGTTATTAATATGTTATTTCCTTTCAATTATGTATTCTTAATATTTATTTATGTTGTTTCTTTCTAATTATGTATTTAATTATATGTTTAATTATGTGTATATGTTTTTAATTATGTTATTAATTATGATTTATAAGTTTTAGGTAGGAACCATGGAATGATGCATGCTGCTTCTCTTTTCCTTTCTTTATCTAGGTCTCTAATCGATTTATATATATTTATTTTCTATTTGTATTTTATATATGTACATATATATTATTCTGTTTTATATATTTTTTTGTTCATTTATTTCCTCTTTATCTTTTTCTTTTACAGTATAGGTCATCGAGGGATAGGTTCAACAGCGGCCGGATGATACATCACATGGCAGGATTCATCATCGATTTTTACTCGCGAATACGGGAAGGATAGGAAGAACACTGGCGCGCGTGTCGGCGAGCACAGGCGTGGGTGTTCTCGGGCGCGATTATATTACGTTTGATTGTTCGAATCGAAAACGCGAATTGTAGAGTAGAATCATCGTTTTTCTAACACACGCGTGGGTGTTCGGGCGCGATTAAAGGTCCTACCGTGGACTTCGTTTGATTTTTTGCAAATTTCGATGGGGGTACTTCGCGAATTTCGGCTTAACAGTAGAATCTACGTAATTATAACACACACGTGGGTGTCGCGACGCGATTAGTATTTCTAAGGAGTGCGCTTTGATTGTTCGAAATTCGGAAAGCACGAATTCGGATGTGCTTAATAATCCGTTATGTCTGAAGCGGACGGTGCAAACGGTGGAGCTATCTGTAAGAGGTGTGCTGTAGCTAAGCTACGCATACCCTGTTAGTTAAGAAGCCAGTGCATTGAAGCGGAAAGGTATCGCGGATCGGTATCGCGGAACGCGGATTTTAGAGTAGAGTAACCGTCAGTCCGTGGGTCTCCACATGCAGCAACTTCCACGTAGTGAGACCTGGGTCGTTAATACTTGCAAATTCTAATTATAAATGTTTAAATGCAAGTTTTACCGAGCTAATGGCTGCATATTGTACAACTTTTCCATTATCTTTTCAATCTAATTCCAACTAAACATTAACATATTTTCATTTTATATAGCTAGTAATACTTCAAAAGAAGAAATATAGCAGAAATCTATTGTAGAATAATTTCTCAGAAACGAAATAAAAATTTTTCTATCCCTCTTTTATGTCCACTGTCATTTCTATGTATTCTTATATACTCTCATTGATTATCGTTTATATATCTCGGGTGGGACCCATGGGAGGGGCCCATGGGTGAGGGCCTCTGTGCGGGTTGCTGTCTCAGCATCGTGTAAAACTTCACTTTCTTCTCTTTCTGGTGCACTCTTTTCTATCTTATATTTTTCGTTTTTAATTATGTTTTTAATTTTGTCATTAATATACTCTTATTAATTATGGTTTATAGTCTCGGGTGGGACCCATGTGATGGGGCCATGGGTGTGGGCCTCTGTGCGGGTTGCTGTCTCAGCATTGTCTAGTGCTGCTTGTATTTTCTTCTCTTTCTGGGGCTCTCTTTTCTATCTCATATTTTTCTTCTTTAATTATGTTTTTAATTATCTTATTAATATGTTATTTCTTTTCATTATGTCTTTTCAGATTTTTATTATGTTATTTCTTTTTATTATGTCTTTTCAGAATTTAATTATGTTATTTCTTTTTATTATGTCTTTTCAGAATTTAATTATGTTATTTCTTTTTATTATGTTTTTTCAGATTTTAATTATGTTATTTCTTTTTATTATGTCTTTTCAGATTTTAATTATGTTATTTTTTTTATTAAGTCTTTTCAGATATTAATTATGTTATTTCTTTTTAATTATGTATTTATATTTTTAATTATGTCATTAATATATTCTTATTAATTATGTTTTAAATGCCTTAGGTAGGACCCATGGGATGATGCGGGCTGCTTCTTCAGCATTGTGCTGAGCTGCTTCTTTCTTCGTTTCTTTATCTAGCTTTCTTATTTATTTATACATATTTATTTTCTATTATATTCTATTTATAATCTATATATATATATATATTATGTTTTATATTATATATTTTCTTTCTTTATCTTATTTTCTCCTTAGCTTCTTCTTTTCCAGTATAGATCATCGAGGAATGGATTCATCTGCGGTCGGAAACATCGTTGCATGGCTCGATTCATCATCGATTTTTACACACGAATACGAGGAGAATAGGAAGAACGTCGGCGGGCACAGGCGTGGATGTTCACGGTGCAGATAAAAGTCTTATGGGGGACTTTTTATATGTAAGTAAATTCGATTTATCGCGCGAATGCGATTTTTGGAGTACAGTTACCGTTTTTCTAACACTCGCAATTAAAAATCAATGCGTATGGGCTTCTATGCTGGCTGTTATTGCTTTTATTGATTGCTTTTCTTTTTCTAGATCTCTTTTATATCTCATATTTTATCTCTTTCTGTTTTTATTTTTCAGGGATCATCGAGGGATCATCGAGCAATATTGTGATGTGCGCGAGGGTCTCGTCTATCTTTTCTTTTCTTTTCTTTTTCATATTTTCTCCGTTTCTTCGTTTTCTCCAGTCTGGATCACCGATTCATCATCGATTTTTACGCGCGAATACGGGAAGGATAGGAAGAACACTGGCGCGCGTGTCGGCGTGCACAAGCGTGGGTGTTCACGGGCGCGATTAAACTTCGTTTGATTGTTCGTATCGAAAACGCGAATTTAGAGTAGAGTCACCGTTTTTCTAATACTCACGTGAATGAACGCGGGCGCGACTTAAAAGTTCTACCGGGGACTTCGTTTATATTTGCTCGAATATTCGATTAGATTATCTCGCGAACGCGTTTTTTTAGAGTAGAGTCACCGTTTTCCGAACACTTGCGTGGGTGTCCGGGCGCGATTAAAAGTCCTACCATGGACTTCCGTTTAGTGTTGAAATTCGGGGTGCGCGAACGGCTTGCCTTGTAGTGCTGTACATGTAGTTAGCCGATGTAATGACGATCCTCTTATTTGTAAGCGGGGGAAAATCCCTCGACCAAATAACATCGAAAGTCAAAATACCGGTTAACTTATGTCACTTTGGATTTCAACTTAGAGTCACCGTTATTCTAACACTCACGTGAGTGTTCGCGTGCGCGATTAAAAGTCCTACCGGGGACTTCGTTTTGTTTGCTCGAATATTCGATTAGTTTATTTAGAGTAGAGTCATCGTTTTCCGAACATTTGCGTGGGTGTCCGGGCGCGATTAAAAGTCCTATCATGGACTTCCGTTTAGTGTTGAAATTTGGGGTGCGCGAAAGGTGTCACCTAGTAGTGCAGTACATGTAGCTGATCGATATTATGACGATCATGTTATTTGTAAGCGGGGGAAAATCCCTCGATCAAATATCATCGAGAGTCATAATCCCGGTTAACTCATGTCACTTCGGATTTCAACTTAGAGTCACCGTTATTTTAACACACACGTAAATGTTCGCGTTCGCGATTGAAGATCCTACCGGGGACTTCGTTTTATTTTTTTAACATTTCTATTAGATTACTTCGCGAATTTGGATAGAACAGTAGAATCTACGTAATTATAAAACACGTGAGTGTCGCGAACGCGATTAATGCGCTTTGATTGTTCGAAATTCGGAAGCACAAATTCAGATGTGCATAATAATCCGTTATGCCTGAGCCGAGGAAGTCGAACGGTAAAGCTCTCTGTAAGTGGGGTCCCTGTAGCTAAGGCTAGATACCTCCTGTTAGCTAAGTCGCCCTAGATATCCGAAGCGGCGGAAGGCATAAGGGATCGGTATCGCGGAACGCGGATTTTAGAATAAATTAGAATCACCGTCAGTCCGTGGGTCTCCACATGCAGCAACTTCCACGTAGTGAGACCTGGGTCGGTATTACTTGCATACTCTAATTATAAATACTTTAACGCAAGTACTACTGAGCGAATGGCTGCATACTGTATTACTTTTCCAATATCTTTTCAAATTGATTCCAACTAAACATTAACATATATTCATTTTATATAGCTAATGATACTTCGCATAAAGAAATCAAACAGAAATATATTGTACAATAATTTCTTACAGAAACGATAAGAAGATTTATCTATTATACTTTTATGTCCGCTGTCATTTCTATTTATTCTAATTTATTCTCACTAATAATCCTTTATCCTTATCTCGGGTGGGACCCATGGGAGGGGCCCATGGGTGAGGGCCTCTGTGCGGGTTGCTGTCTCAGCATCGTGTGGAGTTGTTTCTCTTTTCTTCTCTTTCTGGGGCTCTTTTTTCGTTCTTCGGCTCTCTTTTTGTTCTCCGGCACTCTTTTTGTTCTCCGGCACTCTTTTTGTTCTCCGGCTCTCTTTTTGTTCTCCGGCTCTCTTTTCTATCTCATATTTTTATTTTTCAATTATGGTTTCAATTATGTTATCAATATGTCATTTCCTTTTAATTGTATCTTTTTAATATTTATTTATGTTGGTTCTTTTTATTTATATTTTTAATTATGTTTTTAATATATTATTATTAATTATGTTTTATAGGTCTTAGGTAGGATCCATGGAATGGTACTGTCTACTGTTTCAGCATCGTGCAAAGCTGCTCTTTTTTTGTTTCTTTCTCTAGCTTTCTTATTTAATTATATATGTTTATTTTCTCTTTATAATCTATGTATATATTATGTTTAATTTTATGTATTTTTTTGTTTTCTTTTATTTTCTCTTTAGCTTTTTCTTTTTCAGGATAGATCATCGAGGGATAGGTTCATCTGCGGCCGAATGGTACATCGCTGGATTCATCATCGAATTCTACGCGCGAATACGGGAAGGATAGGAAGAACACTGGCGCGCGTGTCGGCGGGCACAGGCGTGGGTGTTCTCGGGCGCGATTATATTTCGTTTGATTGTTCGTATCGAAAACGCGAATTTAGAGTAGAGTCACCGTTTTCCTAACATTCGCGTGGGTGTTCGGGCGCGATTAAAGGTCCTACCGTGGACTTCGTTTGATTTTTTGCAAATTTCGATGGGGGTACTTCGCGAATTTCGGCTTAACAGTAGAATCTACGTAATTATAACACACACGTGAGTGTCGCGACGCGATTAGTATTTCTAAGGAGTGCGCTTTGATTGTTCGAAATTCGGAAAGCACGAATTCGGATGTGCTTAATAATCCGTTATGTCTGAAGCGGACGGTGCAAATGGTGGAGCTATCTGTAAGAGGTGTGTTGTAGCTAAGCTACGCATACCCTGTTAGTTAAGAAGCCAAGCATTGAAGCGGAAAGGTATCCCGGATCGGTATCGCGGAACGCGGATTTTAGAGTAGAGTCACCGTTAGCCCGTGGGTCTCCACATGCAGCAACCTCCACGTGGTGAGACCTGGGTCGGTATTACTTGCGATATATCGATATATAAATCGACATTATATAATGCAAGTATTATCGAGCGAATGGCTGCTTATATAGAAAAATTTATATTGAACTTTATGTAAAGTATTATATATAATTAACATGATTAAATTATATTATATGTAACTTAATCATTTAATTATATATAAGTTATATTATATATAATTTTGTCATGTTGGGATAGAATCGCAAATTCTTCAAATTATTTATTACTATTTGGAAATACATTCAAATATATATATATATATATTATTTGATTTAAGATATAAATTGTAGGTTAAGTTTATTGGAAGATTAAATAAATAGTTTTATATGGTATCAAAAATAAGTATCACTTATTAAGAATATTATTATTATTATTATTATTATTATTATTATTATTATTATTATTATTATTATTATTATTATTATTATTATTATTATCTTTATTATTATTATTATTAATGTTATTGGATTATTAGTAATTTGACCAATAGGGGCGTTGTTATCTTTTTCCAATAATTCGTGGGTAATAATGTAATCTTATTTTCCTTGAGATGGAAAAGAAACTTCCTTTTCATAGAATCTTTCCTAAATTCTTTTCGTACAAATATGAGGTATGGAATATCCGACTATTACTTAAAATAATATTAATTACTTTATATACTTCTTATTAAGATTATCTATGCAAAGAACATACAAAACGATTCTATGATTTAATGGATTGAAATGTTTTTCAACGTCTAGTATTAATCACCTTCTTTATTTGATTTACGATACATATGTTTCAATATTAGAAATGTTTCATTGTTAAATTAAACATATATATATGTATATATAATGTATTATCATATAGTTGAGGATAATACAGATTTCTACTATTTCTACGATATTCAACCTAAGTAAGTATTTATGTGAACTAAAAGATGGCGCTGACATTAATTGACTTCGATCTCTCGACGAAGAGCGTCATATCGATGAGTTTGTGCAAAAGACAAAGATGGAAGATGCGCGTCGTCGCGCAAACGAAGGCCGTCGAGTACGTGGTTATAGAGATGATGGTGAGGGATGTGAAAGAGAGAGAGAGAGTGAGGGAATGATGGAGCGAGAAGGCGGGAGGGAGTGAGAGAGAGTGAGAGAGAGAGAGTGTGAGAGTGGTTTGTTGGAAGGTGGAAGGAGGAGAGGCGGTCAATCTAAACCCGATAACGAGCCAGCTGGTGGCAGTGCCGTTGTAGAAGGTTTTGCGGGAAGGTACTTTTCGCAGAAGATTCTTCTCTCCTTTTTGCCCGTTTTCTTCGTACAGTGTGTGCGTGCGTGCGTGCGTGTGTGCGTGTGTGTGTGGATGGGTGGGTGAATGAGTGCGGCTTGTATAGTTGTGTATTTTTTGTTTGTATGGTGACAGTGAGTTGCGTGAGAGCGACATACGTCGAGAATATAAGAGAGAGGAAGGTGTATCAGGTGAATCGGGAGAATCTTTGCAGTGCGCCTTTCATTTTCTCTTCGTATTTTAAGGGTGAGAGAGACGAGTTGACGGATCGAAGAAGCAAGAGAGAGAGAGAGAGAGAGAGAGAGAGAGAAAGAGAGGCGCAAAAAAGAAAGAAAAAAAGTAAATAAATAGAAACGAAAAGCATGCCGTGATCAGAAGAGAAGGTCGGTATGTATCCGGGACGAGAAGGTCGGCGGTTCACGTAGAGCACGCGCGACGATTCCAACCGAAGACGAAGACGAGACGCAGAGTCGACAAGTAATAGAAGAGGAAGAAGAACGACGACGACGACGACGACGACGACGACGACGACGCTGACGACGACGCTGACGACGACAAAGACGACGACGAAGATAACAACGAGAAGATTTACCTAAACCGATCTCGCCATGACTTTAAGACAACTTTACGTGAAGGTATATACATACGTATCTACGAGACTGTATTTAATTCTTTAAACTTTCAATTAATTTTTCAATTCCTCATTTGTGTGAACATTTTTCCTTAAGGTCATCACTTTTTTTTTTCTATTTATCCAAGGTTAGTCATTTTCAAAGGGAACGTTCGAAAGTTTCATTTTATTTATATAAAGTTCACGCTGAATTTATTTATTATCCTGTATAAAAAAGCTTAGACAAATAATGACGGATTCTTACTCTCGCATAATTATTTGATGTGGTAATCAAGTATTTTATATTTATAATATGATGTAATATGATGAAAGGAATGACGGACGATCAGTTAGCGTTTGTCAAGAATGCATTTTATTCGTTAAATTTTTTTTATTCAATTATTTCTTATTCTTGAAAATTTATCATTGTCAAGATTATATTTATCATAAAACGAAATTCGTTAGGCTTCTTTCAAAATAATAGTAGTCACTTTTTTTCTAATGTTTGTTGTCCTCTTCTAGTCACCTTCGCGATATATATTCTTATGATAAACGTTCCGGTTTATCTCAATTGACGGATACAGATTGACGGACTTACAGTTTGATGAAATGTAAAAGAAAGAAATTACATAAGAAGAAAAAAAGAAAGTTGCTCGATTAACTATCTTTATTCTTTCTTTCATTTTGGAATATTAATTGTCAATGAAATTATACATTATATTTATAATGTAAATGTAAAAAGTTTAAGGAATGTCAAAAAATGATGTAGAATTTCCCGCTATTACTTTATCTCTTTTCACGTGATCAGGATATTTATCCTTTATGGGGCAAGGAAAAATCAATGGCAAGAGTAGGACGTAGAATATATGGTCGATAAATGTAGGACCTAAATTTCGTTCGTGAGAAAACAGGTGAAGGAGGAAAATTCGCCTCTCCCGAATGAGAGTGGGTCACAGTAGTGTAGTAACAGGGTGAACGCGTTTATCGAAAGGGAACGTTCCGACTTTTGACGTAAATATCGATCGGACACCCACACAATTTCACCTTTGCTCTCATTCGCGCCAATAGAATTCGAATCTTCAGCTGGGCAGCGTTACATCGTACGTGGTTCATGCATGATCGTAGAAATTCACAGCGATCACTTTCTCGAATCTGCTCGAGAAAATGAGAAAGATCGAAGAGATCTTTATATGTGGAATCATCGTTTTGATCGTTTATCGAAAATTTCGAAATTAGCTTTATCCTCGTCCGATCGTATTATCATTGTTGAGACGAGAATTATTAATATCTTTTGTTTCTCTTTCTTCTTTTTTATTTTTTTTTTCTCTCCGTAATAATATTGCGTATCGATTCATTTTAGATGTAATATATTCTTCATACAGTTTCTCAAGATAATATAAAAATTAATATAAAACTTTTTATATATCTCTTTGATATACTTGTTACTAATATTTAATATATACTTATTTTTCTGCAGTAAATAGACATTTTCTTTGTCGCAATGTTTAATCGATACAATCGAGTGATTACAAGATTTAACATCGATTGAAAACTTCAAAGTAATCATTGATTTAGTCACGTTACCAATATCTATATTGACTAGCATAAAATTATTGGTGGCATATCAGTTATAATAGTACCGTTAGTTTATCATTAGATTCGATTTCCCATGTAGCACGGTTGTTACGAGAAAGAAAAATCTCGTAGGAACGTTCTCATCTCTTCTACGCTTCCCTCTTTAAGGTTCTATCGAGACTTTCCATATTGCTCGTTGATTTATCGCTTCGGTCAGGTGAACGGCGAGGGTTGACCGAGGTCATGTTGATGTCTGTGAGTTTCTTCTCTTTCTCCTTTCTCTTTTATCCTTTTCTCCTTTCTTTCCATTTCTTTTTTCCTTTTTTTACGACGCGCTCCATCCGAAGAGATTCTTTTTTTTTTAATTTCTCTTTCTCTTTCCAAGAGATAGAGAAAGTTTATATCTCGCGCTGGAAATTGATCATAAAGATAACAGATAACAAAATAACTAATCTCTTTGTTCTTTTCTTTCGTTCAATCGCAATTAATATTCGTAAGTGCTTTTTAAAGTAATCGCCTATCGAAAAAAAACAAACGATGTGGAATTTGAAATGATGAAAAATACATTTTCATTTGAATAAAGGAAAAAAAAAAGACAATAAAAGAAAAGAAATATGTATTTTCATAAGAGACAAAAATATTAAAATAAAATGAATTTGCGTATAATAAGAAATACATTCGTATTCAAACGTTGTTCGTTCTCAAAATTCATGATCTTCGTCGAAGTCATAAACGCACCTTTATGTTAAAGAGCCAGTCAACCTGGTTCAAAGCTGTTGCTGGAGCGATCGGCCGTCGTAGAAGGTGATTCGTATAGTTCGTTTCGAGCCAAGCAAAATCCTTTCTCTCTTTCAGAAATGAAACCTCTCGAGATATATCGTTCTACCTGTACTCTTTCTCACTCCTCTGTAAGTACAAGGAATTCCCAAAGTGCCTGAGACTATGACTCGAAGAATTTAAATTCATTTTGTTCAAATCTTTGTTTGAATATAAATTGTTGAAAGAAAATATTCTATACGATGTAAAGTTTATCATATCTCTTATCATTTTAATTTCCAATTATAAAAACAATTTTATACGGATCTAAAAATATAGAATTGCATTTATCTATTGTATTTCATTCGTAATGCTTTTTTTCTTTTTTTTTTTTACAGTGTTAACTATGTTACGATTTATTCCGATTATTATTCCCCATAGATAAAAATGTAATAAACCGACGATAAAGGCTTAAAGAAACGACGTGTCGCTACGTTTTACACGTCGTTACATTTCGATTCGAAGACAAATTTCTACAAGACCTTTCAGAAGCTTCGAACACGATATTAGGCATGGATGATCTCACGTTAACCGGCGATGTTTTTGAATAAAAGTCAGCGAAGCCATTTGATCTAACGACCTTACCTTTAATAGCACATAATTCTAGAGTCATAAATTTTTACATATCCCTATATATTATCTACGTTCTTAATCTTTCTCTCTCTCTCTCTCTTTTTTTTTGAAAAAAGAAATAGAATGTCCCCGAGTCGTTCTCCTTGTCTCCGAGTCGTTGGGTTCTTTCAACGAGAACCGAGAGATTACCGTATAATTGCGAAAGCTCTCATTTTTGTGACGATTATATACTTTAGAAATCTTGATTATTTCGAGATAATCAAATTTTGTGGAAGATCGATTAGATTAGACATATATGTTTTGTAATTTTTATGAAAGGTTTAAATATCTTACGTCACTTTTCTAAATCATTAAAATTAATTATTAGGTATATATACATATTGCTTCTTCCAAACATTGATTTTTAGTATGCATATATATGTATATATATGTATACATTGATCTGAATGGAATATTTATACTAATATATTCCGATTGATTTCGATTAAATAAATAGGTTTTATTGCATATTAAAATGGTCCATTTTTAAATAATTTCTATCATAGTAAATAATAATTTTACTTTCTTTTTTTTTTTTCCTTTATTTTTTTGCGAGCTTGTTCGTTCATCGTACCTCTTGATAATCTCTTCGAAGAGAATTCAAATGGAAAGTCGAGGACGAGCCTTCTTCTTCGTGGGCTTTCTATGCGATGCGAAGATTCCTCGAGGCAGTATCTCACAAAGTTCTTCCTTCGTTTTTACGACCGCGATTTTAACTTTAACAAGGCCTACCTCTCGAACCAAGCAAGTTTCCTTCTCACGGATACGCTTCTCTTTCTTTCGTGGAAGATGCGCTTGATTCATTACTTTTCTTTCTCATTATCTAAATATATCTATATTTTTTGACGATTAGCTATTATTAGACATGATTAGACTAATAATAATAATAATAATAATAATAATAATAATAATGATAATAATAATAATGAACAATTGATTTAATCGTTATCATTTATCTATTCTTTACTTATTTATTTATTTATTTATTTTTTTTTTATAAATCAACTTGAATTTTATCATGAAAGTAAAAGAAAATTCAATAGTAAAGATTTCTACAAATTTCACGCAATTAAACTTATTTCCTTATATGAATATTCGTATAGCGAAGAAAAAGAAAACGAAGAAGCGTAGCAAAGGGTCGTATGAATATATGTGGGTGGTAAAACTTGACCTCGTTATTCTTTGCACAGAAGAACATAAACTCTCGAACGTTTTCTCACTGTCGTGAAATGTCATGAAAGAGTCGAGGTAGGAAAGCATGGATCGATTGTCGAATGATATTGCTAAACCATACAGAGAGAGAGAGAGAGAAAATATATATATATATATATATATATATATATATATATATATATATAATATTGTATGCATCATATCATTATTATAAAATTATATTCAATATCTCTAAAAGATATATCCAATGGACACTTAACTATTCCATATAAATGTTTAGAAAAAAAAAAAAAAGAAAAAAGAAACGTTATCTTAAGGTAAAACTTAGATTGCTTCGAGAGTTTACTTAGCTTCTTTCTTGCTTCTTATTTTTTTTTTTCCTTTTCTTTTCTTTTTTCTTCTCCAAACAGTTAAATCTGTCAGTAAAATATCATTGAGTTTACGTTACTTTAAGCTGGTCGGCAAAGACTTCGTTCGAACGTTCGAAAGAAGTCTTTAAAAGACTTCTTCAGTCGGCAACATGAGCTATCGCCGTTTTTTCCGGTGCCAGCCAGTTGGAATTTTTCCAACTTCTTCTTTCATCTACGAATTTTCTTTTTCACATATCCTTCTTAGGATCTGTACTTGCTACGATTTTTCATTCCCATTTTTTTGGACAAAGAAAGCAATATTGTGGATATCGATCGATTCAGATTTATCACTTGAAATCGTGATTAATTTAATGAATCAACGAAAAAAAAAATCATCGCTGATTAAATTTGTGATCAATGTACGATTAAATGTCACAATTTATCTATTTCAAATATTTTCAAAAGTTAAAATTTCTCTATTCAAAAGTGATATCAAAATATTATTCGTGTTAATTGTTACGAAGGTAAATCGATTCAATTAATTTATTCATTCGATCACATTTCATTAAATTAATATCAAAACTACGAAATGTCTTGTCGATCGTGATAAATTTTTTTCCAAAAAATTATTTTAATTACGTAGTTTTACTTGAAAACGTTGATACCGATAACGAAAGTAATGTTTCGCAAATCATATAGATCACAGTTTAATCGTTCGTTTAAAAACAACCGAAATGTTGATCAAATGAAAATGATGATTTTTTGAATGACAGCAAAAGCTGAGCTAGTGTGCAAACAGATATTTTTTTGCGCTTGGAGGAATTCACGTCGATATGACTCATTCGAGGATGACCTCGTGGCGATAAGATTGCGAGTTCCACCTTCCGCATCGCTCCTCCCTCTTCTCTCTCTCTCTCTCTCTCTCTCTTTCTCTCTCCCAACAGATTGAAAAGTTATTGAACCGAAGTCGTGTTAGAAACGTTTAAAATTATTTCTCAAAAAACAGAAGCTTTTCTCGGTCTTCGCAAAAAAAAAAAAAAAAAAAGGAAAGAAAAAAACATTTGAACCTATTTAAAAATTTTTCAATTCAATGAACAGTGATATAGATAGATATTTATAATAGATAAATATAAATCATACATGTTAGAAGAATATGATGGAACATAGCTCTCTCGTTGTAAATACATTCCCGAGTGAATAGACGAACGCGACAGAAGCCGTAGATTGGTGCACAGTTTGCAAAGCTCGACATAGACACAACACGAGGGTGGAATAGTGGTACGTGCTCATGTCACCCTTGCTTCTATCGTGTGTTGTAACTTGAAAGATAAAGAGGAACATAATCATATTGGAAATTCTTTTCTTCTCAATTTGTTAGATGGATTATAGCGATCGTAAGAGTACATACAAATTGCAACAAATTCATTTCCTATTCCTGCAATTCTAGTTTGCAATTCTAGTTTGACATGAAGGCTTCTTTTTTTTTTAATAATTCATACGTCAAACAAATTAGCTTTTAATTTAATATAACAAAAGTATATTACTTTTATAGAATATTAATTTAATAGAATATTTGTTTCTTAATCCTATTATTATAGGCTTTAAGAATGAACTGTAAAGAGTTCAGTGAACGTGCATTGTAAGAAAAGAAAAAAAAAATATGTTTTAAAGACTAGCTCGCAAAAACGAGTACTTATCCTTGTCTTCTCGCGATTGTTCTTTCTCCGATATGACATTACGGAATTCCATCGAGTTTTTAGCCGTTGCGTTTGCGGTCGACTTGGTGTAACTCGTGCGACAAATTAGAGATGGTTCCTTATAATATATACCGCGAAAAAAAAAGATATAGAATTACACTTTGACAAGCGTGAGATCTCTCTTTCCATCTTCTTCTTCTTCATTTATTTCTAAAGTACAAAAGAAAGGAAGAGAGAGAGAGAGAGGGGGGGGGGAAAGAAAATTTATGTTCATTAACTTTTCATCGTTTCGTAACACGAGCCTAGAATAGACTCTCATTCGTTTCTACGATAAAGAAAGTTTAAGACCATTAACCGTATTTTTTATCAAAATACCCTCGCTTGAAAAGCCATTTAAGAAAAATATGTGCTCTCCAAAATAAATACGAATAATCTAAAAAATATATTTTTCATTCATACATATATATAAAATTTAATCAATTATATACGTGTGAATAAAAATACTCTATCAATAAAAGTATCTGTGTAAAATGTACTTTACAGTTATTCAACATAATTTTTTCGTATGACCACTCGTTCTGATTGCTATAATTTTCGTAATATCAAGATGGACGAATTTGAAAGAAAGAAAAGAAAGGAAAGAAAAAAAGAAGAGAAAAGAAAGAAAATTCTTGTAATTAAGATAAAACTGTTTTAGTGGGCATACCTTTCATCGTAATATATCATAAGGTATCATAGGATACCGTTGAACTGGACATTCTCAATGAAAAGAGTCTCGTGGGAACACTATTCTTCCACGTACTTTTTATTTTCCACGAGAGGCACGAGACTCACAATAATAATAACTTTCCTAGTTGCGTGAAAATATAGTTTACGTGTAATCATAGAAAGCATGGGAACTCGCCTCTTAGACAAACCTGTTAGATCACTGGCAGGATTCTATGCATATTAATTACGAACGAGTAAAAGTGAAAACTTATATGACACGCATGTTTTATTCGTCATATTATTATTTGCGATTAAAAATGATTATTAGTAAAATTGCAAAATAGAACAGGTGTAAAAGCAAAGAAAAAAAAAGTCGAGATAAAAAAATTTCACCTCAAATGTTAAAAGTCAATGTAGTTGATTTATTTGATGAACGGTGAAACGGACAATCTAATTCCTGATACGAGAGACGAATTATAAAAAGCGGGCAGGGAGAAGGGAGAAAGAAAGAAATGGTCGATACTACTCGAGGATTCTTCCGTCTCGTGACGGACACTCCTTGGGTCATGAGTTCACGAATGAATTGTACATCTCCCCGCTGACGAAGAAATTTCTCTTGTTTTCTTTCTTTTTCCTTTGTCTTTTTTCTTTTTTTTTTTTTTTATCTTTTTCTTTTGTTCTCTCTTTTTTGTCAAACGAATTAATTATTATTGAAATCACATAATAAATTATTCAGAATTAATTAATTAATTATTTACATGTTATTTTAATCGGATTAAATCTTTCTAATAATTTGATATCTATCATTGTAAATACTACGGCAGGTATAATAGATATGTAGGACGTATTAATCGATTTTCTAACGTTTCGAAATACGTATCTAATATGCGACATTTTAAGAAGAACTATTCAGTCATGCGAATTCCGTTATGTAAATGTAAACCGCTTTAAGAGAAAGTTGCAGATAAGAGAATCGAGTATGCGATACCCACATAAGTCTATTTATATTTCTAAGTACGTATCTATATTATTTATTAGAGTACGAAATAGACGTCACAAATATCGTGCAGTCAAAACAAATTTTTTTTATTTGTATTTTATCACTTTTGTGTAGATAAAAAAATTGACTCCTCTTTAACGTATTTAACATTTCACGCTTGCTTATTCATCGTTTTTCTTCGTTCATAAAATTGAGTTGACAATAACGTTATGCGTAATGCTTTTATTGATGAGCCTGATAAAAGCATTTTTTAATAAACGCAATATTATCCACATGATGACGTAATAAGTGTAGCCAAAGAATGTAACGAAATAAGATAAGATACTGCAATAATACTTTATCAATAGCGTTTAATCATTCATCAATATATCAAAGAGAAGAATCATGACGATTCAGTTGCACTTTCTTTCATATTCTTTACTCTTTCATGTTACGCTACGTTAACCATAAAATTTGTTCCTAGTGCAGAATATTACGAGTTAACGTACGATAGTTATGTTGAGAGTATAGTACAAAGTTTCATCATTATATACAATTTATATAGTTTCACGGTAAGTCTTACATGGTTTATGTAGCATTAATCATTCTTATGTTAGTTTTATGTATCGCGTAAGTAAGATGAAAGATAAATAAAAGTTGAATCTTACACGCGCATTTATTACACAACATTTACTTTCTTATTCATAATTGACTTAAATATTATACACACACACACACACACACACACACACACATATATATATATATAAATGAATGGAAATTCTGAATATTTAATAATTATCACGATTTAATTATAATTATCAATACATTGGCGATTACTTTCTTGTGAATTTAATCCTTAAACTAAGGATTTTATGGTCGTTAAGTTACACGCACCGATTAACTCGAACGAAAAGGTCTTCCATGAAGTGAAGGTGGAGGAAACGATGACAAAATAAAAAGCATGATTTACCGTTGCTCGACATTCCTTTGGATCTTGTACTTACATGTTACAGTATTCCGTTAAATGGTAATTCATATATACATACGTATAACGATTTCATCGTTGCCTCCATCGTGATGTGACAACAAATGTAAAAGTTCACTCGACATTTCTTTTCGTCGATTACCGTTAGCTGACTTTTAAAACAGATCGTTCTATTTCTCATGAAATTCAACCTGGTTGTATGTGCGTTCGTTCTCCTTTTTTTTTTTTTCTTTTCTTCTTTTTTTCATTTCTTCGTGCACCACACATCGATTTCTTTTCTGCTTCTAATAAGATGACGATGTTTGCTCGTCGTTTGTTTGCTCAGATGATGATATTACATCGATACTATACGTTCGTTTTATGGAAATTACCTATGTATGATAACGTTCATCATATTTATACTCAGAAATTGTATCATACATATTTTTTAAGAGAATTCGTAAATTACAATAATGATGTCCTGATGCCATTAGTTTAGATACATAAATAGATGCGTTCATAGTATTATATAATAGCTTCAGCTGTGAAAGGAAACAAAAGTAGATACTAATTAAAAAGAGAAAAAGTTGTCGCCTTTTTCTTCTTCAAAGGTACGGGCCGAATGAATCGATATGATTCCAGTAGTTGGCCTCGTTCGTCGTAACACGGGTTTACTTCGTGTGTAAATGTAGGGCACCTTGTGAAAGGAAAATTAGCCTGCAATCAATCAATGCAAGGTGTGTCGTCGAACTGCTATTTCCACTATCATGTTATTTCGTTTATATGTTAAGTCCCATTTCATCGTAGATAGGTATCGATGATTAGAATAATGAAATTGATTAGAGCCGTTTATCTTTTATTTTGAGACGATTGGGGAATTAGAACGATCATGTAATTATAATTTTGAATGAGCATAATTATGTTAAATTATCACGTCTTAACGATTAATAGATTTATATGATTTGTTCAGGGCGGCAAAGTATGGATACCACATCCCGAAAAGATTTGGGAGGGTGCTGTCCTCTTAGAGGATTACAAAGTAAATCGGCCAACATTAAAGGTACACACAGACGACTCAAATCAAACGAAGACATTACAGATAGGAAGCGATCACGATCTACCCCCATTAAGGAATCCGGATATTTTGATGGGAGAAAATAATCTTACATCTTTGTCGTTCCTTCACGAACCAGCTGTTCTCTATAATCTACAAATACGTTTTCAAAGGCATTGCATTTACACATATTGCGGTATCGTTTTAGTCGCTTTTAATCCTTACAATGAATTGCCCATATATGGAAATGATACGATATGGGCATACAGAGGTCAAGCTATGGGAGATTTGGAACCTCACATATTCGCTGTGGCTGAAGAGGCTTATACGAAATTGGAAAGGTGATTTAATTTATTTACAAAAAAATAATTTATATTGATTAATGTACAAAGTTGCTTATTATTATTATTGGCACTTATATTACTCGGTTTCGTTGACGAAAAATTTCAGGGAAGGACATGATCAGTCTATCATCGTGTCCGGTGAATCAGGTGCAGGTAAAACTGTGTCGGCAAAGTACACCATGCGATATTTCGCTACCGTTGGCGGTTCCACGACGGAGACACAAATCGAGAAGAAAGTATTAGCCTCGTCACCAATCATGGAAGCGATCGGCAATGCGAAAACAACGAGGAACGACAATTCCTCGAGATTTGGAAAATTTATTGAAATACAATTTAATAAAACATATAATATCACTGGTGCCAGTATGAGAACTTATCTTTTGGAGAAATCAAGAGTCGTATTTCAGGTAAAAAGGAAAATTATAATTTACAAAAATTCTCATTGTAAGTTAGATCGATCGAAAGTTTCGAACTGTATGTCATCATATTCTATTAATTATATCGTTCAGGCAAACGAAGAGAGGAATTATCATGTGTTTTATCAAATGTGCTCGGCAGCGAAGCGTCTTCCACATTTACATCTTGGAAACTCAAACGGGTTTCATTACCTCAATCAAGGAAACAATCCTAGAATCGAAGGAGTCGACGATCTCTCGTGTTTCGACGATACAATTAGTGCTCTTACGATGCTCGGTTTTACTTCTAAACAGCAAGACGATATGTTACGAATATTATCAGCCATATTGCATTTAGGAAACGTAAATATAAATAGTTTTGATGCACAGAGCAATAATGGAGATAACGACACCGAAGCTAGTTTTATTTCTGTAAGCTGTCTGCCTATAAGAAATTTCACGATTCAAAGATCATTAGTTCATACGGACTTTCCTTAAAATTTTTTAGCCAACCGATAGACATCTTTTGATAATCTCGGAATTACTTGGTACGGACGTTAACGCTATGCGAAAATGGCTTTGCCATAGGAAGATCGTATCTATGAGGGAAGTCTTTTTAAAACCAATGAATGCGGAACAAGCGATAGGAGCTAGAGATGCTTTGGCAAAGCACATTTATGCCGAGCTATTCAATTGGATAGTGAATGGTATCAATAATTCCCTCCAGTCTCAAAACAAAGCTCAATGTTTCATTGGTGTGCTAGACATTTATGGATTCGAAACATTTGAGATAAATTCATTTGAACAGTTTTGTATAAATTACGCGAATGAAAAGTTACAACAACAATTCAATCAGCATGTATTTAAACTTGAACAAGAAGAATATCTCAAGGAGGAGATCGAATGGACTTTCATAGACTTTTATGACAATCAGCCGTGTATCGATCTAATAGAAACGAGATTGGGCATATTGGATTTGCTAGACGAAGAATGTCGGGTAAGACACATGATTTTCATTCAAATATCATACGTCAATTGAGATAGTATCATGTAGAACAGATTTAAGTTATCTCATCAAAATATTCTCACAGGATAGTTTCTTAATTTTAAATACAATTATTCACAACTCGTATTTGGCAATTAATTTTCTTTATTAGCAAGTAATTATTTGACACAGATGCCAAAAGGAACGGATAGCTCGTGGGCAGATAAACTCTATGCAAAATGTAACAAGTCGAAACATTTCGAAAAGCCAAGATTTGGTACTTCCGCTTTCTTGATTCATCATTTTGCTGGCTTAGTTCAGTACGAAACATTAGGTTTTCTTGAAAAGAACAGAGACACAGTGATAGAGGAACAAGTAGACGTGTTAAGGGCTGGTAGTGTAAGTTCAAATCTTTGGAATATTCTCAATTCTTCTAATCGTTTACGTACAATTCTTTGTACATTCCATTTTTATTCTTTCAGTGTAAATTATTGAAGAAGTTGTTTTGTGAGGAGGATCCGAAATTGGTTGTACCTAACGTAAGAGTCAAAGTGTCCGCACAAAAACCAGTAATAACTCCCAAGCATAATAAGAAAACGGTAAAAATTATTTTCTCGCGTCATTAGAAATAATATATATATATATATATATATATATATATATGTGTGTGTGTGTGTGTCTATATAAATTTGTAATAATTTTCCTTAGGTTGGCTCGCAATTTCGAGATTCTTTAAATATGTTAATGTCGACGTTAAATGCAACGACTCCTCATTACGTTCGTTGTATCAAGCCAAACGATACAAAGGAATCATTCGAATATAATCCTGTACGTGCCGTACAACAGTTAAGAGCTTGCGGTGTGCTCGAAACGATTAGGATTTCTGCTGCTGGTTTCCCGAGTCAGAGAACATATTCCGAATTCTTTCAAAGATACAGATGCCTTTGTGTGTTCAAAGAAATAAATCGCGATGATCTCAAAGAAACATGTTGTCGTATATTGTCTAGGTAAAGTGACAACTAAAACTTAACAATTAAGAAAAGATTTTATTTCTACGAAATCGTTTTAATTTCTACAATATTACTCGATTAGATTTATCAAGGAAGAGGATAAATTCAAGTTCGGGAAAACGAAAGTTTTGTTTCGTGCCGGACAAGTGGCTTATCTCGAAAAGCTCAGAGCAGAAAAACAAATGAATGCTTGCATAATGATTCAAAAAACTGTTCGAGGTTTAATATGTCGAAACAGGTATGAAAAAATCAGAAGGGCGATTTTAGGTCTTCAAAAATATGGAAGAGGATTTTTGGCAAGACAAGAGGCTGAAAGGATTAGACGTAAAAGAGCTGCCATTAAAATTCAAGCTAATGTTAGAAGTTGGCTACAGAGACGACGGTATCAGCAAATTAGATGCACAATTATTGGTATTCAGATATATGCCAGAGGTAAAATGGCGAGAGAAAGGTATCGTTTGATGAAGGAAAATGCAGCTGTAACGACTATTCAACGATACATAAGAGGATATCTAGTCAGAAGGGCATGTGAAAAGAAATTAAGGGATATCGTTATAGTTCAGTCCTGTGTAAGAAGATATTTGGCCAAAAAAGTGTTTAAAAGATTGAAGGCTGAAGCTAGAAGCGTAGAACACGTAAAGTCTCTTAACAAGGGTCTAGAGAAAAAGATTATCACTTTGCAACAGAAAATAAATGAACTCGTAAGTTTCTCCCATTGTTATGCAACGAGTTTAATTTAATTAAATACATAATTATTTGAAATTATTACGTTCATTTTAGGCAAAAGAAAATCAACACTTGAAGAATGTACATAATGAAGTATTTGATTTAAAAAATAAATTGGAAGGACTTAAATCTGTAGAAGTCGAGAACAAGAAGTTAAATATTATTTTATTGGAAAAAGAAAAAGAACTGGAAAAAATGCAAAACGTACTAAGGCAAGAGAGAGATGAAAAAATGGATATTTTGCAGGTAAATATTTGAAATTGAAATTATTCAAATTAACGATATACGTGAATATCTTTACTTATTCATTTATCTCATTCTTTTATTATCTTATTTTGTATCCAAGTTTTTGTTGTTCTATAGGATAAAGAGAAAATCAGTCAGGAAAAAGGACAGGAGAACAAGAAACTCCTTGAGGAAAATGAAAAATTGCGAAAAGAACTTTCTGTGGCAAATGATAAGTTGAAGAGTAATTTACGTGGTGCCGAAGAAAATCTTAAACATCGTTTGGAACAGGAGAAGGATCTGCTTTTGTTGGATCAGGATCAGGATCGTGGTGCTTATCAGAAATTGTTGAAAGAATTCCACGAATTGGAGCAACATGCCGAGATGTTGGAACAAAAACTTGCTCTCCACGTACCAGGACATTCTCGTTCTTTGAGTAATGCCTCTAGTAACAGCGGACAAGTAGTTTCAACGGAATTACCGCAGGATGATCAAAACATTGTAAAATTTCATTTCATTACATTTATTATGACGATCATCGTTGAGTAATGTATAAAATAAAAATGCAATGTAATGTTTTTTCCTTTTTTTCTTTTTCTTTTTTTTTTTTTTTTTTTTTTTTTTTTTTTTTATGTAAAGGATTTCGGTTATGGATCCGTTCGTTCAACAACATCGTCGTCAACGCCATATTCACGCGTAGAAACGACCGATTGGAATCAATTACGTTCGAATACTCCACCTGACGGGGAAGTACAATCAAATAAATCACCTTCAGAAACGGCAAATGAACGAACCCATGCACCCGTGGATATTAATTTGGTATTGAAACTTCAACAAAAATTGAAGGACGTTGAAAAG
Source organism: Vespa velutina (assembly GCF_912470025.1). Lineage (NCBI taxonomy): Eukaryota > Metazoa > Arthropoda > Insecta > Hymenoptera > Vespidae > Vespa > Vespa velutina. The sequence continues at coordinate 4,699,163 of NC_062201.1, forward strand.
GAGAATGGACGATTAATTAGAATGGTAGAAGATTTAGAACGTGACAGTCCCGAAGAAGCATCGCGAACGCAAGATACTTTTAGGGTATATAAAAATTAATTTAACAATGTGAATTCAATAATAGATTGTTTCAATCAATGATTGTATAACTAACTATATATGTATTTCTGATGTTTCTTAGCTTCAAGAATTAGAAATGGAGAATGCACAGCTTAAAAAGGATTTGGGCTCATTAAGGAAAATTGTATCGACTGCAGACTCAACAGCTGCACAGCAGCACCTTATAGGTAAATGGTTAATTGATACAACTAAAGAAATTCTTTATAACATTTTTCTTTTTATTCTATATATATAAATTTTGTTTCTCTTTAATATACATGTCTGTACGTATCATATACATACACCATTTTCTTTGGCTGTGCTACACAAAATACATTACACATATTTATTATTAACATTGACGAGCTTTTATTTGTATACCTTGCACACTTTACTACTATATTTGTTTGCGTGTTTCACATAAAATATTGCATTGAGTTATTGTGAATCTTGCAATGGAATAATATGAAGTTGGAGAGAAATGGATTTAAGCTAGTTTTATTCTTTGAGTTTCTTTTCCAATGAGTTTGACGTAATGTAATATTTAAAAATTGATTATTTAGGACAATTTGAAGCTCTTCAGGAAGAATTGGAAAGGAGAAGAGAAGAATGCATACAGTTGCATAGTGTGTTGGCCGATCATACTCGAAGAATGAAGAGCCTTGGTTCAAACTATGGTCGAGATGTTGACATTGTTAACGAAGATGGTGAATTAGTCCTTGCCTTCGAAGCACAGAAGAAGATAAATAGGTAATTCGATAATTATATCAGAGATTTAATTTCGTGGCAATTCGTGTCTAATCGTGTTTTGTCGTTTGTGCATGCAATTCGATTTTCAGTAGACTTAAGACAAAGCGAAAGGCATCAAGAGAGTGAGTTGAGTAGATTCTTTGACGCGAAACATTAGACATGGCATGTGTCTTGCATAAAGCTGAGTTATTCAATCGAATGCAATGCGAAAATATGTTAATTTAAATGATATCAAATTAAATAGAGATATGTGCGATTATATTGAAGAAATATTCGGCGATTGAATAATTCCTTAAAACTTTCGTTAGATTTAAACAAATTTTCAATCGTTTTAATTCATTATAATTTATTCAAAGGCAACTAGAAGATGAATTGCAAGCAAAAGAAAAAGGTTGGAGGACTCAGAGGGATGAATGGAGAGCAGAGATCGACAGATTACAGGAAGAAATCGAAAAACAACAGAAATTATTATCCGTCAATCTAAGTAAATCGCCCCAAACACAAACCGAAGCTTACATGCAATATGAAATTACAAGATTGACCTCTGAAAATTTGGTAAGATTATTAATTTTCAATCAGGCTTAAAAGTAGAATAAATTTGAACAATATATATGTATATATATATATATATATATATATATATATTTATATAAACATTCTTATTGCAATATTTAAGGATCTTCAAGAGAAATACGATAAGATAGCAGAAGAATGCAGAAAGTTTAAGAAACAATGTAAAATTCTTGCGAAACGTCTCAAAGATGCAGGCTGTAAGTAAAAATGTTTAATATTCCTCTAGATAATAATTATTAATTAACTAAATAAGAAATAATATTTGAAAATATAAATTGTGAAAGTACTGCGATTAAGATTATTTTATTCTAATGCTATCGAAAGACGAAGGAAATGATATTAAGGAACATAAGGATCGTCCTTATGTACTAAAAAACACTGGTGAGTGTATGGTCTCGATGAATCATCCATATCATCTGATATCACGTTTCATGCAGACCACAGCTCACCTGTACATAAGAAAAAAAAAAAAAAAGAAAAGAAATGGATCATTTATGATAATGTTAAGATTTTTCTTTATTCTTGACCCTTTATATCTAATGCATGATGTATCTATTACAGTACCAGACAGTATAGAATCTGCTAATGACCCCAGTACTGTCACAACGACCAGCCATTCGTCCAGCGACAACGGAAGCATTATGCCAGCCATTCGCAAGAAAGAAAGAGATTACGAAGGAATGTTTGAATTTAGAAAAGAAGATATTGGTGTGGTAATAAGGCATTTAGTTATTGGTAAGTTAATATGAGATCCGTATGCAATAAGAATATCGGCCGATATTACTACAGTGTTTTAATTCCGATTCGTAGATTTAAAACCAAGAATAGCAGTGACTTTACTACCTGGACTCCCAGCATATATAATATTTATGTGTATAAGACACACCGATTGCATCAACGATGACGATAAAGTTCGATCGTTGTTAACTGCGTATTTGAATGGTGTTAAACGCATTGTTAAGAAACGAGAAGATTTTGAATACAGCGTATTATGGCTAAGCAATACATTACGATTATTACATAATATGAAGCAGTATTCTGGCGACAAACCTTTCCAATTGGAAAATACAATTAGACAAAATGATCAGTGCTTACGGAATTTCGATTTAAGCGAATATCGAATTGTCTTGAGCAATGTTAGTCTATGGATTTTTAATAATATCGTGACGACTTTGAAGGAGCGAATTCAAGCTTTTACGGTACCGGCGCTTTTGGAGCACGAGGCGATCTCCGGCTTGAATTCCAACAAGCCAGGTCGACCCCGTTCGTCGTCCATGGGCGAGGAGCCGGATTCTACCCAGCAAAAGCTTGACAAGCTCCTAGACGAACTCAGTTCAGTGCACAAAACTCTTCTTTATCATGGTGTTGATCCCGAAATTATTATGCAATTATTTAAACAACTATTCTATTTTATGTGCGCAAGTGCGTTAAATAATTTATTACTGAGAAATGAGCTTTGTCATTGGACCAAAGGAATGCAAATAAGGTAATTAATAGGAATTTTATAATTTTCAATTTAGAATGCAAATAATCAAATTCCAATTACTTTGATTAGGTACAATTTGAGTCACTTGGAACAGTGGGGTAGGGATAAACGAGTAGGAGCTGCTGCTGAAGCACTTCAACCTATCATCCAAGCGGCACAACTTCTTCAGGCACGAAAAACTGATGATGATGTGAATTCCGTTTGCGAGATGTGCAATAAACTTACGGCCAATCAAATAGTGAAAATATTAAATCTATATACACCGGCAGATGACTTCGAGACACGAGTACCGGTATCTTTTATAAAGAAAATAGAGGCCAAATTGGCCAAACGTGGTGAGAACAACGAACAGGTAAATATATGTACATATATATATATATATATGTTTTTTTTTTTTTTTTTTTTTTTTTTTTTTTGGTAAAGTTGTGATCACGATATTACGAAAATGATGAATGTTTTTAGCTTTTAATGGACTTAAAGTATACCTATCCAATAAGATTTCCATTCAATCCGTCGAACATTCGGTTGGAGGACATCGAAGTTCCAGAGGTGCTTCATCTACCAATGCTCAAGAAGATCTAATTATTGGCAATATAATTCTAGAGAGTGGTCTCCTCTTACTGCTCTTCTGGCTTTTAGTTGATTATCGTTGTACAAGAAGCTACATTCGCTATTATTTTATTTATTAAAACAATCTAGTGATCCCGATACTCTAGTTACGTTATAGAACGCATGGAATGAGTTATCGATATAACATTTTATAATATATACATTTTTTTTTTACTACGTAATTTATATTCTACGAAATATAATTCTCTAATTCTCAAGTCGCGTCCGGATTTAAAAAGAAAAAAACAAAAAAAAAAAAAAACAAAAAAAGAAATAATTAAATGAAAGACCGATTAGAAAAAGGAAATATATATATATATATAACGTAGCGTTCAATAAGGGAAAGTATTATATTTTGTTAAAGTTAACGCATGTTTAACAATTTTACGTTCGTAGATAATGTATATTATCGCAAGATGAAAAATTAGGAAAAGAAAAAAAAAAAAATATTTATTCGTACTAGGTAAATACGCATACACATATTATATGGATAACAGAAGGTATTGAGACTACGTTAATTAATATAATATAGTCTCATCATTGCCATTTTTTTTTTTTTTTACTCCATTAATTATAAATATTAGTTCCCTTTGCGATCGATGGCGTTAAGATTGCGTGTGCGATATTCGTCGGTACAACATTGATAAATATGCCAATCGTTATACCTGCATACATTGTAGAAAATATGTTGGAATTGTAATTAATATGTAAAAAAAGAAAAAGGAAATGCGAGAGAGAAGATATGTAACGTTACGTTGGAATAGACTGTATATTTTGTGATACGAAAGAGTTATTGTGTGAGAGAGAGAGAGAGAAAGAGAAGCATATAATGTTGTTATATTATAATTTATAAAAGAGTACAAGCGATTAATTTTTGTGCCATTTTACGAGTAGATGTTAACGGCATTCAATTCGACTCCCCATTTTCTCATATCCCATTCGGTTTGTCATTATTTTGCCTAGTAAAACGAATACATTCCATAGAATCAACTAATTGGAAAAGTAAATGCTTTTCCAAAGTGTTATTAAGCGGCAAATCAATCTATTTACGCGATTATTATACATTTACTCGATGTGAAAAATTTATTTGTTCCTACGATGAAAATAATAAATGAAATCGTTGATCATAATACGATGTTTCCTCTTAGACGATATATTATGCATACGTAAAGTATGAATCTGTGTACATAAAAAATGTGAAATATTTAAGGCAGACATTATATAAGTGAAATAATTTTAGAAAAAAGGATAGTATTGCAATTTTTTATTATCATATAAATTAACATTTTGTTATGTCGTGATTGCGAAAGAAATATGAAATACGAATACATAGAAACAGTATTAATACACTCAACAAGTAAAAATAATTTAGGCTGCATCACCGGCATCATTTGGTGAGCGTACGTCGTCGATCTTCAATATCATTTTTACCAATTGAGTCGCCAAACAAATTTGTTGAGTTTTACTTGCTAATGTTTCAATAACATTTTGCACTTTCATATCTGCAATATATTAATATTTAATTTTATTGTCAAATGTAGATTTTAAAAAAATTATTCGACATAAAAATGAATAATTACCTGCGGTTCCGCGATTTAAACAATCAATTCCCAATGATGGATTATCTTCTGTTAATTGTCGTGCCTTTATCTCTGCAAGAGCATCTACCGGGGAAAGACCTGAATTTTCTGCCAATGCCATTGGAACAGCTTCCAAGGCCTCGGCAAATGCACGGAATGCATATTGCTCTAAAGTACTTATTTTATCGGCTTGTGCTGCACATGCCAATGCACACGAAATTTCTGCTGCACCACCGCCGTACAAAATCTTTTTATCTTTGGTATTTAATACGTTGCGTACCGTGCACAATGCATCGTGAATGGCACGTTTAGCTTCTTCGATAATCTAGATTTAAAGAAAGAAAGAAAGAAAGAAAGATTAAGTAAAGCTTTTACATATTTACCCTGTATAAGTAATTAAAATCTTCTTTTGTATAATTCTAAACACTAAGCTGTAGCATGAAGACGCATTTGATCAATGAAATAAAGATACATTGAACGTTATTAAAATCATATTATGCATTAATTAATTTTGCAAGGTGTCTGGTCAGTAAAATGTATAAAAGACACGACTGAAATTCTCCTTGCTTGAATTACATATATCACAAGTATTTTATGAAAATTTCTTACCATCTTATTACCTCCACGTATAAAGATAGTCACTGCACGAGAATTTTTACATTCCTCAATAACGAGCATTTTGTCTTTGGTGGTACCAAAAGATAATTCCCTGACAACACCTGCATAACCAAGTTTCTCTGGTGTTAATTCCTCGAATCTTGGTACGATACGACCACCCGTTGCAATAGCAATTAACTAGAAAATATTATATTTTTGTATAATCCATATTAATAACATTATGTTAATATACGAATATAAGGCAGAGCCCTCAGATCTCATAATCTTATAGTCATCAGAGACACAGCAAAAGTAGGAGCATTGGATAGATAATTCAAAAAGGATCCTTTTATTGTAATAACAATTAACATGACGTTAAATGGTAAAACAATGCAAAGATCATATGAATCAAAACAGACCAATTTTCCAAACTTTTACACCTCCTCCAGTGCGCTTTGTCATCATTGGGCAAATAAGACGTATATATATATAAAGATATCACTACTGTGTATGAAAACTTACTTCTATTTCTGGACCGCCAACCCATCTAACTGCTGGTAAATCATTTTGTAAAAGAAGATGATTTGCTTCATCGTCAAATCCCCATTGACAAATGGCAAGAGTTGTGCCAGCATCCTTAACCAATTTTACCATTTCTGTAAATTTCTCTCTTTCATATTCGCGCAATGCTCTATAGTCTTCTACCGAAGTGACGTCAAGCTTATGTTTTGTCTTGGGTTTTGGTGGTTCAAAGGGACAAGTTAAGATTGCTAATTTGACATTTTCTAACCTCTGAAAAAAATTATTAATATCGAAATAATTAGATATCAATTTATAAAGTTTTAAACAGATATTATATATATATATATATATATATATATATATATTCATAAATCATATGTATTACCTTCGGCATCTGAGGATGACTGAAATCTTTGTCAATAACTACACCACGTACTAATACAGTATCTTCTAATCTACCACCAACTTTTCCTTCTATTTTGATTAATTCAAAGTTAACGTCCCATGTAACATGATCATAGACAGCTAATACGGCATTCACTGCAATTTCTGCCATTTGTCTATGGCATTTATTGATACTAGAAATAAAAGCATATATTATTTAGATCATGGTTATAATAAATATCAAAATTTGTAATGATAAAAGCTGCCACAAAATGAATAATTACATTTTAGAGCCCAGAGATGTCATAGCAATCTTGATGTAAGGTTCTAAATTTTCTACACTATCTGGAAACTTGTGCGTAATTGTTTTAAGATGATCAGTTGCACATTTAGCAGCCATTTCAAATCCATCCGCTATTCTTATCGGATGTATTCCTTTATCTAATAATTGTTCAGCTTGTTCTAACAAAGCACCTGCTAATACAACTACTCCAGTGGTACCATCTCCAATCTCATCGTCTTGAGATTGAGACAATTGGACCATTAACTTTGCAACTTCATGGTCTACATCCATATTCTTCAAAATTGTAGCTCCATCATTGGTAACGGTAACATCTCCATCCGAGCTTACCATCAACTTATCCAAACCTTTTGGACCCAAAGATGTTCTAAGAGTATTGGCCACATTACGAGCTGCTAATATATGCGACTGAAAATGCAAATTATTATTTATTATTGAATTTTACACACAAATTCATTATTATTAAAAGTTATTTTTAATAATCGAAACGTCTTATTATAAAAAGGAGCAAGAACGTCACGAATACCAAACAGGATTTCCTTTTATGGGTAGAAAATGATCTCATTGATTTCATACGCCAATGTATATAAACGAACATTACTAAAGAATTAATTGAAAAATATATAAGCGATTCATTTCGTTCAAATAAATTCGTTTAAAATTAGAACAAAATCTTTCGTATCTTAAATAAATAATAAAAATTGAATTTGTTTCAAAATTGAATTGAAATAATGCTAAGCCCAGAATGTCGCCATTACGCTCTTCACATGGTTGATTATAAATTTGAGTAAATATCGAAATAAAATGTTTCATTCAAATTTGTATAAAACACAATTACGATATAATATATGATATGAATATATAGTTTATAAATATTATAAAAAATATATTATATTAATGTCTGAATTCGTACCTTAATTGCATCGATACCGGTTAATCGTTTTTGTTTCTCTTGGTCTCTTAAGATGATAAATGGTCGACCATATTCATCAAACGCCACAGTTCCCGGAATAGCAGTCATTTTATTTTAATTTTCAAAACAATTACTTCTCGAATATTATAGAATTAAAATATTTATTAAAACGTTGCAATCCTAATAGTTCACGCTCCCATGCAACCAGAAATGTCGAGGATAGCACAGGAAAGAAGGAAGTACATCACAATCTTTGTAGAAATGCATCAAAATCCTTGTGAAAGTGCTGCTATCTTTTCCTGCATCACAATCTTTGTGGAAGTGCTGCCATCTTTTCCGGGTTGTTCAACGAAGAAGCGGTAAGTTTAAATTATCCGTCAATGTTCGATTTTTTGTCGTACAAGTGAGTTATATTTAAAAATGGCAAATAAATTTATAGAAATCTTGTCAATTTTATTGAAAATTGATAATAAAGCATTAATCTTCAGCGTGGCCAATCGATATTATTTGCTGTATAATATTTATTATTATTATTATTTTAAACAATAGCAATTTTTTACTATGCAAAAAGAATTTAGAAATTTAGATAAATCATGTATGTTAAAAAAATATCCATATTGCATACGCCATGTAACATAATATACTGACATAGCATATTTCATAAGATTTTTAATATTATACTATTTAAGTATTTTATTTCATTGATCTTAAAAATTATAGTTCCTTCTTAAAATTTTCTTTTAAATAAGCAATCGATGATTGATCGAATTGTTTAAGATTTATTTTAAATGTTCAAGGAGAAAAGATATGATCGAAGTACTGATAGGAGTTTTCAAATTTATTTACTATTCATCGTTACTTCACATTTATTACTATTAGAGCTCTTTAATGTTGTATTGTTTGAACGATACATTTATTTGTGTATTAGATAGTCTCACACATATAATTACTTTGGAATTAATTCATTCAATAGAGGTACTTTTGACTCGAAGCCAGACACGGCCAAATTCCTTAAATTCTATGATACATCGTACGTATGAACATTCGATTTTTTTCTTTTTTTTATACACTTTTCCGCTTATACAGTTGTTCTAAATATATTTCGAATCTTCCCTGGTAAGATCGTGTATCTTATATCTATGATATGTATTTTTATGCAGCTCATTTTTTCATTATCGTTTCCTTACGTCGGGAAGACAGAAGGTAAAGGGTAAGGACAATTATAAATAATATCGTTGTAGACTAATAAGAACATATACTATCGTTGTAAATTAATAAGAAAGATGAATATAATTGTTTAGGCTTCTTGAATCAAGTTCTTTGACAAAAGAGAATTTTTTTGTTGGGAATTGCATATCGAGTATTACATACGTACGACATAAAAAAAGAACGTGTATAGACTATATGTGTATATATTATATGTATATATATATATATATATATATATATATATATATATATGTATATATATATTATATATATGTATATATATATATATATATATATATATATGCCTCGAGAAAATATATGAATACTATGCAAATATATATATATGTATGTGTATATGTATATATATATGTATAGCTTAATTATACATACGGATCAAAGATAAAAATATAATTTCGATATAACATTCATATTTAAAACATTCTTAATGCTTTTAGGCATTCGATTGATATGTTTGACTTTTCCTTATGTAATAATGTTAACACTTTTGAGTATATTTAATTTTAATTTATAAATGTATATATATATATATATATATATATATATATATATGTATATATATATATATAATATATGTATATGTATGTATGTACGTGTCATTGAAAATTATAGATATGTATTCGGACTCTCGACGACTCTCATCAGTAGCGTAGAAACAAGGAATCATTATTTGGAAAGACGTACGACAAGGCGACAGGTACTCTAAGCATTTCAGAAAGGTTTTCGCGAGCGCGCGTTTATGATCTTTCATCATTTCTTTAATTCTTTTTCCTTTTCTTATTTTTATTTTTTATTTATTTATTACTTTTTTTTTTGTTTTTTGTCTTTTTTTTTTGTTTTTATTTTCGTTTACGCTTTCTCTTCGTTTTAATGTCACGAACGCATCTCAGATCATGTTCATGCGAACATACGTCTACACAATTCTCCAACGTGTCACATACATATTTATATATTATCTTAATTAACAACACGATTTTTCCCATTTAACACGTGATATGTGGTAGAATGATAATTCCACAATCGATATTACAATTTTATCAATTTTCTTATCCCCGTTTCGCCGTAGCTGATTCAACATTTTGACTTTAATTCGCAATATAGATAAAAACGATAGCTCTCTGAACAAAATCTAGAGGAACAAGACTTTCCTTGATACGTATATTTTGGTATAGCTCGTACGTTATCACTTTCACATAAATATATATAAGTATGTATGTATTTTTTTATATATATATATATATAACATAGATATATATATATATATATATATATATATAAATATATATATATAGTTATGCCGTGTATTACACCGATTAACAATATTCAGAACGATTAAGTGATATTTAATTCAGAAAAGACGTCTATATAACAACACGTTACGATAAATTCATCAAACATCGATTAAGTTAAATACTAATTCGCGTCTTTGTCACGTTTACTTTCCATTTTTGAATATTTTAGTTTAGTTCCTTCACCACTGAATACGAAGAACGTTCGATTATACCTTTTCATTTGATATAGAACGTGAAGAAAGAAAATTACGATAATCTGTAGTCTATACATTTATTGTAAGACTTCCTAACTATCGATCAGTGTTAATAGTCTCCCCTTTCGCGTACAATCCTTATCATAGACGAATTCAATCGATATGATTGAAAAGGCGAATATTATTAATCGATCTATAGCGATCGAACTTAGAATTCTTTTACACATTTACAAAGAGCAAAGGAGAATCTACGAGACGGTTTATTGCCTGCAGAATGACTCGGAACTTGTCCGTTCATGGCGTTGTTTGCGTTTTAGAACGATCGAGAAGATAAAAAAGTTGGAAGGAAAGATCGAAAAGAAAGATTTAGAAGTATCGTCTCGTGTTCTCGACAAAAACATTCTGCAAGCAACCGTTCGACAAGCAGAACGAAGAAACGATTTTCTTTCTTTCTTTCTCTTTACGAAAAAGATCATCGTACTTGCTTTATCTTTAACGATATAAGATGACGGTCCAATGTGATATGTATCCGTATATTATCAGTCATAAGATTAGGAGAAAACACAGGAAGGCGTCTCGTATCGTCATCCAGAATTTTCAAAGTGACTTAAATATATCTCGACGATCTCGTAACGTTCTTTCCTTTCGTCTCTTTTACGTTTTTCTTTCTTTTTTTTTTTCTTTTTGTTGTTGTTTCGCGAGTTATACCATTGAGATATACTTATCAACTCGAAGTGGAGTTCATGGAATACGAACGGGATCGTCGTAATTGCATTAAATCGACATAGCTTATTATCTACGTGCTTTGGTGGAGGAGAATTTTGACGTTTAAAACTCTTCCAATCATCTTCTCTTTTTATCTTTTACTTTTTACCTCTCCTCCTCGAGAACCAAAGAAAGGGATGAGATAGTTTAGGCGAAGGGTACTCGTTTAAAAAGACGATTCCCTTGTCCAGTGATACGTTTCTCACCGGAAGTATATTGTACGATAGATTTTATTTGGTCCGTCGCAACAGGGCCAATGCATACCAAAGGATCTTTGAAGTAAGAGCAAACCTAAGGAGAGAAATATGATATATTTATATTTTAAAATCCCTATCTTTACGAATAATTGATAATTAATTTAATTACCTTTCTAGTCGTTTGTCGATGTCGCCTCTGCAATTGACAACACAAGCCACGACCGATATCACATTCACCTGACATGTTGCATTCCTCGTCTAAAAAATGCATCATTTATTCAGAATAGAATTTTTATTGATAAAATTCATAGAATTACCAAAAGGATCCTTACTGTACTGTTTGTTTGAAGTAACCGGTGGTTGACACGATCGAGTTTCTCCTCCTGCTATATCAGCACACATCAAACCTGTTTCGCAATCGTTATCTCTTCTGCAAAGTTCACCCTGTTTTAGTCCGTAAGCGAATAGGCACGTTCCAACGACTGAAATTTATCAATTACGAAATTTAATTTAATAATGATCGATTTAAACTATTTACGAAACAATTTTTATACTTTGTTTTATTCATAGTATATAAATATCCTATGTATATATCATATATATTAAAAATAATATTATTACGTAGAATTACATAGAACTGTGTCAAAATTGTTATTTTACTACTTGATAGCTTTCCGATAACGTTTATTCTCCTTTATAGCATTTAACATTTTACCCCACCTTGTTTTCATACATTTTATGTATAAACGTAAGTTAAATCGATTTCTTTGTCATCGTGATAAAAATCTGATAAAAGTACTTTTATATAACTATAGGGTGTTAAGAAGAAAGGATCCGATACTTTAAGGATTATTAACGTACGTTCGTAAATGATAAAAGTTAATTTACATACGTCGAAAGGATTGCTTGTTAGCATGTACATTGATTAAACATAATTTATCGATCAGATACCTATCGGTAAGTATTATAGATTAGGATTTATCGTTTCTTTTTAACACTCCATGTATACATATCGACGAAACAATAAAATGACATTAATAGAGATTTACCACCATCAACGTTGACGCAGACCGAACCAGGACAACAATGTTCATTGGCTGTGCATTTCTTCTCGTAACACGGATCGTCCGATTCTTCTTCCAACGAATCCCCATAAGAATTTCCATAACCTCCCGAAAGTGGTCCCTTTAATTAAAGGAAAAGAATGTTTCGAGTTATATAAAATTTTTATTTCCAAAGAGTATTTACTCTGAGAAATAGGATGATTAAATTCACTTAAATTTTTTATTCAAAATAATTATTTCTTTCGTACGAAATTCTTACTTTTTAAATAGTCTTTTAATCGAGTACTTAAATTCTTCATCTTGGGAAATTAAAATGGTAAAGAAAATTTTAATTAAAGTTAAACATTAGTCTAATTTTAAATGTTATTTTAATTCTCTCAGTTGGGTAAATCAATATTATTCAACTGAAATCATAACGAAATGATGTTTACATAGCCGCGAAATATGCGCCAACTTTTTTTATAACGTTGACTAGTTAGTTTGATAATTTTTATTCGATCTCGTTACAACAAGAATTTTTTTCTTGTCTCTCTCTCTCTCTCTCTCTCTCTCTCTCTCTCTCTCTTTTCTAATAAAAAGAGAGAAGATCAAAGGTTAAATCTGCTACATTGTTACGATCGATGCTGCGAGGAAGTTCAAACCGTTAGTGACGGTGACACAGCTTGAACTTTCGTTACCTTGTCTCTCAATATTTTTAGCACTTTCTAGACTTTATTGAGTTTCTTATTTACGAGATAACACGAGCTAATTGATATTAATTCATTGCAATCTTAAATTCCAAGTAGTTAAAAGCAAGAGCAAGTCACTTTTCATGTAGAATAGTTAATTCATCTGCATAAAATGTATTCAATACTTAATTGGATCATGTAAATCGTCTGTCAAAAAAAAAAAAAAATAAAAGGAAAAGTAAAAGAAATCATAATAATTGAAAATAAAATTGAAAGTAATTAGACTCGATGCAGAATCAATCTCAATATATAATTATCAATGGTTAAACGTAATTAGTGATTGCTTATCGTGAATGTCAGTGACGTAATTCGAACGTAGCAACGCCAGACTGTATATGCAGTAACAAGAGAAAGAGAGAGAGAGTGAGAGGGGGAGGGGGATTATCGATCGAAGGTATTTTGCGTATTGCGACAAAAAACACAATATGTCCAATTTGTGTCCAGATTTGAGTAACTTCAATGAATTTTTATTATACAAAAAAAAAAAAAAAGAAAAAAAAAATAGACGAGAAAAAGTGGATAGTTTGATGATCTGTTACATACCTGTAACAGTCTTGATCTGCTCAAATAACCACCATGTCCACCATAACCGAGGTTGGAAAGCATCTCGGGACTGAAACGATTAAAAAGTCCACCCCATGCATCTACGCCAAAGTGCATCGTGCTCATAAGAGCTATCAGAGCCACCGTGATACTCGCTTGCATCTTCATCATTCAGTTCTCTCTTTTTTTTTTTTTATGTCGTAGGAGTTTGTCGCTGAGCGCTCTATAAATGAAGCATTGATCGAAATAAATATTTATCTTAAGAATTAAAACGATATAAGAATGAAGCAATTGCAATTTGAAACTTCATTTAATTTCTTTAAATTTCGCTGATCAAATTGAATGATTAAAAGAAAAAAAGAAAAGGATTCAAGGATCCTTACATTGTATCGATTCTGATTCTTGCGAGGAATGATCTCATTTTTTATTTTTTTTTTTTTGATCACAAACATTTAAAGTAAGTACATAGATCTAACATAGTGATTTCTTCTTACATATTAGCATTGCATTTGCGTGACTACGACGATTTTGTGTTCAACGTGACAAAATAATCAACTTGATAAAATATAAAAATATTCTTAACAACGAATGATATAACACGAATATAATTATTACTCAGAATACGAGTCTCTTTAATACATTTTTTATTCGTGAAAAAAATCAAGATGCATTTAATATAAATGTAAAATTATACAGGATACTACAGACTATTTATTTCAAAATATTCTGATTTTTAAATGAAAATAAAAAAAAAAAGAAAAATAACTTACGAAAAAAAGGGAAGAATTACGAATTGTTAAAATTTATAAACAAATTTTTCAAAGAAGCAATTTCAAATTGTTAATGATACACTCTACAAATCATATTAATAATGAATGAAATAATTGTGTATATTATAATATAGCCTTATAAAAGATGATTTTGAAAGAAAAGGAATTATTGAGAAAAAATAAAAAAGTGACTCACATTATCCACCTGCGCCAGGGCCAAGCTTCTAACTCGAATGACTGACGATTAGTCGAGTTGATGTGTGAATTGTGGCGAGATCAGTCACTTTTTTATCAGCTCGGGGAGATCAACAAGTCCTCTTTGATGTTTGTTGGAGGACTGAGCTGAATCCTCGCAACCTTAGGTAATCTATACTTCTACCTATTCGCCTTCCCGTCATACAAGCGCACCCTATATATATAATGTTGCGCATGCGTTTGCCATCTTCCCCTATATTGTTTTCCTTCTTCGTCTTCCTTTTCTCTCCCACTCGCCTACGTGATATTTCATCCATTCGCATTTTCTACTTCCTATCGAAGTTTGCACTGTTTGCAAAATGATAAGCCATATGAAGGGATAAAAAAGTTTCTTACTCTAAATTCATAGTTAAAGCAATACTAAACTCTCTTATAGCAGATTTCCGTTCTTTTTTTTTTTTTCGTTGTATTTCTAGTTTCTTTTGTTATTGTAATGCTAATTATTATGGAAATAAAATCATAACGTTAAGATATGATAAATATATTCAAAATGACAATTCTTTTTTAAATTGTCATTGTAATAATTTTTATTATTAGAACGAGAATTTGTGCAATTAAGGATATTTTAAATGATCCTAATAAAAATTCAAAATGAACTTGAGTAAGATTAATCAACCTGTTAATTTTTATCTAAAAATTTTAATGGGTATTATAACTTTTCTTTACATAATCAAGCTTGAAAGCTTTTTTTCAGATAACGTTTGGGCCTTAGGCATGATTTATATCACGAAATATTGAGGAAAATCCTGTTAAAGGAACTTGGATGTAAAACTTTGACGTATCGCTGCTGGCATAGTAAAATTTGAATTGTTCATTCCATAAAGAGATCTGCGTTCCTTGCTTGGCCCAGATCAAATTCATCCAGCGGGTTAGTTTAGCGTGTAGGTGTTAAGCTAGCTCACCCCATCTCATTCTATCTCTCCCTCCTTTCCTCCCTCTCTCTTTCTCTCTCTCTCTCTCTCTCTCTCTCTCTCTCTTTTTCTCTTTCTACCTCTACCTTTATGTCTACCTCTATCTCTATCTCTATCTCTCTTACTCTTTCTTACTCCTTCTTTCACGTACTATCATCGTCTCTTTCTCTCTTGGTCGTATTGATCCAAAGTGTCCTGATGTTCCCAGCCGGGTGGTAGGTAGCTCCTGGTTTTACGTACATGCTGGTTCCGCCCTGTATTACAGGTACCTTGCATTACGTATTCGTATACAATGCCAACAATTTACGTACTTGTATGGCAAAGGTGAAAAGGATAGATATTATTTTATGAAAATTGCAATAGAAACGTAGCAATATTAAATGTCCATCTTTATTTATCTTCATTTTCTATTCACCTTTTCTCCTTATTATTATTATTTTCACATTATTAATTCTGTTTCTTTTAACTACATGATGTACCGATCAAGAACAGAACAAAGGAATATATTTTTAACCTATTTATTTTATCGAAAATTACGATTTACGTTCCTTTTATATTTACGTTCGTTCCTTACGTTGTTTTCAAAAAGATATATTTTAATTGATAATTACAGTTACATTTATTTTTATGAAAAAAAAAAAAAAAAAAGAAAAAAAATCAAAGAATAATAAAATTTGTACAATTTAATCTCATTTTTCTTTAATAAAATCTAACTTAAAATGGTATACACTTTGCGAAATTAAAAGCCGAAAATACGTCTCTACGTTGATTTACAAGAACTACCGAGCAAAGATTTTATCTACGTCTAGTCACGCAATGCGTTCTTTAGTCTGCGCTCTGATAAGTTGCATAATGTTCTATCGAGCGATTTTTTTCTCTTCAATTTTTTTTTGCCGCCTGCCACGAGATAACGACTCGAATTTAATTACCACGGGCTACCATTATTTTCACCGACTTAAACGTCAACTTTAAAAGTTGAAATCATTGTTGATAATTAAATGACCCTATCGAAGAACTTACCTTTACAATTAATGAAATCATTGATTCGTGAACATTTGCATTTTTGATCTGTTTAAAGTTGATTGTTTGGAAAATTACAAACGAACGATCAAAGGAATTAATTTTTATTACTTTTGTATTTTTTATTTTTCCAATTACAATACATAAAAATCAGACATTGCATAAGATGGATGAATAAATGAGCCATTCTCGTATAAAAATGAGTTTAATAAATAACAGCTAACAATGAAATAAATAATATTCGCATCGCATTAATTCTCATATAATATCTATATAATATATATCTGTGTGTGTGTGTGTGTGTGTGTGTATGTATATGTGTATGTATACGTATAGAGACAGATACACGTATATGTACATGGAACACGAGAACCAATTGCCGTGTCCTGGTAAAAATATCTTAAAGTGTACGATACGCGAAGGAAGAACGAAATAAAATTCGGCAAACTAAATGACACTGATTGTGAGTTCCACTTTTTCGTTTATCCTATCGAAGAAATTAATACATTGGATAGGGTTTCATTCGATAACGAAAAATCGTAAAGTCTCGCTCGGTGTCAGATAAAAAAAATAAAAAAAGGAAAGAAATATAAAGAAATAACCTCTCGTTCTTTTATAATTTCTCGCGTCGCACTAGTTGCAAAGGGGTAGTTAGGGGTAGGAAAGGGTCTTTTCCTTATTCGATATCGATCTTTCTATGCCGAGTGGGAAATAAATTAGACTTCCTTTGTACATTTATACAGGTGGCACGGGTAAATATCAGTGTCCTTGAGAAGAACGAAACATTCTTGACCTCAAACTCCAGTGATACTATGCAACCATGGCTTGAAATAAGTGGTTCTCATATAAACACCAGGCAGATACGGTGCGGCACATTTAATCCCATGAGATACCGTGCCAACTAACATCCATCTACCATCGGGTCGTTCCATTACCAGTGGACCACCGCTGTCACCCTGCAAATGATCGATCGATCGTATAAAATCCATCACTTGATTACGTTTATGTTCATTACTACATCTACTTTGGAATATGCTAGTCATCGTCCTTGTATCGTACGAGTTCTCGTAAATTGCAATCTCATAACTACCGCCACCTGACATTTGCTAGTTCATTAATCTATACTTCATAGTAACAATAAATACACCGACATATCCAATTACTTATGGATATTAATATACAAGCAGATATACATCAACTGTATGATAAAATAAAATATTGAAGATTACTTAGCGTACCTCGCAAGAATCCTTTTGACCATTGGCATATCCAGCGCACAAGAAACTCTCTAAAATTAATTTTGAATGTCCAGCCGTTTGGAACATTTCTTGACAAACGGAATTCTCCATGATCGGCACTTGGACCTCTTGCAATACCGATGGTACACCACCGTCTGTACAAGATTTTTATTTAAAGGAAATAACTTTAATGGGTAATACGTAAGAAAACTAACGTGGGATACTTACTGTACTTCAATCTACCCCAACCGGTAACCGTAGCCATTCTGCCTGTAAAATCGACGTTATCGTCGGGCATGCAAATTGGTACGATGTGAGAATCGAATTGCACCGGTGATTCCAATTCGAGAAGGGCCAAATCATTTTCGAAGGTCGCTGGATCGTATCCCCTGTTAACGATAACTCGACGTACGTTCTTCGTTACGCTACGCTTCGATTCCAACTCTCCCGATATATCAAATTCACCGAAAACCGCTACGAGGGATGCTAAAAATCTGTGTAAAGAAAAAAGAAAAAAACAGCCCTGATGAAAAAAAAAAAAAAAAAAAATACAAATTCTCATTTGAAATCTGGATATTATGTCCAATTACCCTGGCTGACAATGTGCCGCAGTGATGACGTATTTGTCCGTGATAAGAACACCACCGCATTTATTTTTTGTAAAAAGTCCTAGCCACGTGGCTTCCCGAACCAATACCTGCCACGGCCATTCTCCAAACTGTGCACCCTTTCCACCAACTATTCTACCTGTCTTGATTAGAGGTTTTACCCCGCATTCTGTTGATAAAAGATGTCTACATATTAATTATCGACACGAGTTCACCTCTGTTATCAATTACGATGGAACTTAGCATCATTCGGACGAATTCGTAAACACATATATTTGAATATAATGAAAAAAGACAAATGGATAATTCGGATAATCGACCTTTTTAATCTGATGAAATATAATACGAACTTTAACTATTCTGCATTTCTTATCCCTCTTGGCCAATATAATAATTTTTTCTTAAATCCGATAAAATAAAAGGTAGTAAAAAAAAATTAGTTGCGATAAAAGCTATATGAATTAACGGGAATTTAACACGAATAAGCATGAACTCGCAAATTTATTATTCAGCCAAATAATATTCAGTTAATCTTTCAAGCGTATGCGTTCACTTACCGGTGATGAGAAATATCTAGAAATAAAAGAAAATATATGGCAATAATGTGTCTTACGTGTACGAAAATCCGATGCTAGGGTGGTCGCGACATTCAAGGCACTGGTTTGCGTTGTATCGATCGAAACCTCTTCTACCTCCTCTTGGAGAATCGGCTCGGCCGTAGTTGTAGGTACAGTGCTTGGCTTTCTGTTTGGTTTCGTACGTTTTGTAGTGACCTGGGGTCTCTTCGTAGTAACCGTGGGCGTTGTCACAGATGGTCTCGGTTTCAAGGTCGTAGGTTTCGATGGACGAGGTTTCTCACCGGAAGATGGTCTCGACGTGCTTGGTCGTACATTAGGTCTTTTCGTAGTAACAGGTCTTTTAGTCGTAACCTGTGACGGTTTGACAGTCGTTGATGGTCTTCTAATAGGTTTTTTCGTCGTATTACCAGCAACTGTGGTGATTGGCCTCTTCGTTACCGACGTCGTAGTCGTCGTTGACGTCGTCGATCCGTTAGCGCGATTGTAGACGATGTCTTTGAGATCCTTAAATATTCACGCGAACAATTCGATTAGTTCTCTCTTACGGATTTTGTCCGGAGAGTAGATTAAAGTTTAATTGAAATGCGCGCTTGGGTTCGTTAGAAGTTACATTAGTTCTCACTGAGGAAGAAATCTATTCCATTCTCAACGGTACACTAAAGTGAAAAGTAACAATTGCGCTTGATAGATCTACCCATTACAATTTGTGCCGAGCTAGATACCTTCTACATGTTTTATATTATCCTTTTTTTCTTATTCTATAGAAATCAGATAGTATCTTTCTCAAGTAACAATTCTCAAAGCTGGATAAACATTTCGTTTCAATTACGTTTATGTTCGCGATATACGATAACAGATTAGTCAATAAGAATCTTTTGATCAAGATTTTTCTTTTAATTATAGATCGATAGTTCAGGATGAACATGATTAAAGATCATAACTCGTTTATATACGTGGGAAGTAGAAATGAGTTTAGCTGAGAACTAAAAGGAAAAGTAATTTAGAATTACCTGAAAGTTACTCTGCAGAGACTCGACGATCTTGTTTACGAAGCTATCGACTTTGTTTGTGAGTAGAGCATCTTCGATGAACGTGGGAGTTGGTATATCATTCTCACTGATGATGTCGATATTTGGATAGCCTGTATGATTGAAAGTCTCGACGATCGTTGGCTTTTCTTGTTGAGACAAGGGCATTGAAATATTTAAATTAGGATTTCTAACGGGTGGGAAGTTGACGAGATCGTCAGGTGCCGGTGTTTCGTCGTCACAATGGACAATGGGTGCTGCAATTGGTGATGACGGAGTTGTAGATTTTAAAACGATAGTAACGCCTGGAGTATTTTCCGAGGAAACAACGTTAAGAGTCGAAGGTTTCAAATGGAAACTTGGCTTTTTGGACCAGGACAGTGCAGCCGTCCATGTAGTAGGTCTTCTTGTGGTCATCCTTTCTTCCAGACTCGTTTCGGGTACAAAAGCTTCGGTCGTAGTCTCGATATTATCAGGTAATTTCGTACTAGTGGTATCTTTGAGATTAACCGTGATATAACTAGTAGAAACTACGTGATTGCTGTTGGTATCGACGTTGGATATGACAGTGCTGATGTTGTGAGTGATCATAGTAGAGACACTCGGTTTTTTCGTGCTAGCATTATTAACAGGTCTAATCGTTGAAGAAGTAGGCCTGGTCGAAACAAAGATTGGCTTACTCGATCCATTAGATGGTTTCTTAGTTATCAAAGATTTTTGTGTAGTTTGGGTGACGTATTCCGTGCCGAGCGGACCCAAAACTATCACGGTCGGTGCCGGAGGATTTGTGGTTGGTCTCGAAGAATATGCAAAGCTGCTGGACGATCCATAAGTTAATGGGGTTGATGGAGGTCTCGAGGAATACGAATTGGACGTAGAGTAGGTAGGGTAATTAGTCTCCGTAGGAATGGTTTCGTAATTGTAATATGTAGATGGTTGTATTGGTTTATAGAAGATAGGAGTTGCTGTGGATAACGTAGTGATCGTAGGCTTTAACGTGGAAGATTGTAACGTGGATATCTTTAAAGTAGAACCGTGTATCGAAGGTTTGAACGTCGATGGTTTCGTACTGGTAGGTTTCAAAGAGGAGATCTTGATCAATGAAGGTTTCGAAGTATCGTCTTTGTTCACCCAATTGTGAGCGATAGATATAGGCCCTTGCATGGTGACTGTCGTCTCTGCTCCTGGTGTAGTGTCGTTCAAGATAGAAATAATATGATTGATCGCTATTTCCTCTTTGTCAAGTATATCGTCCTTCTTGTTGCCCGATTGAACCTCGTAAGTAATCGTCGGTACTCTTATCATATCTTTGTCGCCATTTGTCGCGGTCATCGGAGTTGTGGCCACGCGTTTAACCGTACTCTCAACTTCCGTTTCTTTGTGCTTCGTTAGTTTCTCATCTGTCGTGCTTGTATTGTCAAAAGTACCGCTCAAACCCGAGTTAGGTGTCACGTTCAAGACCTTTTGCGTGTTCGTGTATGTTTGGGTTGCAACAGTTGATTCCATGTTGAAATTAGAGGATTTAAAGTCAGTGAACGTGATTGGCATTTCGGTTGTCGTGGAAGTAAATTGATCAGGGAATTTCACCCATTGCGTGGACTTTGTGCTACCTTCGTGTACTCTTGTCCGTTCGGTCAATGACTGTGTACTTTGCACCGTCGTCGTTGCCTTCGTTCTTTCCTCCATATTCCAATTGGAAGTAACAATTTTATTATCCGTAAAACGATTGATCGAGGAATCCGTGGTAGGCTTAAACAATTCATCCGGATTATGCGTCTCATTTAACATGGTACCATTCTCATTGAGTAATATCGTATCGGCAGAACTATGATTGTTATAACTCAATCCCTGAGAGAACAAAGCTGGTAACTGATCGACCGGATCAGCGATTTGAAGTACTTGATCCGGACTCAGCAACGTTGCAAGTGGATTCTCGACAATGGGATTATTATGAGTCTGAGCATTGTTGTTTTTGTCCGTATAAGAGAGTAATCCTGGAAGTTGTAAGCTATCCAGGATGGTTTGTTGTCCGAGAAGTGCAGGAAAATCATCTTCCAGCTGACTTATACCTGGTTGTAACGGAGTTACCTGAGGCTTCTCTGCATTCTCCAATTCATCATTACTATGTGATTCGGAAGTCGATGGATTAGAGTCGAACGTCGTTATTTTCGTGTAAGATATCTCTTCCTCGCCGAGATGATTCGATACCCCAGAGGAATCGGTTTTTATGGTGTTACTAATCTGTTGCGGGATCGACATGCCGATCGGTGTACCATCCGGATTTAAAAGAATTGGAATATCTGGCACGTGATCGATCTCCTCGAAATTCAATATGTTCTCCTTATTGGGTATTTTCTCCAAAGGTTCGTTAATTATATTTTTCGATGGTAATTGACAACACGCGCCAAAGAGGAAACCATCCATACAGGCGCCGACTACTTGGCCGTTCCGACGTGTGCATTCGTAATTGAACATGCAAATTGCTGGTTCCTCCGATTTCGTTCGTGAGGGAATCGTCGGCTGGCAAACCTTCGGCACTATTCTGTAACCCCCGAACAATCTTCGACCTGCTAACACGATCAACATCTTAAAGTTTTAACATCGAAATCATTTTATTATGAAAATGGTCACAGGTATTTTTCTATTTTCTTTTTAAACGTGTCAAAGTTATCTTTCGCTCGTTATCGTTTTCAAATAGAGCAACCTGTCGCCAGTTAAAGGTCTCCGATCATTTACATCTAATCAAAAAATTCTAAACGCCTGCAGCGATTAGTTGGAGTCCTGAACGAGAATGTGCATCGCACGCAAAATAAGTTTCGAGTATGGGTACTTGGCATTCGTACTTCATACATCAATGCAAATTACGATACGAATCCTAGACAGACTAGATTTAGTATGAATCTGATACTATTTGATTCTTGAGATTTTAACGAATTCGATGCGTGTTGCGACGAATTAACCGTTCTTCCATTGTCCTTGCACATCATAACGGGTAAATAGCGGTTCTCCCATCGTCTTCTAATTACTAAAGCCTTAAGTTTCTATTTAACGATCTCATTGCTAACGATCGTATTCTAATCAAACGAAAGATAATCGCTCATGATAGAAACCCTATGTAAATCAGGTCGCAATTGAAACTGAATTCCAGGTCGTTTAACGCTTGAAAGACGTATTGACCGATATAATCACTTATTTACACAATAATAGAGTCCAATGGACCGGGTTCTTTGATGGAAAATAGCCATAGTTGATAACGTTTTAACAATTACCTCGTCAACGTTGATACATGATGTGTAAAAATTTCCGTATAATTATACGGTATGGTATTAAAATCGTTCATCCAGTAAATACGTGCCTTTTGCTTCTGTACTACGGTATATGATGACATTATAACGAAGATTAACTGCTAAACTACTTGCACAATACGATACGTTTGTGTCGTTTCGTTCAGCATTGACAAGAATCGGTCTGTGACAGATTAATAACACGATCTTTATTACTTATCTACGTGTGTCAAGAAGGTGTTGAAAAGAGATCGTTCGTGGCTGGCAAATCTAACATGTGCGGTATACTTTGTATGTATATAACTGGGCACGATGGTTATGCTCAGATGACTAAGGGGCATAGACGAGCAAGCATGTAGGCTTCGCACGTGCCTTATACGTCTACATACTACCGATATGATGACCTACTCCGCGAATCGTCCGTATTGCTCGTCCGGATCCTTGCACCGTTCCAGATTTTTTTGTATTTCGCGCTTGTGCGCTCTTACGTAGGGACGTAGAACCGTGTCACTAGTAATGCAGTAACAGAGAGGATAGAAAAGTCAGTTTACTCGAACGTGTGGGATCGGGTTTTGCTTACATCAAAGAAATTGCTGCCAGGTTAATAAGAAGCCAATAAGAATGTACGTGTTGATCGTTTTGCGTAAAAGAAATCCGTGAAAGAAAATCGTTTCTGTTATTTATATATCTCCATCTCTATCATTCTTATTATCTCGTCATCGTCATTTAGGACAAAATAGAGTTCTACGAAAAATGCGAATTCTCAACTCGTTTAATAATTGACCAATGAGTTAGACTCAGGCTCTTGGACATGCAATTACTATTAATCACTAGACACGGACAACGTATCCGTGTGAAGGAGGAAAAAGAAGGATAACGAGGAGATCGTTGATTCTTTTCGCTTCGCACGATCGATGATGAGAGATCCTGTTTCGAGTTTCACTTGACCGCATAAAAACCAAATCGGCCGGTATTAAATTCATTACTATTAATTTCAGGCTTCGTTCACGTTCGAAATCGGTCGTGGATAAAGAGAAATACTTCGTTAACTTATTTACTCGTAGCTTATTAGTTATTTCCTCATATCGCTTTGTATGTCCCGAATAAATAAATTCATCTTTCAAATTGATTGACCGTAAATCAAGGTGCTCTGTAAATTGATAAATTATGATAGTTAATGATACAAAGATTACCATAGAGATCTTTGAGAAAATCTTTCTACAAAAGAAATTGGCATAAAGTTCGTATTAAATCGATATTTAATTTCTTATTTAAATATATCTGCTATAAATTATATAAAATTATCCAAATTCTCGACATATATACGTTACATTCAAAGTACCATCATCAAATACCGTTGTTTCTCATGACACGGATCAACGCGTGAAAGTGGAGAAAGGTGAAATTTTCGATAGAGGAACGAACAGTCCGACAGAGTTAATAGTAGATATCACATATAGCATATACTTATATCTGAGTATTTTAATTTCCATAATATTTTCATGCAGGAATAAATATATGTACATCTAAATATATATATATATATATATACACATATATTTTTTTATCTCTGTTAAAAGGAATTATAACTTTTGGACAATTTTCTAAAATATCCGAATACCTCGCACGCATTCAGAACATTAAATTCTCTATATACACGCTTTTATAACTTCTCTCGGCAAAAGATCGTGCCACTTTAAAATGAGATCTTAAACGGTTGCTATACCTTCAGCATGCATAAGTAGCTTCTCGAAATGGAATAGGTATACGCGAATACTTGCAAAGAAGCGTAGGTACACTCGACTTTCGAAGGAGAATAAGAGACGGGAAGTAGAATTTGGTGTCACGTGTCGACGACGACAACAACGATGAATAGAGAGGTAAGAGAGGATATTTTCGTAACTCAAAGTACAACAAAGTTGAGAAAGTGGATATTTAAAAGAGAAAAAAATGGATAAATAAAAAAAAAAAGAGTAAGTAGAAATTGGTGTCATTATTGACTGTTTAATGTACACAAGAAATTTGCATATCTTCTGCAGTCGTAATATTTCTTCTTTTCTAATAGTTTCCTTTTAAACCACAGAAAGTCTGTATTTAAAATGATACCAAATGAGTATCCATTTAATTTCACGGGTTATTTCGGTGTATTATCCTACAGAGAAAGAGAGAAAGAAAGAGAGAATTTGAAATTCTTGCGTATAAATCATTCAGCAAATAACAATGAAAATGTTTCCATAATTTATCATATAACAATAAATATTTAATGTTACGACAGTATTAATATTAAAATATTCACCTGTAAATATTTTCTTTATTATTACTCGTGATACCAAACGGAGTTAACGAAATAGAATATAAGTCCTTAGGAAGAAATAATTTTCTTATAGAAAATATAGTTATTCAACTGTTGTTGAGTTATATAGTTATATGCGAGATGACTATTACCTTTGTTTTGAGATGCATTGGAAACCGAGATGGCAGACGTCGAAACCAGGAAGGTGAAAAATAGACAAAGATTAGTTCCAGTAGCCATCTGTGAACACAAAGAGTCGGCATGGATTTTATAAATTGACAAAAAAAGAGATCATGTTAATTGTTGTTAATTTAAATGAACGGCAGACCGTATGAAAGAGGTCAGAAGAATTTAAAACTGTGTCTTCATAGACGCATCTCGCGAGAAATTTCACGATTAGTTTATGTTTTCTCGATTGAAGTTATTACGAGCCTATGAAAGTGATCCGTCTTACGTAACTATCTTTTTTCATACTCTTTCCTTTTTGTTTTGTTGTAATTTAAACAACAAGTGCATCGGTACGCAATGAGAAATAGCCGCTACGTCGATCTAATTCTCGGCTTCGCTTAGCGGAGATCGACGTGCTTGTCCGTCCGTAATAACGGTACAAGAATATCGACTCCAGTATGCGACGCGGAAACTGGAAATCGGAAGGTGACAACCTGACGTACTCATTGAGTATCAAGAATTCCAATCTCTCTTCGATAACAAAATTATCGAAAAAATTAGTCATTTAAAATCATTAGTCTGCAAATATCTTAATGTCAATCATTCAAAATTATAATGTTTAATATATTCAACTATTAAGTATGCCTATTGTAATTTATTCTACGCTTTATTCATTATTAGGTTTTTATGTGTAAATATATATAATGTGATGAATAAATTATTCTCTCTCTCTCTCTCTCTCTCTCTCTCTCTCTCTCTCTCTCTCTACGTACATATATCCATCCCTTTATCTTCTATATATTATACGTAACTAATACAATTAGTTCTTACTTTATTCTTCAAATATTAAAAAATATATTTTTTTTTTATTTGAAATACGCGCATAAGTTGATCTTATAAAACATTTTTTGACAAATTAAATATTATAAACTTTTCTTTAATATCATATCGTCTATTAAATACCGAAACAATCATAAATTAGAAGATGGAGTTTTGATCATCGATCGTTGATAAAACCTGGTCCATGAAACTTGGCCAAGGTCTACGAAAATCTTTTGAGAGGCCTGGACCACATTTCGTCGTCTCTCTCGCTCTCGAATTTCTTCTCGAAAAGTATCGGCTCGTTCGTACACGCACACGGACAAATGAGTCTTTCCACGCGTACAAAATCCCGTTATATTCATCGGACGAGCAGAGTGGCTCATTACAGTCCTCGTACGTTTACGATGCTCACATACATAGTAGATAGAAACACGGTAGAAGATGAGAATGACTGAAAGAGAAGCCAAGAAAATACATGGAAAGATTGGATTTTAATAGTCGTAAAGATAATTCGATGAATTCTTAAAAAGACTGGCATGCTAATTGATCAACTGATTCTACACCGCTAACCTAATTCCCTTCTCTCTTTCTTTCTCTCCATCCCTCTCTCTCTCTCTCTCTCTCTCTCTCTCTCTCTCTCTCTCTCTCTCTCTCTCTCTCTCTCTCTACTTATTTTATATCGCATATTTTGGAAAATCAACTCCATTACACCTTTTTTTTGCAAATAATCAATTCGAATTAATTTTATGAAATATTAAGCGTCAATGATATAAGAATAGGTCTCATGTAGCACGCGTTATTTCTTTTCTGGGTGACCATTTCACGTTAATGAAAAACTTAATTTTGTTTTAATTTAATTATACCCTGCGTGCCGCTCTGATTTTTCACGTAAACCGTTAAGCCGATTCGTTTACGCGCGTGTGAATACCCCCATCATTAACTCTCTTTTGCACTTAGTTAATCAAAAATTAAAATGTTTAAGTATATCTTAAGTATATAGAAGATGAGTCATAGTTAATAGATATTCTAATAGATACGTTTGTTAATTAAAAAATTAATATTTCTGTGATTCGTTATAAAATTTAATTAAATACATTTCCAATGGCGATAAAACATTAAACGAACTTTATCTTTTGTTCGAAGACACAAGATGTCGTACATACATAGATATCTAAATCGAGTTAGAAGATTCTTAAACGATTTAACACTCGTTTCCTTTCGTTCTCTCTTTTGTAAGCGTGTACGAACGCGCGTAAATGTTCACGCGTGAGCACACGGAAGTCACTTTCCTTCAAAGTGTTTCGTTTCACTCAACATTCTCCCGTTTCACGTTGCTAGTAGTATCAATTGCGACAAATCAAACCATATCAGAAAATGATTCAAAACAAATCGTTGATCGTTAATTTCATCATTGGAGTATAGTAATCGTTTGGAAAAAAGTTAGTTCGTAATTATTCGTAAAAAGTTTTAATTCGCCGCAACATTTGTCATTTAATAATAATAATGATAATGATAGAAATAAAAAGAGAAAAAGAGAGAGAGAAAGGGAGAGAGAGAGAGAGAGAGAGGGAGAGAGAAAAAGGAAGATCGTACGATGTACCTATCGTGTCGTGTCTTGTTCGCCCTGTCAGAACTTTCAGGATATTCAAGAAAAGGAATCGAAAGAGTCGAGTAGGGACGGTGTCGGTGATTCGAAAATTCTTCCGCGTTCATTGGCCGTTCGTCAATAGGAACAACGTAAGAGGAGAGCGTGCACAGGTGCGTGCATGTTCACTCAAACTATACGCATGTACGTCTTTTTCTTTTTCTTTTTCTCTTGACAATTTACTCGCTCATCTCTCGAGCACTCGAGCATATCACCAACACTTGGAGAAAGCTCAGTTCGGTGGCATCACTTGATTGTTAGATCTGGGTGACCGGATTAGTTTACCCTCGAGACTTCTTCGAGTCATCGCAGGTCTGGACGTCGGATCTCGGAAGTCATGTTAATTAATTAATTAATTAATAAATAAGAAATTGTTAAAAACTCAAAGATCAATATCACAGAGAATATCAGTGAATAAAATAAATCAAATTACGATCGTAAGACATTTTTTCAAGAAGATCTCACGAATAGTTAAAATACAAAATGAAAGATCAAAACGACACAAAAGAAAACTATATGAGAAATTCTATTACGACTATCGTTCTGTTACAATTCAAAGTATATACAATAGAGAATGCAATGAATGGAGGAAAAATAAGGAGCGTTTGTGTTATTCTACGAGTACATCAGTACGATCTTTTTGTCGTTAATATTTCTTTCAAACGTCGTATCCTCTTTTTTTCTTTTTTTTTTTTCTCTTTTTTCTTTTTTTTTCTCCTTTTCGCTAAGGAACGATCGCCCATAGAGAAACTCGGTGTTCCATTAGTCGACGTTCTTCGTAGGTACTACTATCGGTCGACCTCGTTTCCTTCGTAAAGGAGTCACAATCATCCTTCTTCCGTTCAATTTGCAAATTCTGTTTCACTCGGAATGTCGCAAGAAATTCCATCAGCGGAAATTATCGAAAAGAAAAAAAAATATTGGTAAGAATTGGAATATTCAATGGGCGGCTCATTGATTATTATGAAAAAAAAAAAAGAGAAAAAATAAATAATCAATGGAATCAATTTGTTTTCTTAATCAATTTTTATATAAAAATCATATAACAAAGTTATATTAATTTCATACATTTAATTATTTAATTATGCGATGCAATTGTAAAGATGTGTTAATAGTTCTCCTTGGAAAATTAATAATTTAATTATATAGTTATAGATGAAACATCATGTTTTAGTACAGATAAAAATTAGGAAAGACACGATATAAGAGAATAAACTCCGATGAGAAAAGGATGAGTAAATCGAGGCGGTACTCGCATGAAAGAGATTTTGTTCTTCCTTTGCTTTCACTCGGAGATTTAACGACACATTACGGGCTCGATCGTTCGTGCAA
The DNA here is from genome assembly GCF_912470025.1 of Vespa velutina. Taxonomy (NCBI): domain Eukaryota; kingdom Metazoa; phylum Arthropoda; class Insecta; order Hymenoptera; family Vespidae; genus Vespa; species Vespa velutina. The sequence continues at coordinate 4,728,939 of NC_062201.1, forward strand.
AACCGATCGGCATTCGCGCAAGTTAGTTCGACTTGAATGCATCGAACGAAACGTGCACGAGCGAAGAGGATCGCATTCCTCCTTCTCTCTTGTCATGAAAGTGATAGTACGTGGATGATTATACGGGGCTAAACTTTTCTCTTCTTATCGAGGCCAAAGGAGAAAGACGAAGTTGAAGAGGAAAGAGAAGATGAGAACTAACACGTTTATCGTTATGTTAAGGTCGAAGGTGATCAGGACACTCAGAGGTTTTTGCTGATTTAAATTTAAAATAATATCCTCAAATATTCTATATCTAATGCATTTGATTATTTATCGATTATTTATTTCCTGTAACATAAGAAATATTACTATTTATGTTTTAGGGTTACATTTAACAATTGAAATTTTTAAGTAACCATATTTGCATTGTATATAAATTTATGCTAAATCGATTCGACAATGATCTACATTCTTTGAAATACTAAATTGGAATAAGTGACGTTGATATAACCCGTTAGCACGTTAACCATTCCGCACCATCGAGGCAAGCCTAAGTTGGATGAACGTTGAGAGAACCCATCTACATATGCGTTTACGATAGATTTACGAGCTACTGTGAGGTCAACGTGAAAAATCAATTTAGCTTTAGCTGAATGTAAAATCCATGGCCCGCATTTTCCAGAAGCCTCGGTACATCTTTCCAAGACGTTTTAACTTTTTACCGTGTAATCGAAATAATGTCAAATTCACGAAGCAGCAGTATGCCGTTTAAAATGGAGTTATGTAAACGCAAAGACGTACCTAAGTACACAGATCCTTTCAAGAAGCTAACGTTTACATTTCGAGGCAATAAGTGAGAAATTTCGATCTACCATGTTAATTTTGCTCTTTTCTTTCCTTTTTTTTACAACGAGTCGTCGACACCGTGCTTTAAAAAATGTCGAGTACGTGAGAACGTTTTTCTTAAAAAGATCACTAATGTATGCTCTTAAATAATATGTGAAAAAAATCAATTAATTATAATTGGGCTCTTCTTTAATAGCATGAATATCGAGACAGTTCTCAAAGATCAATTGTTCGGAAAGATAGATGATTATAAAGAAAGTTTGAATAAAAAAAAAAAAAAAAAAAAAGAAAATAAAGGAGATACGACGATGGAGCAATGAAGCATACCGAATGATATCCTCCATGTTTATATCGGAACACCTCGTTTTATTACGGACCAAAGTCGGAAAGCCAGCTTTCTCCTGGCTTCACGATCAGGCTGGCCCCTGCCAACGATCTCATCGATTCCCGATTGTGTCCTGGTTTCGATAAACGACCAGACAATTCTTCCGCAATTTTTTTCGTTGTCTTCGTTCGTTCGTTCGTACTCAAAAAAAAAAAAAATAAAGGAATCGAGGAGCTTTGAAGTGACCATAAGGACGTGATCAAAATTATTTCAATAATGACAGTAAAAATATTATTAACAACAAAGAGACTTAAAGAAAACGTGAAATATGAAAAATAATAAATACGCCATGTATCTTTAGAGAAAGAAATTACGTTAAAAAGAGAGAGAAAGAGAGAGAGAAAGAAAGAGGAATGCCATAACGTATTATTAGATCTTAGGAACGTTAGGAATGATCATTTAAAGTAATGACGGAAAGATACATTAATGAATGTTCATTCCGTTGTAATTATGGCTCGCGAACCAAAAAGAACATAGAAAACATCGCGCAGATTCGCGTTCGATATAACGATCGGCACGCGTCAATTATAAATAGCGATCGAAAGTTCATCGTTGTATTTTGCAACGAGAATTAATCTCTTTCATGGGAAAATCGACGTACCGTCTATAGTTCGATCGATGTTCTTTCGATACGGTTATATCGATTCCAGACGATTGCACGAATATTTTTGTCGCGATTAACCCTCACGTTGAATCAAAAGCCGTAAGATTAAATCTCGTTTAATGAGAATTGAATGAGAGTAAATGCAATCGATGTTGATAATTATCATAAATAATTACATCTTATCAAATGAATTATTTAATTTAGACAATTTGTCGAATATCCTGTCAAATAAGAGAATTGAATATACATTATAATCAGGTTAATTTTTATAAAAGAAAGATAGATATTTAAAAAAAAATGTCATGTCACTCACCGTGCAGTGCAATAATTGTTTGCAACTGTCTGCCTTTTAAGAACGTTTCATAACTCTTTCTTGGCACTCGTAAAGAAATCCTCTCGTAGCTGTCACCTCGAAGAAGGAACCGTGAATAGTTCTTCTCGACGGAGATCGCGGAAGGTTTTCTTTCTCTCTTTCTTTCTCTCTCTCTCTCTCTCTCTCTCTCTCTCTCTCTCTCTTGACGTTTTCCTTTCCTGAGTTGTCAAGGTCACTTCTTGGACTCTATCCTCTTCCTTTACCTTTGGCACTTCTTCACTCAATTTTTACCGTACCTTCTCTCTTCAACTACTTTTCCTTGACTTGGCTCGTAGAAGGGTCACGTTTACATTAGTTCCGCGTCCACGTGAATAGAAACTTGGATGAATACGATCGAGATTCCAGCACAGATCCGAACGAGAATTAATTCGATTTGTCATTGACGAAAATTCTTTCGAAAGAAAAAAGAGAAACGAAGCAAAAAGAAAAATCGATGAACTTGTGACACTGTTCGACGGACAAAAAGCGAAAGAAAAAGAGGAAGAAAGAGAAAGAGAGAGAGAAAGAGAAAGGGAGAGAGAGAGAGAGAGAGAGAGAGAGAAAGAGAAAAAGAAAGATATATAAAAGAAGAAGGAAAGAATCTTTTGAATCGGTTCCTGGGTGATCGTCCACAAGAGCACCGATTAGCTTATCGCGCACTATTGACCATCCGGGCAGTGAACTGGATGGTACCTGTCCGTTGTACCCCGTGCCACGGCATGTGCTGGAATCGCGTGGCAATGTCACGAGCGGCGCCTTGGAAAACGCGACTGAGGATGGTGGTGGACGTCGCAAGGAGAATGGTGATGTTGATGGTGGTGGTAACAGGCCCAGAGTGGTGGGATAAACTTTAAGAAGTAGGGGAGAGAGGGTTAGTTAAGAATATATATGAGAAAGAAGACGATTGCTCTTGGAGAAAGGTAGGAAAAGGAGAGGAAGAAAGAAAGCAGGTAAAATGGAAGGAGAAGACGATCGGAAGAGTGGGAGAGAGAACGAGAAAGAGAGCAAGAGAAACCAAAGTGGGCCAGTGGCCAGGTCACGTGGAGAAGAACGGGGCCCAGCGTGCACGACACCGACACACTGTCCTACTCATCGCAACGTCCACGCAACCTCCACCTTCCGCTCGTCTCTATCCATTCAGGAAATGTTTCGCTATGCTCAGACCCCACGTCCTCGGCCTATGTTCCTCGTCTTTTCTCGCTTTCGACTCCTCTCGACACCATCTCAACTTCCTCGTTTGCAATCCTAATTCAAGACAACCCGGATGATCAATTTCTTGTTCTTTTTTCGTTCATAATATATGATTATAGGTATCTTTCTAGAAGATTAGTTGAGGAACAATACGTTGCAAAAATAATGTGATTCGAAATTGTATATAAAAAGGAAGCGTGTATATATATATATATATATATATATAAATATACATATATTTATATTATACTTTCTATTCCATGTGCAGTCATTCGCAATATACCTTTCTATTTCACTTGAAATTTACGTGATTTCAACGAAAGTCTAACGTAAATTATATTTCTTCGAGAAAGAGAGAGAGAGAGAGAGAGAGAAATTAGTATAATTAATTTACTGAATAATAACTAGTTCAATTTGCAGCGAGCTCAATACGTATCTGGAATAAACTGTCGAATGAAAAAATATTGCGAGCATTTTAACAATGGGGAGACATCGTTGTAAATTCTAATTGGCTTCAGGGAGTCGAATTTCTCTTCATTTTGGAGTCACACCAGCGAACCATGTCGATTTCTTTTAACTAATTGTGACCTCGTCGCAACGAGTATCATATAGAATTATCATATGTACGATAGCGGTTTTCATATTTTGTGCACCAGCTACGTCGTCAGATTAATATCTCACCATGAATATCGGGCACAATCGTCATGGGGTACAAAGTTATATTAACTTTCTAACGCCTAGCCAAGCAATTTACGTCCAACAATTTTGAAGAAAAAAGAAAGAGAGAGAGAGAGAGAGAGAGAGAGAGAGCATAGAGCAGACCTTTGACATTTATCTCGCATCTTCGTATTACGCTTTCTGATACACATATATAGGGTGATTCCTTGTTTAAAAATAAGTTCAAGTTTTTCCATACAATGCTTTATTTTTGAATAATGTTATTTATGATCTGTAGATCATACGTAGATATATAAAATTCGTAAGACTCGATCGAATTTAAATGTACTTTTGGAATTTTATAATTTATATTTCCTATAAACAACATATACGTATGCATATATATATATATGCATCGAGTTTTTATAGGAGCTATTCCCTTTAGTCATAGAAAAGGTCAAAACGAACCTTTAAAAAATCTATATTTTATCCACGCCCTGGAAGAAGACGATCGATAACGAGCACGTTGCAATTTTCTTTTTATTTACGTCAATTCCTTCCTTTTTTCTTTCTCTAAATTGCTTGCAGTACGCAAGGACATTCTCGTTTTTCATCGAAGCTAAAGAAAGATGTCTCTTTATTTTTCTCCATTTAATTTTTTTCTAATTTATAGTTTATAATTTATCGGCAGAATTTATCGTTCTACCGAATAAACATAATTCGAAAAGTACTCTATAATTCTCTCTACTCGATGAGAAAATGACGATTTCCGGAAAGCAAGTATCATCAGAAAGAAGGAGAGAAATCTGCACGTAGTTTATTTAAATGTAGATTCCCGATGCAATCCTGATAACGGTCTTCGAGATAATCGTCGTATCTCTTTCTGTTCGTTTATCCTTTCAAATTAATCTCATCCACATTATTCGAGAAATAAATTAATACCGAACGTGTACACTGAATTGATATTATAAATATTTTTTTGTAAATGAAGAAATAAGGAATAATATGTTTATTGTATTTACTATCTAATTCAACGTTTACTCTTTGTTAAAAAATATAGACACAAGGATAGTTTCGTAAATAAAGAACTTATGATCGCGAAAATGATTATAGCCGTAATAGGAAATAAAACTTTCTTTTAAATTATGATAAATGCTTCGCTCTAGAAACTTATGTCAAATCAATTGATCACGCTTCGAGTTTTATTCGAGATCACGGATACCCGATGTCGCCTTATCGACACTTTCTCTCATTCGTTTCATCGTTGATATTTTATCGTCCTGTTATGTTTCACAGCTTTTATTTATTTATACATCGTTGCTTATCCGGAACGCTCGTTGATTTTATAATCTCGCATGCGATCGAGTTTAACGTACACCCTATCTCCAATGTATTTGTTATCTTTACCATTTATCTTTTAGTTACTTGCTTACCCCTTGTCACCTGATCGTCCCGAAGGTACGAAAGCCCGGAGGCTGTGCTGTTCTTGAAGTAGGTCAGACAAAAGATGCCCGTCTTTTACGGTACTTTATGTTAACCTTATGACTTTTGGCCAACGAGAATTCCTTTGGATAATGATCTTAAACCTAGAGCTTTTCTCATAAAACAATGTAGAAACAAATGAGTCCGATTTCTGGTTATGATCTCATAACTTGGATCTTATTGTACGGTGTCAAAATTTCCGTTTTCATTTCCGTAGCTATACTAATGGTATTATACGGGTCATACGGTATATTATATGTGTAATGTGTCATTTGTTGTAAAAATGTTAGGAAGTCAACTAGGCGTTTATTATTTTTCTTCGTAAAGATATTTTTCGAAGAATTTCGTTAAGATTACGAGCACGTATTAAATTAGAATGGTAATTTCTTGATATAATTCTTATCTTCCGGATGATCTCTTATAAAATATATTATAAATTTAATACAGTATATTTTCCTGGAAATATATGTTTCAAGAAATTATACTGAGTAGAGGAAGTTACGTACGATCGACATCCTTTTTTAAATTTCAATTTTATCGAGAATTCCAAAAATGTCGTTATAAGATTAAATCCCAATGAAAGTGAATAAAAATGTCAATCTCGAAACAAATCTCGAAACGATCTTGAAATTTAAAGACTGGAGAAACTGACCTACTAACGAGAAGTCCCATAGCGATTGAATCGCATGAACGACGTTCCGAAAACTCGTACTGTGATTCTTCGTGTCGTCGACTGATAACTTCCCAGTTTCTCGATAGAATGATTTAACGTTACGTGTAAACTTAACGAGGTACTACTTGCACAGGTACATGTAATTAATACGATAGAGCAACTCGATAGATAGGAAACTATTTGAAATATATCATATTGAGCTAAGAGATTAATAATCGAAACATTTCAAATGATATCTTTGATTGCTTCCATATCAATCTACTTATATTGTATAATATTCAGAGTGATATAAGAACATTGTAAACTTAGAATTAATTAACGAACTATGATGATGATAATATCGATTGAACATGTCCGATAACGATTATCATTATTATTACTTTCGCTCCCACAAATCGTTGAGATAAGTTCTTCTTTCCTCGCGATTATAAACACGAGAAGAACAGGCGAAGGCGATTCCTCACGGTCGGTGCCTGGCAAGTACAAGTGCCGATGACCTTGATCGTGACTTCTTGTAAGTGGGACAGAACCTGTGCCGGCTCGAACGAATTTTTATACGTTCGCCGCTTCGGCAAGTGGATATATTGCTTTCTTTTATAGATTCCGCGATTCTTACGTCGTGACAAGAGTACGAACCATGACGATGGAACTTTCTAAATTCATACGTACGTAATGATGTCATAGACGATGTTAATTCAATTGTTTACATTTCGTTCTCCTTTGACCGGACGGAAATTTACTTTTTTAGTTTAAATTTCAGTTCAGGTATCGCGGTCAGAACTTACTAAATCTATCTTCGTAGAAGATCGATTTTTATCGATAAGGCCTGAAAATAATCAATATCTAATCGATTAAATATATGCCTATTTTCGCTTTGACAAAAGTGACATGAATAAGTTGAATTCATTATTTCGTTGATTTAAGAAAGAAATTCTTTATATCAAATTCGTATGATATTTTTTAATTGCGACAAATAAGGAAATATATATCTGTTTATTCGTATACAAACAATATTTTATTTCTAATCGAATAGAACACGTTTGTTTTCTATTGCAAGTTTGAATGCAGTTCGCGTAACATCGATCCTTCCGTAGATTCCTATGTCGGTGACCCAGACGAGAAACACGTACAGAAATCTTCGGAGGGGAATACCTAATAGGGATAAATGTCACATGACGTAGCTATAAATCGTTGGATGATCGTTAAATCGCCTAATCCTAGGGAAACATTTGATGCATTTGGGTCGTGACCTCATAAGAAGAAACGTACGAAGAAACGACTAAGGAGACAACAATCGATGGTCATGACCCAGGATATCAGATGCAAACTGGGTCAGAATTATCCGTGGCTCCTTCGAGTCACGCCCGTCATTTTTCTTTACCGTTGCACGTGCCATTCGTGAGAATCCCATAAGCTTATTATATTCTTTTCTTTTCTATCGATAGATCTCAAATTTGCAATAAAGATCGTATTGTCTTGGAGAGTGAAATTTTTTTTTCTTTTTTTTTTTTTTTTTTTCCATCGAAAGCACGTAGAAATATCGTTAAGTTTCATTAACGTTCGTAAAAATGGCATGTCCGATTTAGAAAGAAAACGTGTGGATAAGAAACCGAGCTAGAAAAACTTTCTAATTTAACTTAAAAATAATTGGTATGTTTAGAAATATAAAAAAAAGAGAAAAAAAAAGAAACTCGTTCGTTCCTTTGATCATTCAGCTAGGAGTACGGAAATGTGTATTAGCGTCATCATAGCGATTATCAAGTTTAGTTTGCAACCCTAGCTCTAGCAGTCATCCGTATAAAATCCCTTAATCGATTCTGTCACCTCCAGTGCTACCATGTGCTTGCGTCGTTGCATGTAGAACTATGTGACGAAATATTAGCGACCCTGACATTCTCAATGCATTTTTTGGTGGTTATTTTTTTTGTCCTTAAATCGAATTTTTTAGACCGTTTAAGTATGTGTAAAAATTTTCGACAAACCAACGTTTTCTCTTCTTTTCGCATCGACGACCAATTGGCCATGACACCGACAACGAAGGCCAGCAATAGTTTATCACAGCTACTGTGAGCAGTTTCGTGACTCCATAAGGAAAAGGCGGAGGTAGCTGGCTTTCTCTAAAGCCACTTGACCCGGTCCAGTAACATCCATCCATGGTCTGTCACGGTTGTGACATTTTCAACGATTTCTCCCTCACCCCCACCGTGATAATCATGAAAACGGAAAAACATTATTTCAGACACCATAACATTTGTCTACTCTACGTGGGAAAAAGAAAATCTTACGTTTCTTTCTGATCGTCCTTCTATTCTCGATTCTTTCGTTGAAAAAGAAATATATAAAAGGCACAGAATGAGCCAAGAAAGACGAAAAAATATTAATTAATTAATCGAGATTATTAACAAATACGTTGATTATATACGTTTAAAATATTAAGTTAAGTTAAAAAAAAAAAAAAAAAGAGAAAAAGAATAATAATGATGTGAAACAAAAACTGTTTCTATCATGAAACATATAATTTCCTAATAGTTTCATTTAAATATAAAGTCTATAGATCGTAAATACTGTAATTAGATTTTCAGGATATAAATTTGCGAAGAAAAATAATTTATTGGTCTATTATAATTATAGTTAATTGGATTATAATAATCTTAATCGATTATAATCTTAAAATTTCTCACGCTTCGAACAAAGGTAATTTGAATCTTATCGTTTACGCGCGAAATTCCACTTTCGCACATTCTCTTTTGTTTCTAAGGATCGCCCGAAGATTACTTATTACTTCCGACTTGAAATATCTTGTTAAACTCGTTGATATTTTTACACGTAATACTCACGTATTATTTATAAAAAGATTTATACTTATTTTATTTATACGAACTTGGTCAGAACAAGTTCTCAAGTTAAAATAGAATAAGTTTGAACAATGTTTTGTTGATTATTCAATCAATGGCTTATATTAAAATTGGCGCTTTATGAATGCGAGCTGCCAATCAGAATCTTGCGATTCAAATTGGTGGTCGATTCGTTAACATTGTCAAGACAGCACGCGATAGATACAGTCCTCTTAATTACAGGTAAGTAGCATATTTTTATCGAACGTACATCATCTTCCAATATATCAATCGATAGCCAAACACACGCTTTCCATGCGTGAATGTTTGCAAGTCGAGGCATCGTAGCGTTTAAAAAATATTTGTGATTAAAAAAATGATCCTTCATACTGCGTACTTTTCATCTTCATTTGTAACTCTCGTTATTGGTCTTATATTAATAAATAGGTTATTTTGAACAATTGATTTTGTGATTTGAGGTGAAGAACTATCCGATTCGGCTAGTTTTTAGAGCTTTGTGACGAATTTTTAACATTTCGATATTTTCCGATAATAGATCGATAAATCACATATTTTTGGGACGGCCATGGAACTCGTGGTATTATGCGCATGCGCGAAATAGAAGGCATGTGTGATTCCCTACCGGCTCATTAACGCCATTTTGGATTTGTGCGTACCTGGTTGCAAAGAAACTGCGTCGTCCTCATAATTACAGGTAATTAATATATTTTTTTCGAACGTACAACATCTTCCAATATATCAATCGATAGCCGAACACACCCTTTCCACGCGTGAGTATTTTCAAGTCGGGGCATTATCGCGTTTAAGAAATATCCGAAAAAATAAAATCGACGTCTCGGCGTTCCTTCGAAGGTACATTTTTTCCCAATTTTCGGTCTTATTTCCACGATATTTCTACTTCTCGTGTGTTTTAATAGTGATCAATGTGATTATTTATCGGTTATTAACCATTAGCGATCGTATTTCGTGTTATATTCGATTTCCGTACACATGTCCTATATATAGGTATACACATATACGCCGTACACACATATACGCACATATGCGCACATATACGCAATAGCATGTCCAACCAACACTCGTCATACCTAACACATACATATATATATATATATATATATATATATATATATATATATATATTAGGTATGTATATATAGGCTCTTTATTGTAGGTATAATACATTATATTCTAGGAATCGGACGAAACGGAATACATAGGATATCGTTTTCTTTTGATACTTTTTATATATGTGTTAATATCATTCTTTCTTAAATCTTTCTTTAATGATTTTAACAAGTTATTATCATAACAATGAAACTAATAATTTTGTTTTTCTTTTTTTTTTTACAGTCACAGATTTACAATCATCCTCGTATTAATACATCATTCTTCATGATCCTTGGGCAGGATGCTCATCGTGCAAGGAGCAACGAAGACTTTGGTGAGTAAATTTCTTTTTAAACGTTTCCTCGATAATGTTGATCATTTTATTAATTATAACATTGTTACTAATAATCTCGTTTCTCTTTTCTCTTTCAGATAATCATTGCATTCGTGCGCGAAGCAATGTACTAATCGAGTGTTGTATCGATCAAATAAAAGAAGAATCGCGTAAGTCGAGTCAGTGTTTGTTCGTTGATAAAAATTTTACCGCGTTACGCGATTTTTAAAGTGACTTTCAGGAACATGTATACTTGAATCGACTGCGTGCAAGGCAGTCATTAATAGAGTCAGTGTTTGTTCGCAAAGTTTATTGCTTTTTTAACAGTCGCACAGGCTGTATTTATAAAAGATTTTAGAGCATCGCAGAGTAAATGCAGTGACCGTTCGTTAATAAATAATTATCGAGTATTCGAGTCAGTGCATCATTGAAGAGGATCTCAACCAACTTCGATGTCGACCTACCTCATTTTCAACCATCTACGAATCATCCACCCTCAATTTCGACCTAATTCGCGGAGGAGTGTTTTGGAGCCATCAGAGAACTTCTTAAGTAGTGAGTACAAATTTTAAGTCCCTCCAGTGCTCAATCATGCCGAGGACGAAAGGTCCGAATCGGCACGGGTTACTGGTTGTAATTTTTTTAATTAAATTATTTACGAGCATGACCGTGAGTAATTCCTCTTTTGGATTTACACGCGAGTGGTATATATTTTCCATTGTTCATTTATTGTGCATGCTTGTTTTTATTAGTTCAGGATAGGGTCTTCTTGTATCATCGGTTCAAGTCGTTTAATTACTAGTGCAATTAATTAGCACTTTTTTCGAACGTATTTGTTCGCGATATTAGTGGTGAAATCGGGCATTCATTTGTTCGATTTCTTTCAGAAGAAAAAAGCATACGATGTCGTTTACATGCATCGTTTCGTACATAGTTTATTCAATTGCGATCTACTTCGATATATCGTTATGGATTTATCAAAAAATGAGCAAGAAGACAAACGCGACGGATAGATTTTGGAAAGCAAGCGGTAAATCATGATCTTGTTCTTTTATTAGAATAGCCGCTTGTTGGAAGGAATCGTCCGAGGATTGTTTGATTACATGATATTGCATGAAAAATTTTATCAATATTCAATCAGTTTTGTTTATAAATACAAAGTCTCAATAGAGTTGTTGTTTTTGAAAGAATGAACAAAAAAAGTCGAGTAAAATAATTGCTAAGAAAACAAAGAGACTTGTAGAGTCATAGACCGTAGGCCCTAGATAATAAGTTAATCAATTTTTAGATCAGGATTTTCAGCTTCTAATAAACTAATTCCCGTTTCTCCCCCCCATTTTTTCTGTGTCCTCATCTATGCGTGTGCCCAGGTGTTACGCGTATAGGTGAGAAACAGTTAATATGGGTTTAGTTTTAAGTTCCCATATTTGGCGTCTGTCATTGCGTTAATGATTGTGCCCGATGTACGGTTCATCTGTGTGTGCGTGCTAGGTGGTGAATCGTATGTTGGTTCGCGATAATATTTAAATAAATTTTGTTCCTACATATCTAATATATATTATTATTATTAATGTCGTTTTGCATATAGTAGAGTAGCCAACATTTTGTTTGGAAACCTTGAAATACTCGTATATGACTAGTATGTATATATACTAGTATATGCTAGTAATTTTTGCTTTAGTCATTTACGCAATAATCATTAGCCTTGACAGTCGATTACAGCAATTGGTACGTAACCCTAATTAGTTAATAATATACGCGTTTGAGCTAGGGTGTCGGAGGTGCCCCGGGGCATACTCTCTAGTATAGGCTTTTGCACCCTGGCGGTATGTGAGAGAATCGTGGAGTGTATGTGTTGGAATGAATGTTTTGCTATTTTTTAAATATAGGTTATAGGCAGGCAGGTAGCATACCTCTTTCTGCGTGAATGTTTATTTAATTTTAAGTAGGTAGGATCGAATAAGACGCAGGATATAATTTCCAATCAGAAGTGAAATGTGGCGTCTCCGGATATTTGCAAAGTTTCAGCAAATTTTTACAAATTTGAATTTTTTCTTTTTTCATACTTTGCTGATGCTCTGTATTTCAATATACAACAGTTTAAAAAGTCTTTGTTTAAAAATTTCTTTCTTTCGAATTAGTAAAGATTTTTTAAAACCTCGGATACTTAGTATTAAGTATATTAACGCTTCGCACTTTCGTGATTTTTAGAATGTATAATTTGTTCTATATGTATGTTAAAATAAAAATAATAAATATAAAAGATAAAAATGGTCAGACAAGAGATTAAGACCATAAGATGTGTAATTAGATTTATTAGTTTTGCTCGATATTTTTCGATTCTCCTAATGCGAAGTGTTAGTAATATAGGTTCATCGATTAGATTAAATATATCTGCTGGGGCATTCGAGTAAATGTGCCTGTGTAAATGTGCACGATTTGTGAATTTTTTTGATCCATTGATCGTCCACAGGCTAGGATAGTTCATAAAATATGCATATTTCTTTCTCTTTTTTTTCTTTTGTTTTCTTTTTTTTTCCCCCTCCTTAACTCCGTGCGGTGCACTTAGGGAATGCCCTACAGCAGTGGTTAGGGCACGAAGAAAAGAAGAGGCTATTTGCCGAAGAGGCTCCCACAAACTTTGTGGTTCAAGAGAGCAACTATCGACGAGGAGTCATCTTTTCAAAGGATCAACATGTTCCTCTGAAAATGGCTCTTAGTCTTATCATATATTTTTTATTGTTTTACCACGTTGTCATTTTGCTCGTCAGTAGTTTATTGTTATAACTGGAGATGATGGACCATTCCATCTCCTTACGGCACGTAAAGTTCGTGCCGTATCATCCACTAGATGCACAAGTTAGAATAGGAAATAATTATAATTCACGTATTAAATTTTTAAATGTATGTAATATTACATTAATTACTCTTCCTCTTTTTTGCCTTTACAATTTTTAACTTTGATCAAATTTTATTTGTGATTTCTGTCTAAAATAATTCATAATTAACTAAAATATATATATTTTTTATTCTTATTAGTATACATGCATAATATTTGAAAATTTTCTTAATTATTTAAACATTATATTCTATAACGTAGACTCACGGGTTTTATCAGAATTGTTAAAAATAGAATAGATAGGGATTTTAGTTGAAAAATGCATCTAGTCCATATTTTATAATATTACATGATTGATATATTTTATTTTTGTTTCAGGACATCGTTGGATTCGCTAACATCAATTCGTTTTAATTTTCGCGTATTTGAACGCCTAAAATGGCTATTATATTTTTTCAATATTTATTTGCAACCCTGAAGGTAAGCTAAAAATTTCAAAAAAATACTATCGCGATTATTTTATTAACATTTGAAACGGATAACAGATCATGTACTAATGAGATAGCACCGAACATTTTTTTTATAATTCATATTTCTAAAATATTCGCTTCAAAATAAATAAATGTTGAATCATTTTTTAAATTAACTATTAATTAAATATATATAAAAAGTATATACCTATAATTTCATGTATAATCATACGTTATTCTGTTATAGGCTTTCATCACTTTCATCAGAAGAAAACTTTGGTTTGCTATTCATTTTTTATATACATAGTTAAACAATATACAATAAAATTGCATTCGTTTATATACCAATGTAAATTTTATTCCTCGTATTTTTAATTCATTATATGAAACTAATTTTAATTTTGCAGGTTTTCTCGTAAGGTATATTTGTGTCCAAATAAAGAAAATTAAAATTTAAAAAGGACACTAAGAGATAATGTTGCTTTTTAATTATTAGAAAATATTTACATATAATTGTGTGATAAAGTATGTCAGTGACTGCTTAAGAAATTTATTTATTTTATAACGCGTTAGTAGATAAGGCATGCTTGGGTCTTGGATGCTTATGCAACTTTGGTGCTTATTGCCGATTGCTTTTTCGCAAAAATATTTAATTTTAAGGATATGACAGTGCGGTCGGCTGTCCTGCGCGGCGTAATAATTAAATTAATTGAAGAAGAATGGATACTTTTAAATATTTGACTTGATTAATAAATAAGTTATGTATTATTTGTAGAAAGCTCTTTACATAAAGCAACACTTATTGACGAATTAAGCAAATATTTCTAATTAATACTTCCTTGTCTTTCGTATATTTTTGCTTTAAACTTTTAATTAGTGAATTTAACAATTTCTTGTTAAATTGTGCAAATGTTAGTATCAACTTAATCATTATAAAATATATTTTGTGCATTTCCGGGATGTATAAAATATATAAAAAAAAAAAAAAAAAAAAAATGTGTTCTCTTCTCTTAATAAAATGTTCTTATAATAAAAAAATCCATTCTTCTTTTCGGGTAGGATAGAGAAAGATCACGGTTGATGCATCTTAGATCGACTATCGACCAAGTTGAAAAAAGATTCATTAAACGCGATTAATTGATTTGTTGATAATAGCCCGTGGATCTCCGTGTACAGCAACCTCCACGCGGTGAGATCCGGATAATCTGGTATTATTTTCGATATGATGTAACGTAAATACTACCGAGCTAATGGCTGTACATTTCGATGCGTTTCAACAAAATTATTTGATTTTTATATATTATTACAATATTATATTTATTATTTACATTTTCTTTGAGAAACGCATCGGAAATCTTAATATCGAATTCGAAATAAATTACATTTCCTAATTTCTATAATTTCCTTTAATTATAAAATTAAAAATTTGCGTTTTCTATCAGTTTCTTAAATGGTCAAATATGGTATAGCTTATTATCATCAATATTAACAGAAAATATAAAAGTATAATCATGGAAAAGTATTAATTATATGGGCAATAGGTAATTATCTTCTCAACCCGTATTTATATGCGTTCTCAATTCGACTCTTATCCTTTTTCTTATTTCTGTTCGAGAAACTTTATTTTTGCTACGTAATTCAATAAATTTGTTTTAATATCGGTATTCCAAAAATGAAGAATATATAGTCGATTACTCGATGATTGTTTATTTAATCAAATATAAATTATTATTCGACGAAGAAGCAAAAGAGGAGATAAATACAATCCACTTTGATACGAGAGCCTATCATTTTAATATGTCGTACTTTTACCCGTATAGAAAGTTGACCTAAATTCTTTTAAAAATTAAAAAGTTTCCATAATAATATCGAGATCCATGCTCGCGTATAATACGAAAGAGCAATGAATTATTTTAACAATAGACGTAGCTATAATTTTTTGTAGTGAATCGTGTCAAATTTTCAATTAAAATTATTTATTCGCATATGTAATTATATCTAAATTAAATAAAAATAAAAATTAACTTGTGGAAAAAAATCAATTTTAAATAAATTGAAGCAGTAATTGATGAAGAATTTTTTAAAAAATAATTATCGGTTTTGGTTGTTCGAAATTAAATTAAATCTTGTAAATTTTTTGTTAAATATAAGAATAATTTTTGTTATCAGTTCAACTACGAATATATTCTTGAATCTTTCTTCAACAAATATCATTTTTTCTCAATGAATGAACGAATATGAAGAAGATAGGAAGGAAACCTAAACGAGATGCAATCCGACGTGTTAACTTTATAATCAATATTCATGAGCCTCATTCGTTGGCTCTTCGGGTTACGATCGAATTCTTCATTTTTTTCCTTTTCCCCCTTTTTTCTTTCTTTCTTTCTTTCTTTTTCTTTTTACGGTGTAGAAATTTACATTCTGTCATTGGTCGAAACATCTCACGGTGTGATCGTAAAAAGGAAATTTTTCTCTAGTTTAAAAATAACCATACGAGAATCGTTTTATTAAATTTAATAATAGATGAAGGCTCAAAATAGCAACTAACGTACATATTTTCTCTTTAATTTTATTTAACTATGGATACAATTTCCTACTACCAGTATTCCATAGATCAATAAGCAATACGGTATCATATTATTATGAAAGATATTGAGAAAGGAAATGTATAATTTATTTGCAAAATTAAAAATATTGAAACTTATAATATACATACATGTATCTCGTTTAATGAAATATTAAATTACATATAAATAATTATCTCCCCAATGATATTTTATTTAAATATAATAATATTTACTGTACCTTACTTACGATCATGCATTTTATCTTGTTAGATAAAAAGAATAAAAGATAAGCGAAATATAGGATCAATGTTTGATATAACAACGTACCGGTTCCTTATCAAATCTACGACATCAGTAAATTCATTTATTTTTTCTCTATCATTTATACCACTCCGTAAACAAGCTTCTCATTCACATGGATACATATAATGTGTAGGTGGTTTTGCATGAGCACTCTGCTGTATTCGCCATCTCTACTGTTGTTGGAATCGTTTACTGTGAAGCTGTGCAAATAAAGCTCGCCACCCACACGAAGCTTTCCGAATAAAAGAAAGGGTGAGACGAGAGTTGTAGAGTCGAGGAGATTCGAAGAGTAGAAAAACAAAGGAAATATAAGTGAATGAGGAAAAGGAAAAAACAGAAAGAAAATAAACATACTACGGAATCATTTGTTCTTTTTTTTTTTTTTTTTTTTTTTTTTTTTAATCCATCTATCGTCTTTAATAACTTATATTCTGAATATAAAAAGAACGAGATCTCTCGCAAAGAACGAATAACGTAAAAACGAAGAGAGAGAGAGAGAGAGAGAGAGAGAGAGAGAGAGAGAGAGAATGATACAAATAAAAAATGAGAAAACAGAAATAAAAAAAAAAAAAAAACTACAACGAGTCGATCAAAGCCGAACGATCGCTAGATGGCATTGAATATTTACAGAATGACGACTATTCGACTTTCTCACGTTATCTGACTCGTCGGTGAAAATAAATTATTTATTTGTAACGCTCGCGCGTCACGCTTATATAAATTAAATTAAATAACGTTTCGATGATGCATCGCGAACGAACGAGGAATAATCATTAATGTTTCAACATTTTCTTTCATCGTCGCATTCGATACGTCGAAACGTTCGTCCCGTTGTTGCTACGATACGAGCCGTTTATTTTCATTCTATATATAATAATACATATAGGACGGATTTATAATTATTGCTTTTCATATTAATTTTGTATTTGTTGATCGTAAAAAAGAAAATATTTATCTTATAATAAGTAGTTAAATAACTACGTCATATAATAAGTGACAACATTTTATATTAAAATAAGTGGATAAAAAATTATTTCGACCAGAGCAATAATTAATGATTCATCTCGTATATATGTATGCATATTCGAGCCACATTTTGCCAACTTAAGCTATAAAATATAATATCATTTTTCGAGAGTACAATAGAAGTATTCTTAATCAGATTTTGTTTTAATTTTACATTTTTCATGTCTACATATTTAAAATTAGAAAAATTGTTATGTCCGAATAACGGAGATTTTACTGTACATAAGAATTACTCTAGAATTCAGAAAAAAAATCTGTATATAAACTAAACTTTGTCCATTTATTATGGCGCTTCGTTGGCAATGAAGCATGATACGTGTCCTATCGATAATTCGTGAATAAACAATAATGCTTCTACGCACAATCGTCGTAAAATAAATAACGATGAATTTGATTCGGCGTTCGTACATATGTCCTCGTGAAAATACAAATTGAATTGTTATCAGTGGAAACGTGTTCTCTTTCATGCCAAATGTTGGCGTTCATATAGAATATTCAATTGCATTCATATGAAAATATTTTCAAATTATCGACAATAGTAATCGTCATAAGGTCGCGTATGGTTACTTCTAAAAAGAAAGAAAAAAAGAAAAAAACGATAACTCTGCAAACGTATCAGTGTTTACGGAGTTTTGACACGATGAATATAAAAATTCTATTCAACGAGAATAATCGCATATAAATCGAGTTCGGTGAAGCGCGAAATAATCAGTTTTATATATGCAAATAAAAACATTATTGCGAATAACTTTTCTCGAATATTTTAAGTACTTTAAATTTAATATGCTCGAGATTGAATATCGTCCTTTGTAAATATCTAGATGCGTTGGTAAATCGTGCATTTATATCGAAGCGTGGCAATGAAAATCATTTTCAATTTATTCTCCTGCTGTCAACAAGCTCTCCATTCGATAATACCATTTTACCCGAGGCACATCGAATTTACCACTCTTTTCAATTTTCTTTCTTTTTCCGATCAAAGGAAAATAATGAGTTTTTTAAAGAAAATCTCAAATTTCCATGCATCTACATTGCACGCCAATCTTTTGAGATTAAAGGGGAAAAAAAAAGAAAGGAATCATTCTTCAGTCATTCTTCGATCGATATTCGAATAAGACGCGATTTCGAGGAAAATGACGTCGAGATGCACTTCTGATCGAAAGACGCCATATATCGTACAAATCGTAACTTCGTCGTGCATTACTGTCACTGTTGATAAAACAGATAGTTCAGTTATCCAACGTTCTTTTCGCGATTTCTCAACATTGACGTCAGGTGGCATCTATGAACGTTTCCTCATCATTTTCACTTTCCCGGGAAATTCGAAATCAAAGCTACGAATTCTTATTCCGGAATTCAACCTTCGTCCTTCTTTTCCTAGTCCTCCTCGGAGCGCAGAATTCGTCCAGTTTGCGCTGACGATTCATAGAACTTACGCATCCGTACTTTTTAATTAGTCGGATTAGAATTGTAAGATTTGATTGATCCATTCGCGGAATTCGGAAATACGCGTGTAGACACCCGGTTGATTTGGTACGGCACAACCAATTCCCCAACTTATAATTCCCGCTAGTAACCATCGTTTGTCTCGTGCCCTTTGAATCACCATTGGGCCGCCACTATCGCCCTAAAAAACGTAACGATTTTATATATCATTTATCAAATTCATACTGTTTTATTATAGATTGTATAGATAGTTAATATATTACTTCGCAGGAATCAAAACCACCATTTCTCCATCCTGCGCAAATGAAGATATGTGGTATGTGCTCGATATAACCAGCATTTCTGTACATAGCTTCGCATACCGTGTTATTTATAACCGGTACTGCAACCTCTTGTAAGATGGATGGCAGTGGTCCTTCTATAAATCGATGATAAGAAAATTTAAGAAATAGACGTCAGATGTAACAATGAAGAATACAGTTTACCAAAGATTTCTCTTTTCTTTTTACAAAATGTTAGAAAGGTACAGTAAAAGAATACTATTCGCACCGTCATAAAGTCTTCCCCATCCAGTAACAAAAGCTGTACGACCAACGTAAGTTTCATCGTCATCCGGAAGACAGATTGGCAAAACGTTTGGCTGGAATGTTGGAAGTGGTTCGTAGAATCTCAAAAGTGCAAGATCATATTCGAAAGTTCTTGGATCGAATTGTGGATGACTCGCTATGATCTGTACTCGCCTTTCTTGGAATCCATATGGTTCTTCCTCGTTCGCTAGATCGTATTCTCCGATCCTCAACAATAAATCCGCCGGTGATACACTGAAATTAGATCAAAGTGATGAAATACTTAGGAGAAATAGAGACGAGTAGAATAAAAACGTTCGTATATTCACTTTTCAACACAGTGTGCCGCGGTAATAGCCCAATTCTCGTTCAACAAGGCTGCTCCACATTTGTGCAAATAGGTAGATGTCTTCCATTGACGTAACGAGATCTGTAAATCAATCTTTCAAGTTCGCGCATCGTAGAAATGGATAGGATCGTTGATTAGAAGAGATCGTACGTTGCTTAGTCTCGATAGAAAATGAGCAAACAACGTCGTGATAGACATCTCTCCGAGAAATGAGACGAGTCAAAAGCTTTCCTAACTATTCTCGTCGATCAATTTGGTCTTTCGACAAACGTGATCTTCCTTCATCTTCATTCTTTCCTTTTCTTTTTTATTCTTTCTTTTTATTTATATAGAAATTAGACGTGACGCGAAAATCGTGAAAAAAATAAAGATAAAAGAGCTTGGTTTCTTTTTTTTTTCTTTTTTTCTTTTTTTCTTTTTTTTTTTTTTTTTTCTTTTTCTATCCACTCACCTGCCAGGGCCACTTGCCAAAGGTACTGCGATTGCCACCCACGATCCTCGACTCGGGAAATATTCTCCTTCCGCAAACTGCAAGCAGAAGCATCGTTGAGTTTACTGCTTTGAAGAGATTCGCGTGGTGGTTTGCCGTTGTCACGACGACGGCCATGTTGGAGAACGAGGACGTGCTCGAATTCATTCGACTGGATGAACCGGTATAAGTCACGTGCTTCCTTTTATTTTTTCTCTCACCCCACTCTATGTTCTTTATGTGAGCCAAACGTCTCATTGGCTACGTGGTTGCCCCTTCTATATTAGCATTTTCAATTTATATACCGACGGATCGTTCTTTGTGAAAATGATTTTTTCACCGTGAACTCTCATGATTCACGATAAAGGAAAGAAAAGCGTATGAAATACAGGAGAATAAAGACAATCACAGTCCATCCAATCGTAATACTAATAATTCTGTCTTTGTCATGCATTTTTCATATTTATCTACCTTTATAGATTTCCTATGAATGCTCTTACGTGAATAACGAAATTTTGATAATGATCGTGTATAATAACCTTGCTTGTAATCCGACATATTTAGAGTTTCTATCGATATCGGAGTTTCCGTATCAACGGCTATAGTAGCGATGCTTGACAATGTCGTCAGAATCGTTGACGTCTCTGTAACTTGCTCCGTCGTCGTTGGAACTTCCGTCGTTGATCTCACTGAATCGTTTGAGAAAATTAATATTAAAATCGTCAAGTATTGTAGACATTAATAAAATATTCACTTTAAGTAATACACTGTTAACAGGCTAAAAAATAAGGTTTATATCGAATGCAACAGATAAGATATAATCTTTTTACCAGGTACATCAGACGATACAGTAGACGAGAGAGACTCTAATTTAATCGTCGAACTTCCCAGATTTTCCGAGGACGTTTCAACGGTCGTTGGTGGTGATTGGATCATTACCCAACCATCCGGCGTTGTTATGGGTGTCCATTCGCTCTCCGTTATTTCTGAAATGAGAGAATGAAATGTTTAAGAATAATAAAAAAAAGTAAGGATGAAAAAAGAACGTTGAATATTCGACAAGAAATAGATTCCGTTGAACCAACAATGACTTTAGGAAGATTTCCAGACAGTTGGATAGGAATAGTGGAAGGACGTAAAGGAAAAGAGAGAACAGAAATTACGGTGGATGGTTTAAACCGTTACGACGTCCCAGCCCGACGTACAGAGTTTTATCTTCTCTTGCGATGCTGTTGAACGTAGTGAGATAAAGAGAGACAGAGAAATAGAGAGATGTCTCTTTAACCCATTTGTAACATCGACCCTGTTCTTTGATCTTGATCTAGCTTCGTACGCTGGCCTTGAACCAATACAAATACAATATGCGACAAAATATTTGGTTCAAATTAACTCTTATTTTAGTTAGAAAGTTGCCGTTCGAATTTGATATGCCTAAAAATGCAACCGATTCTCAAAATAATTGCTTAATTACGATAAAAATACGACAAAGTATTCCTTAAGAACATACTATTCTTAATATCTCGTGAGCGTAACACGTATCCTTCGCGCGTTTCTACGTCTAAAAATAGAAGGATGAGAACATTTCTACGATCATTCTATTCAAGAAGCTGCACATCGATGCAAATTATATATTACGTGATCTGAACTTTGAATTTTCTATGATTTAATCCATACAAAAATTAAATTAATCCATTATCCTTAAAACTTAAACGATATTCCATTTTCATTATAATTGAAAATATAAGAATATCCAAAAATATTTATCAATATTTCGTTTGGATTAACAAACAAAGAAGAAAAATCAACACATCCGATCCGTAAGTTTCCATTATCCGAGCGATTAAGAGAACATAGAATGAAAAGGAAGGGAACATGAGTGAGAATGCGATAGATACCCAAGCAATCAATCAAATTCACTCGGGTACACGCTATTCTGAATACTGATTAATGCGGAAGGTATAATAACGGTTTCGTCGTGAATTTCTCTACGAGATGATTTTCCATTGCCGACAAGAGAGTTTTGTTACACAATGAACATCC
Source organism: Vespa velutina (assembly GCF_912470025.1). Lineage (NCBI taxonomy): Eukaryota > Metazoa > Arthropoda > Insecta > Hymenoptera > Vespidae > Vespa > Vespa velutina. Next base: position 4,751,485 of record NC_062201.1, read on the forward strand.
GTTGTGAAAGGACATGAGCGGATATGCGAAATGTAGTTTCATTATGTAAGCCGATTTTCCGTATTAGATTGTATGTAATACTATCAGCCACGCATTATCAAATGTTAAAATTCAAATGATTTTTCTTCATACATCGAATATGTATAATTAATAACTTTTCATGGAATCTTGATCATAACTTCAACTTACCATCGTGTCTTTTGGTTGTGGATAAAACGTCAGTTGCTTTAGTTGGTGTTTCATCGGAATGGGAAGACCACGTGACCAAACCAGATGACGGTGTAGTTTGTGGTACTTCTTCGAGAGTCTGGTTGACAATTGGTACCTTGGACGTTTGACTACTCGCAGTCGAGGAAGTGGAACTAATGAAGCTAGCGACAGATACGGTCGTAGGTGTTGTAATTCTAATAGGTTTTATCGTAGTTTCAATTGAACTCTCAGTTGGCTTAAACTTGGTAATCTCCGATGTTGAATTACTTGTAGTGGTTTGGAAAGTTGTCTTTTGCGTGGTAGATGTTTCTAATTTATCAGTAGTTAATGTACTGATCTTAGTAGGCTTCGTACTGATTATAGTCGTTACAACTGGCCTAGAAGTGGTTGGTTTAGGTTTGGTCGTGATCTTATGATAAATAGGTTTCTCAGTAGTGATTGTAATCGGCTTTCGAGTTACAAAACTCACTGTTTCCGTCACCAAAGTTACAAGTGTCTCTTCGGTAGAAGACAAAAGATTGCTTTCAGTCGTTGTGAACGTTGGTTTTGTCTTATTAGACGTCAAATAAGTCGACGCTACCGTTGTCGTTCCGTGACTAGAACCAATCGAAGAATTACTTTGAGTCGTCGGTTTTTTTGTGGGTAAAGTTGGTTTTTTGGTAGACAAGGTGGGTCTTTTCGTGCTCGTGACAAGGGGTCTCTTCGTGCTAACAGTAGGTGGTCTCTTGGTAAATTGTTGAGTCACTGGCTTGACCGATGTCGTGTTTCTTGGTGGAAATCTTGTCGAAGGCACAGTCTTTTGCGTCGTTGTAATAATACTTTTCGATGTGGTTGTTTGTATCGGTCGTTGAATACTCGTTTGAGTAGTTGTATGTAATATCGTAGTGTGTAAAGGTTTTTTTGTAATCGGTTTCGATGTACCTACGATTGGTCTTGACGTTGTGGATAAAGTCGTAATTTTGAACGGAACTGTTGGCTTTTGAGTTGTACCGACTGATAGTTTAGAAGTTGTTGAAGTAGTAGACGTATTGGACGAATACTTTGTACTTTCTGTAGAGATTTTAGTGAAATTCTTGGAGGGTGCGGATGTAGTAGTAAATTTTTCGTACGAGCCGTTTTGAACTGTTTGAAAAGTCGATAGACGAATCGATTGTGTCGTCGTTTCTATGGTCTGTATCGTTGGTTTCTTTGTTACAATCTTTGTACTCCCTCCATGTGTATGCGATGTACTTTTAGTACTTTGTGTTGCCTGAGTGATCGTAGTAGCCTAAAAAAACAATGGAGATCGATCGGGTCGGAGATTGTTCAATCTATATGACATTGCGTATGTGTGTTCAGGAAATTAATGGTCTCTATAATTGACTTCATTGCAGTAAGTTTTACCTTCCTTTTTGAACAACTTCCGCATTTTAAGAATAGAAAACATGACAAAAGTATTTGAGTCAGGGTCTCATTTTCTTTTTTTACCGCGGATAGAGTTTTTAAATAAAAATTATATCATTGTAATTCGTAATATTCCCAATTTTTAAAGTTCTAATCCGATAAATTTTTATCCAGGAAAAAAATAAAAAGAAGAAATTTTATGAAATCATAAGAAAAAGAAAAAGACTATTAACTTACCACAGTGGTGTATGTACCAGATGGTTTGCTTTGGTCGTTAGGCTTTGGCCTTGGAAAATATGGGGGTATGTCATTGCTCTCGATGGGATTGTGAGTAGTGACGAACGGCCTTGATGTTGCTGGCGGTCCATCGTCGATGCTGTTGTCCTGAGGTCCAACGTCCGGCTCTTCGTCGATCTTACAACAACTACCGAAATAGAAACGATCGATGCATGTGCCAAGATGCGTGCCGTTCGCCTTTGCACAGGTAAATGCAAACATGCAAATTCCGGTTTCGCCTGTTCTACGCGACACGCATGGCAAGTGTCGGATGTTTCTTCCAGTACCTGAGATCAAAAAAAATATTAAGAAAATTAGTCGATAATTAAGATCATAATTGTGAGAAAGACTCGACTGATCAAGTTATCGCAAGATGAGTCTTTCAAATACTATTATTCTTCACAGATTTCAACTGGTTTATTATTTTTTTGCTACTCGTGTAGAATAATTTCTTTTTGCAAAGAAGTTGTATTCACTCTAAAAATCGAAAGGACTAGTTCCATCTCAATCTATTCGTTGTACCATTGTTATCGTCTTTCTTCCTCTTATCGCGCTGAAATGTCTTACTCGATTATTCACCGATTATACACTTCCTTGCCTTTCATCACCTGCATTTAGATCGTAGCCTTAATGGAATGCGTTGAAGATCATCATTAAGAAGATAATTATCAACAGCGGCAAGCATACCAGAGATGATACACGAGTGAACTGTATTTTGTATTGAGAACATACGTATAACGCTTCATAGCGAGAGAATGCACAGTTATAGGAGACACTTTAATATTGCAAAAAGAGAGAAAGAGAAGCAATACGGAAGCATTCACAGCCCAGATATCTTCCTCCTAAAACGTGTTCCTTGTTGCATTTTTTCCCCATACGTGTTTTAATATGTTTATTACTATACGATCTTGACATACATCGATAACATTCTAACGAACGTGTAAAAGCAAGATCAAGAACGTGTATGTGCTTTTAAATTTATATTATTGTATAGTAGATTTTTTCGCATTCCTATTTTTTGCTCACCGTATTTATTAATCGATATATTGGCAATCGAATTAAATAGGAAACTTTAAAAAAAATTTAACGACTGTTGATAATAAAAGCTCCATCTTTTGACGATCGATCGAGTAATTTCTCGAAAAATCTCTGTCCTATAAGAAATTATAATCGAGAATATATCGTTAGAAGATAATCACACTTGGAAAATATCTCGTTTTATTATCGATCGATTCACACGAACGTTTTCATTCAATGCTAACGCTACGTCCTCGCATAGCTTATAGATAGCGGGCAACGTTATTTTAATGAGAACATCTCTTATCGTTGAGTATTAAATCATTGCTATTCAACATTTGATTTGGTGATGATATAAACTAATGAAAAAAGTATGTTATATAAACAATAAATACTTGAGAGTAGGTAAAAATGTAGATCAATATTACCACAAAATAATCATTTTTGAAGTATTTATTTTTTTACCTATTAACGATAAGCATTATTAAACGATAAGATTATCTAATAAATTCGTGTAACTTCAATTTTTCAAAGTATTTCGTTAAAAATAAAGATTAATATCGCTTTGGAAGTCCTAAGTATTTAATTAAAATTATCTGAGTATATAAAGAATTCGTATACATGAAATTATAACGATTTAGTTTTAGATATAATAATTTATGGCATTGATGTTACGTAGATCGACGTAGCATGGATTATCAAAGGAAGGAAGGAATTGATGTCAGACGAATGGAAGCATCTGGGTACCGTTAAATTTCGATGTATGAGCTAGTTACCCGAGTCACAAGTAGGTCATAGTCATAGCCCAATGTAACAACTCGTTTCCTTCCAAGGCACCTTGTAATCTTGGTTCTCTCTCTCTCCCTCTCTCTCTCTCTCTCTCTCTCTCTCTCTCTCTTTTTCTCTCTTTTCCTTCTTCTCTTTTTCTCCTTCTCATTTTACAAAGCCGAAGAAACCACCGAGCGCATTCCAAGGCATCTTGAAGGTATTTCAGACGATTAGATCGACATACCTGTAGCTTAAGTCCTCCGAGAATAGACTCCGAACGAATTTACGTGAAAAATTATCTCAGATCTTTTTCTAAATGAACTGTAGTAAGATGCTGACTATTTGTATCAATACAATATAATATTTTATATATATATATATATATATATATATATATATATATATTCTCTCTCTCTCTCTCTCTCATTCATAATAATTTATGAATATAAGGATTGGTACAATGAATATTTCATTCCTGATTCTTATAAATGTATTTTCGAATAGGAAGCACATAATGTAATGTTGCATGTAAAGAGAACTCTTTTAACGACTATAAAATCTTTATAAGTCGAGCTCAAGATTAGATGAGGTTTAGTAATCATTTTTAATCCTTTTTAATCTATATATTTTCTTCGCGTTACGTAATTTTTTTTTAAGTTAAGTGTACATACGTTGCTCTTAGGATTATTAATTGAACGAAATTGATATTACACCTCAATTCATTCATTTTCCTCTACCACTGTTTGATTTAGTCGACAAGATACGCAGACGATGATTTATCATATTTCATGATAAAACTGAGTATTCGAATGTATAAATATATATGAACTTTGTACAAGTAAAATTATCGAATAGAGATAATCTTTTAAAGCGGAACAGAATTTTTACATTAAGTTCTTTTTTTTCTTTCTTTTTTATTTATTTAATAAGAAACATTCAATAACAACTTTTATTTCTAACAATGACGACAATGACAGTATGTATATATATGTTCTCGATGCCCTATTTAATTCATATATTCTTGATGTTTTATTTAATTCATTAGATCATCTAAATTCTGTAAGCATAACTTAATACATAACATAAAAATATGACTGATATAAAATGTATTGCTCGATAAATTTCAACTAATCTTTACAAGAAGTTGTCGTCACGATTTTCTCATTTTTCTAAAAGAACAAAGAAGTTGTATTTCTCACGAGTACTTTGTTTGCTAGCTTACTTCAATCTCTGCTGGATATTTCTCGTCCATTATTGCATAGACGAGCACATTTTTTACAAAACTAGCAGCAATTCAACATTGTAGCGTTGTTTTTATTTCGTAAAAAATAATTTATCGATAATAACTATTGATATGTCGTTTTTAATAATCGTGAGGTGTCGCAGTCGATGATACGAAAATTTTCAGATAAGAAATTTTTCTAAAATGAAACTTTTTATCGAACTATAATCTATAATAAGTCACCTATATTTTTAATCCGTGTAAGTAGAATTGAATGCGTGCATCCCAAAATATAAATATCAAATATCAATATCGCATTATTTAACAAAATTAATCATTAGAAGTTAAAATGATGTAAATGATAAGAGATCGATAAGTATAGCAAATGATACTTGCAATTTTTATTTCTTTTATTTCTTCATCTGTCAGATAAGATTGCTTTATAATATTTGCATTTATTAAAATTAATTACTTCTTTGTTGATCCACATGTTAAAGGAATGCAATGTAAAATAATGTTTGTTAACCTAATCTTTAATCTAATTTTTTTTAATTACTTAGAATTCCATGTAATCTATCAATCTTCTATTTTATAATGTCTCATCGAAATTTCAAGTTAATTTTTCAACAATAGTGAATGTAGATCGTTCGAGATGTAACCGATCGTATTCTCCTGACGTAAAGTACACTCTACCGGCATTGATCCTTCTTTCGCGGAAGTTCTAATAAAGTATAATCGAGAATGGAACGGAGCGTATCTACGGAAAATTACCGAGTTCCTCGAGCGTTACGCTTCTCTTTACTTTCTTTTGTAATCTCTCTCTCTCTCTCTCTCTCTCTCTCTCTCCCTCTTTCTCTCTCTCTCTCTCTCTCTTTCTTGGCTGAACGTTCGTGCGACAAAAAAAATAATGTCATGAAATAATTTGTAATATGGTATGCTTGCTTTCAGGTCAGTCGGTCGATCGGTCGGTTGGTCGGTTAGTCGGTTCTTTGCCTTCTCCAAAAAAGTCCTTCTCGATTGTCCTTCTCCAAAGAAAAAGAAAAAAAAAAAGAGAATAAAGAGAGAGAGAGAGAGAGAGAGAGAGAGAGAAGAGGAGGATCTGTGTTAGCGGAAATGTCGTTTCGATGAGTCAGAAGCACGGAAGAAAGTTTCAGCTAGGTCTTTAGCATACCTATCACCTTCCACCATACCTACTACTATACTATACATATACACTTGGCGGAATTTCAGACGTGACCATACAAAGCGAGTATGCCACACGTACATATATTATACAACACAACAGATTCACAATAACAACACGTATATAAGTAACATATATATCACCCACGCGATCGAGAGTTCGCGTTTGAAAAGATTTCACTCGGTGCGTGTTGTGTTGTACCATCGTAGGAAAGTGTCTTCTCTCTTTTATCGCCTTTACGAGCATCAAAGTGGCCACGATGTGATAACTTTCTTCGATCGTTCCTTTAAAACGATCGTAGAACTCGTCACGAGTACTGCACATTGTTTTTCTTGTTTTTTTTTTTTTTTTTCGTGCTTATTAAGTCTATGGTCTTTTTATCCTGTAAATTTTTAGAATTTGATTTTTTTTTTTTTATACACAGGAAATTGCAAATATTAGAACGTTCAGTTTCAATATTTTTTTTTGAAAGTGACCTTTCGATCTTGGAACGAATAATTTTATATAGAAATGAAAGCTACATGCATTATTCTCGAACATGAGAATCTTCCAAGTGAAATCTAAACTTGACAAATAGGTATACACGGTCGTTACGCTCACTCAAATTCACGGAAACGTTATATGCTTGTATTTACAAAGTGTAAAGTCGAAAAGCAATACTATACGTCAGTAGTTATGCGAATAGAATCGAAAAAAATATTTTCTGTGAAATGGTATTGATCTAAAATAACGCTCTTCAGTTTCGATTGAATTGTGAATTCAATATCTCTAACGCACGAACTTCTCCTTCGTGCGATTATTAAATAAACGTGTCGTGATATTCGTCATTAATAATAATCATTATTTGGTGTAAATAAAATACAACCAAAAATACAATTAGACCACATGTTCGAATAAATATTGTGAAAAGTATCAAGTATTGGTAAAAAGATTTATTTTATTCAATATTTTTCATACGTCATAAATACATGTTGCATATATTGAAAAGTAAGAAATTTAATTGTAATTTATAATCGTATTTTAAAGCTATATTAAAATAAATCATTTCAATAATTGGATAAATGTTATTTTGCGACAATATTTGAAGGGAGTAAATGGCTTATCGATAAAAGTCGATTCGAATATATCGATGGAGAATCGAGGATGGCAAAGTCGGAAAAATCGGTGCAAGTCGTGCACGGCGATGACCGAGGCTGACCTACTTATTTACATAGAACACTGACAAGTCCGCCCACGTTCCATTCGAATACGAATCCAAGGTAGGTTCAATGTCGTCTCCAAGATATGGACAGACAGTGAAGGGATATGTGTTCGTATACGCACGCGTCTCACACATACTAACTCAGAGATACGATAGGTTGGCAAAGCATTCATGAGTATGTTCGTGTTGGCCACGTTAAAGGTATTTGCTTACCGGTCCGTTAGTCAGCTGACACGTTCGAGGAAAATCCAAGAAATGATTCTCTCGTTTGCCATTACCGTTCATTGATCATTTTTAGGTCACTCTTATAATATAATTCTATTCTAGTGACCAAACTATGAACCACTGCGAATTCCTTTGAATATATATATGGGGAGAAAATCGAGTGTAGAAATAATTAAGTACTTACTACTTGGTAAAAATTGTGGGACATAAATAGGACTGGCTATCGTGATGTGTATGAAGACGCAACAGAGCGAGATGATGATCCAACTTAATCTGCGATGATTCCACATCTGAAACAGAAAATGATATATAAAGAAAATCAATCATCTATTTATCTTATGATTAGTGAAAAGTGTATCTTTTTTCTTTTTTTTTTTTTTTTGTTTTTCCTTTTTTCTAATAAAAATATGGAATCAACGTATAAAACTTTAGTAAAAATTATAAGAGCCTTATATAAAAGTAAAATAATAAAGTTTAGTCAAGAAACATCTCTTTTCTTGAAAGGTTCGAGTCATCGAACCAAGCTGAGTGGGAAATGTACGTAAGAAAGTTAATAAGATGCCGATTCCCTCGACCGTGACATCGAGCAACGTCGAACAACTTCTACGATATATTCCTGAGAATATTCTCAGGAGATGATCCACGCGATGTGTCGCACGTCAGTAATCATTGCAATGTAATCGCATGTGATTTTAACGTTCATATATACATACGTCCGAGCTTCTTTTTCTTCAAACATATCGTGCGACATCCTGCAAGTAGTCACTCGAGTTTCTTGACTTTCGCTCGTCATGTCTATCAAGAATACTATAGTTCTTTTTCTTCTCTCTTTAAAAAATGAGATAATCTGTATAATATTTTTGAAAAGAGATAACAAAAATAGTCCGAGTTCCAATACTTTTATTTTCGAATTGAAGCATGCATCTATCATAAATGCGTCAGCCTTGAAAATGAAAGAGCATCGATCTCAAATTCATTAATATTTAAAATATATAATCTACATGGTTACATTATATATGCATATTGGCAAGTATATAAAGAACGTATCGAATCGATCCATCAATAGAATTCGTTGTCTTTCGACCAGAGCCAAACATATCGATTTCGAGCAAAGTTGATCCATCCAAGTGGAAAAAGATCGAGCACCTAACAGATAGTAGAGATCACGTAGAGATCAACTCTTTTTGGATGAAATACATAGCTTCATCAGCGAGAGTATTTTTTGGCCGAGAAACGTGAACGATGATAAAGACTTGTACAAGGCTTCGGTCAATGACCGGTACGAGAAAGACATTCGTTTGGCGCGATCATTCAACAGGTCGATGGTACGTTGAACCAACGACGACACAGCGATGACAACGGCGATGAAGACAACGACAACGACAACGACAACGACAACGACAACGACAACGACAACGACAACGACGACGACAACGACGACGACAACGACGACGATGATGCCAAAGGAGGAAGAAGGAGGTCGATGAGAGCAAACTACATGTTTCCGCCCTTCTTCATCGAATCTTTCGATTTTCAACAACAAAGTACTTAAAACTTTGAACTCACCGATGAACAATTAAATAAATTACAATCAATTTTTATTATCATTTTAATGAATTTAATATTAATGGACTAATCATTTTGATGCGTCAACGACGAATTAATGCATTGATTGCAAAATTTTGATTGATCATATTTCCAGCTGATTCTTACTGAGCTCTTGTCGATGGTCAGGTAAATTAAAATGCGTCCTTCCACCATGAAGATATGTATATAGAGGGCCGAGATACTGTTATTCCAGGGTCGACTTAGATCGATCGGGTGTTCCTCTAACGCGAGTCTAGAATATGCTAGGGGCATACATATATACATATATTCATCGGTCGAACACGTTGACCCACATGTAGGCAACACGGAGTAACGGCTTTAATGAGATGCTTGAAAGTGATAGCATTGTTCAAGTTGAAGAATGACGATTTTATTATTGTAAAATTAAAGTTAACAATCGAGTATTGTGATTTGTAAGCATTGCTTTTTGTTTATCTTTCATTTGAAGACAAATTCTACGAATATCTATATGAGGAGGAAGTCAAGTCTAATGAAATCTCGAATTGAACATAAAGATGTTTCATAAATGAAGACAAAAAAGTCACAAAAAAGTGCAGTGATAACTCGATCAACATGCGACTAGCTCGTGTTTACGAAGAAGAAATGATAAAAACCGTTACAGTTATCTCGAGGCATTAATTCGGCTGAACGAAGCAAAGAATACCGGAGCCCAGCCTGACGGCTTGTCGATGGTCAGGTTACAAGATTCCTCCTCTCGGCCCACGCGAAGTCAACAGTTATCTTTCTGAAAAACTATTTAACTTGGATGAAAATCATTTGATAAATTTCATTTCCAAAATTTCTTCTTTTCTTATCTCTTTTTTTTTTATGGCTATTAGAGAGAGGAGGAGGTTCACATATTTGGACGAAAAGCGTTTGTCGTGAATAACAGTGGAACAAGCTCATTGCTAACGGTACACGCCACTTTCATTTGTACGCACGTATCTAATGCGAGCGAGACATGTGGGTTGCCACTGAAAGAACAGTTCTTTCAAAGGAAACGAGAGCTTCTCTCTCTTTCTCTCTCTCTCTCTTTCTCGTAAAATCGAGCCAAAACATAAAGGAGCGTTAAATTTGAATTAACCTTTTTCGTAAATTGCAAGAGCTCGATCGAACGAGCATGATCGATGGAAATTTAAATCAAATATACTACTAGCTATGGTTTATGTAAGTCTTATTATACATACACATATCTCTTTTAAGAGAGTATACACACATACTACACAGATACGTAATTAGCAATAAATTCGAAAAGATCGTAAATAAAGAGAAAAGGATTTTTACGATGCAAATCTTTCATGAATTACGTATGGAAGAACATAAAGAAGAAAGAATGGTACCTAACGTAATGAAGGAAATACCATCGTGTTCAACTCGTGAAAGTCGAATTCGACTCAAAGGAGCAAGAGTGGTACCGCTATTCGTGAACCACATACGGTTTACCTGCTCGAGCTAACTCCGTGCGTAACATCGAAGACGTATCAAAAGTCGGTTCGTTTTGAAGATTCATAATACCAACGAATGTTCGTAATTGCAGCGTTGCTCGTTTAATTGACGTTAATTGGCCGTTCGACTACATGTTTTCAAACGAAAATTTACAAATGAAACACCGAGAGAAATTCGAGGTATAACGAATAATGCAATAGCATAAACGTGAGAGCTTAATGAAAAATCAAATTACTGCAAAGAGCGATCACGCAAGAGATCTTAATTGATTGTTAAGTGATGAATTGGAGCGGTTTTTGTTTTACGTTTCAATCCCACGCAGCTATTATTTGGGATTTATATTCTATACGTTCAGGAATTCCTCGGGAAAAACATATTAATGGATATACATATAGAAACGAAAAAAATTTGACCTTTGAATTTTGTGAAATCAATTGTTTTTAAAGAACACAGCAATTAAATCCAGACAGATAATCGTTTAATTTTCTTTTGACGAGAAGATAACAATTCTTATTATCAATGAATCTTTCGATAAGATGCTCTTTTTATTTCTTTCGATCATTGAAACCTTGAGCTAAATCTAAAAGCTTACTTCGATCAATATCAGCCAAGGAATTATACTATCACGGGTGATGTTTGTTCTCCGTCAGATTCGGGGCATCTTACCCAAATAAGCAAGTAACCGAGAAAGATGGAGAGAGAGAGAGAGAGAGGGAGAGAGAGAGAGAGAGAGAGAGAGAAAGCAATCTTCTACCTTTGAAGAATCTTCTTGCTTCCTAATTCCAGATCCTTCTAGTTTGCTCACTAAGAACTTGCTTATGTTTGGCACGCGTTGTTCTCCAACTACACGTGACTCGGCGAACGAAAACCTCTCGAATACGTCACGATCGATTTCGATATATCCACAAGTTTCAAATGAACACAAATGATAACGCGTAAAAAAGAAAGAAAGAAGGAAACACCTTTACGATCAGGTTGACCCAAAATGAGAAAAGAGAGAGAGAGAGAGAGGTATATACATATATATATATGTATGTATGTATGTATGTATGTATGTGTGTGTGTGTGTATGTATGTACGTATATATGTGTGTATATATATATGTATATATATACACACACAGCCGCGTTACGAGAGACGAACCCTGCGATGCCTTCTCGCGAGTTCTTCTTCGTTTACACCGGTTACTCTTCTCTCTTGTCGGCCTATCAAACTGGTTTGGCCTCTCCGTCTATCTCTCTCTCTTCTCTCGCAACTTGTGGATCAGCGAGCACCTGGATCGGTGCTGTCTCGATCTTGCTCTTGACTCGACTCCGCATACACGAATCCGATTCACCAGGCATCATTCCTTCTCCTGTAGGCGCCTCCCTACCTTTCCTTCCTTTCTACTCTTCTTTCTCTTTCTCTGTCTCTCTCTTTCTCTCTCTTTCTCTCTCTTTCTCTCTCTTTCTCTCTCTTTCTCTCTCTTTCTCTCTCTTTCTCTCATCCGCCACGACACTGTAAATATACAAAAGGCTTGACTAAAGTGTGGGGCAATTCTCTTCGGTAGACCATAGCAGGTTCTTCGCTTTTCACGGTGATTGGGACTCTAGCACCGACTCGAAGCAAGGTGGTGGCAATGACCGTTCTCCTCCATTCTTCCTCTCCCTTCTACTTCACCTTCTCTTTAACCTTCTCTCTCTCTCTCTCTCTCTATCGTTTCACCACACTCCTACCAACCACATCGATGTTCTTTCTTCCACTTCTTTGGGCTCTCTTTTCCTCTCTCATCTTTTCCCCTCTTTTTCTCTCTCTCTCTCTCTCTCCCCTCTCTCTATCCTTCTCAACATGATACCACAAGTCGCCATAACGTATGCTCCTTTCCTATCTTCCCTTCGCGATATCCTTTTTTCCCTTTTATTTAACATTTTCCTGATTTATATACATGTCTCGATGATCCGGTCTCTCAATTTCATTCACCAGAAGCTAGCAGAGTCATCTATGTATCTAATTCAATTCTCATGATGAAGAAGATGCATATATCAAATATTTGTGACTTCCACCTGACATGGTCGTATTTACCTGCTGCTAACCCTAGGAAGGTAAATCTTTTTACATAGGAAGACCTATATAACAGCATATACGATCCATTCATAGATCTGTCAAACAAATATGTATATCTACGTGTAATTTTGAGTTAAAAATTTCTCGCTCGTCTAGCCTAATAACTTGTTTTTGATGGAATATGTATATCTACATTATGAATAGATTAATTTCTTAGAAACAATCTAATGATATGTCTATATCTAATCATAAGTCTTTAAAACTAGAAACAGAAGGTCGCTAATCGCTGTATCAATGAATACTTATCTCTCGGGAATGTTAACGTTACTGTTTCTAGTTGTTAAACAGAAAAAAAGAAAAATACGTAGCATAGCTGTAAAATCAGCGACGTAATAGCTATAAATCAGCATGGTGATAAGAACTGATGCTAGGGAGAGGTAAAATAAAAGAATCGCTGAAAAGCTCAAAAGGATATATCGAGAAGGCTTAACGAAACCCCTGTGAGAGCTCTTATCACGCAGTGCCTCTCAAATCGAGTAGAATCGGTAGTTAGATATAAAGAATCGTTAACTAACCCCGTCGCATCGAACTTAACAATATTTTCTCCATCTTCCTACGTCTTTCCCTTCTTCTACATAGACCATAGAAAATTTATGAAGAACGATATGATCATTTGAGAGACACTGCGTTTTATCGGTCTGTCGGAACACTTAAATACGAACATATGGCTGCCAAATATAACGAGGTACCTTTTCCAATCGATACGAATTAGTTTGAGATTTAGGTATCGCCAATGACATATTTTATTGATATAAAAATTAATAAAATACATACCTACGTGTACAAATATTCGCATGCAATGCTGAAACATATTGCAACATCGTAATAATGACGTGTTATATGTTGGTACGAAAGTAGTAGATAGAAAAAAAAATTCCATCGGGAATAGAATAAATAATATTTAAGTAATTGAATATATATTTTCTGATGAAAGGGAGAAAAAAGAATTATACGGTAAAATGTAATAATAAAAAAATGAAGAAGAAAAGGTTACGCTTGGCTTGCTGCCATTCTCGCAAAAATAATTATGCATAATATCCTTTGCAATAATTAATGGATAGCAAGTTGTTTTAATAAACGATAGAGAAATAAAGGAAAGAATCAAAAAAGTAATCAATCTTTCATACACGTACGAGAGCACGTTAATCCCTTAGACTCATAATGCCGAAATCGATAAAGATGGAAGTCTCTCAGCGGGAGATCTCACATTATTAATAACATTTTTTTCTATCGACAGCTCTTTCTCCGTTGATCATGACATCGAAAATCTTATATTTAACGTTTTTATCGAGGTGTCCATCAGGATCCTCTGGGAGCCCACGCGTAAAGGATTAGAGCTTCTACCTACCACCTATCATTCTATCTTCGGTTCGCCTGCAACTTTGCCGTCTCGTTATCGCTATTCAAAAGTTTAGCCGCATAAGCCAGGAAAGTTCGCTCTTTTAACGATCATATAAGATCGGCGATTTAAATCGCGGTGCCTTTATTTCAAACTCCAAGACGTTCATTATTCTCCTTGACCTACGTTGATGCGACGACTGAACGTTTCGTCATCACAGGTCAAAGGGAAAAAGGATGAATTAATTTGTCACAAAAGTTTTATCTTTGGAATAACATTTTAGATTTTACAAACATTTGCAGATTTTTGTTCTTTTTTTTTTTTTTTCTTTTTCTTTTCCTCTAGCTTAGTTTCAATTCTACGATCGTTAGCATCGTTATTTATTACTCTGTAGAATAATATCATTATTCGGATTGTTCTTTAACATGTACTTTAAAATGCTCTTTATATCTACATTTCACATAGTTTTCTACAAAAATATTTCGCGAAAAAACTGTGTCGTTAATTGTTGTTAGATACGATGAAAATATATGCAATGATAATCGTTACGTCGTTACGCATAAGTTTTCACTTTCCTACGAATGTGATAGTACGTACATTCATTTAGGAACGCTAAGAGGGAATGTAAAAGAGATCGAGGAAGAAAGAGATCCATGTAAGGACGATGAACGGCGAAGGGGATGCTCTGTTGTTTGGTGGGGCTGGAGTTCGAGGATTGGCTGCGCGAAAGGCGACCTGCAGCCGAGGGGATGCGTCGGAAGGGTGCGTTCACAAGTATATATACTCCTGCCGGCGGCATTAGCGGGCGATCCGAACTTCTGAAAGGTTTAACCATTCTAAGGAATATTTTAAGCGCGAAGAAGGGAAAGTACGGATAAAGAAAAATATATATTATTATACGGTTGATTGTTATCAAGAAAACGAAAAAGTGTTATTTCATTGTTCACAAAAAGTTCAAGTTCGAAAATCTTTTTAAGACGGTTTCAAATCAACTTCGAGCTCGTTTGACAGTTCGAGATCGATTCGTTGATCGGTGAGTAAGTGAGTATCGAGATCGTTGATAATTATGTGACAACGACACTATCTTTTCTTTTCTTTTTTATTTTTTTTTTTCTTCTTCTTTTCTTTTTCCACAAACTTGTGCAATGAGAAGGACAGTGTTCGTTCCTTGTGTAATAACTCATGAACTGGACGGATATCTATGTTATCTGCCAGTTAAACATTACCGTGAAATTATTCGAATATATCGAATAAGTGTGATTTATTTCTCAATTTTTATTGTTTCACACGTTTTCGATCTTACCGGTACGATATATAAATAATTAAAGAGAATAAATTCGTTTCTACATAAAACTAATCATTTCGTCATTCCGTTTTTTAAATTCATTAGTCGAGCTAATAACTTTTTTATCGACTGTTAATTAGTTATTTATCTTTACAATTACTGCATTTTAATTAATAGGAAAACTCGTAATACGAGTAGTCGTTGTTCTCCGGAAGAAACTTTTTAACGAGTTAATTGAACGAAAGAGAACTTGTCGCTGTCAAAGTCAATTCAAATTCTTGCAATTAGCAAATAAGCGTATATATAAAAAAGGGTAAAGAGAATAAAAAAAACGAACAAACAAAGAGAGAGAGAGAGAGAGAGAGAGAATAAATAAAAATCGCTACTACATATTCAATGAAATTTCAACGACGTCACCTTGTCATTTCACATCTCACCGATATACATATGTACGAGATTTCTATATTATTTTTAACGAAGTGTTCCGACCCTACGTTCTGACAGACCGAATCGTTTAAATTGTGGAAATTGTTTAACATGACTGACGTCGTGTTAAGCGTAGGAAAAAAATCATTTTCGTTTGCAATTTGAAGAAAAATACCTCGCGTTCGGGCTTATCGATTTTTAACTCGTATTTCGCTATCTCCGTTCCATTTAATTAAATGGTCGAAAGTTACATCAATGGATGAAAATGTCCATGGGAGAATAAATCTGTCGAACGAATTTACATTGATGAAATAAAAAAGATTTGAATGAATCAGCTCATGATCGATCTACGATTTGACGTTATAAATGTCATCGTACGGAGAAGATATAATGAAAGTTTCACTCGCATGATTTCCTTCCCACTATCATAAATTACGTTATGAATATTACGAAGAAATCAGTGCCGTATAATGTTGTCTCTTTTCTTTTATACGGCTTCACGGTAACACTATTGTCCGCAAAACAGAGACTTTTAATACTGAAATGTTCATGTAACAACGTGTATTCTTTTAATCTTTCAACCATTATATAAGTTTTTACAATTTCATGAAAAACGATCGATCTATGAACTGGACCTGCGCTGGATAACCACCAACGTGCAATATTGTCCCGTTAAGTGGTTGTAAAAATGCTATAATTAATTCGCTCAGTCGCTTGATCCGTATTATACGAGTTTCAATCTCCACGTCGAACCTTTCTTTATAATCGTTCTATCTTTAAGCCTTTCTCTCTATATATAGTTTCTAATAATAAACTTCTTATTTCATCACGCAAGACAAAAAAAAGATCTTAAGCTTAAATTGAAATTTTTTCGTTTGCTATAAGGAATAAATATCCTTAGTTACTGTGAAATAAATATAGCGAGGAAAATGTATAAAATCAAATGAAAGCTCTTTCGTCAACGAAACATTTAGCATTCATTCATTCATTCATTCATTCATTCATTTATTTCATTTATTTCATTTATTTCATATGTGGAATCAGGCAACTGTTTGTAACTTTCTTTATTTGACTTTTTTATTTTCTCCAATTTTGCCGATATCGAGAACGAGAACTTACCATTATCGACAAAGTTACTTGTTGGACCAGCGAAACGTGGTAGAAGCAACAGGTAACTTTGGAGTCAAGTTTCCATCCACATGGCTCTTACACTGCATAGTATTATATTGCATTTCACTAGCTTTTCCAGTCTATTGATTTAAACCAATCGATTCATGCAATTTCTCATCGAACAATCCTCCATTCATTCGCGTGAAAAGATTTTATCGTAATAAATAGGTCACTCGATTCAAATATTTTTCTTGTATTCTTTCTCTTGTATCTAATGCAATTTAAAATAAATAACATAATACAATGAATATGTGATGAATAATACAATGAAATAATAAATAGAATGAATAATGAACTTACTGGTTTTTACAGTAACATATTGATTTACGATCTACGTCCAATTTGAAAATAGAAGATGAAATCCTTCGTTCTCGTGATACTTGTTACTATTTTTGGTATCACTATCATCCAATGCGAACCCGAACCGATGGCTAGACCAACCAGACCAAAAGTTTTTACAAGTCCGGAAGAGTTACGAAGATATTTAGATCTCGTCAAAGATTATTATTCGATAAATGGAAAGGCCAGGTAATATAATTATTATTTTTAATGTTTTCTCATCGAGCAATATTCATGTGATCATGAGATAATGATAAAATGAACGATACAGACGAATATGAACGAGTTTTCTTACGTCTTAACACAGGTATGGAAAAAGAGCCGGAGGTAACGCATTCCCTGCCTTTTATTTAGGATATCCGTGGAATACTTTGAGATTTATACTTGATACTCACCGCCATTTTCAACAACAAAAGGAGGATAAGAGCAAGCCGATAAAGGAACAAATCAATTTTCGTAATTTTCAAGATAATGATACAAAAAAGCAAATATTTCGAAATAATCCGTCAGAAAATTTAAGTGACATGATTGATAACTATTACGATGACGTAGAATAAATACGATTCTATCGATTTTCAATGTTGGAAAAATTACAACAATTCAAAGTTCAACTATTTCTTTTAAAGTGTCGTGTATTCGTGACTTGAATTAGTCAAAGTAATGATGATTTTATAAAATTGATGACTTGTAAAATTAATACATTTTTACACTTCGATTAGATGTATCTGCAGTAATGTTTCTATGACAGAAAACATAACTATTTATTTTTATGATTCTATAACGTCTTTTAATACCATCGTAATTTAAAATAAGATAAAACTCATATATTAGACCACGGCACTTTGGGCTTTAAAAATAAAATGGGAACAATTTATTTTACATTCAAATTGTCAACGTGTATCTAGCAGTTTCGATTATTAGTAAACATAATTAATTCCATGTTGTAAAAAAGCTGTGTCTGAGGTGGTATTAAAAGAGAGAAGAAAAGGAATGATCCAGAATTATGTAAGTTGTATTATTGACATGCTTTCTTCAAAAGATCTTAGAAGTTATGTGTTTTATGGAAGAAAGTCCAACCAAATAGATAATTCATTGCTACGAATATTATATGGAAATATATGATTAATGAGAAAAATTGAAGAAATCTTTATTTAATCAATTATAATAATATTTAAGATAAACAGTAAGTTCCTTCAAGTTATAATAAATGAATATTTACTAAGTATCATTTGCAAAAACCTCAATATCTCATTTGCACTATTTTAACTGATAATGACCACAAATAATTTGCGGAAGTGAATAATTTAAAAAAAAAATAGATTCAATTCAATAAAAACAACATAATATGATTACAAATTCAAATTAGTATATTATATATATTTATATCTTTGTTACAATAGGTACTTCGTATTTTGCTACAGAGACCGATAATTACAAACGTTAAATATTAAGACAACATGTAATACTTTCAAATATTCAAGAATATTAAAAGTAGGGCATACGGTACTTGATGTGGTAATTAGTAAGCTACATTTTAATTTTTATCTTCCTTTTCGTTCGTGCATTCAGCATGTTCTGGCCGATCACAGACTTGCAAAACCCGATTGAAATGTAAACTTGCTGGACAATGTTGAATTACTTTGACACCTCCAACGCATTTGTAAAACAGCGAACAATTTGTCTCGTGAGGTAAATGTACTACATTACCGGAATCGTCTGGTGGGCAATGATCTGGGATACTGCCAGGGGTCGATGAAGCTGGGACTCTTGTCGATGATTCAGGAGCCGCACTAGATGTTCCTTTAGTTTCTGGTAAATCTTGTTTTTCGTCTTCTTTATCGCCTGGTTTGCTTTTGCAGTTCGCTTGTTCCGGCAGATCGCAAACTTGTAAAGTTGGATTGAAATTTAAGCCAGGTGGGCATTGAAGGACAATTTTTTGACCTCCGTTGCATTTGTAAAACAGCGAACAATTTGTCTCGTGAGGTAAATGTACTACATTACCGGAATCGTCTGGTGGGCAATGATCTGGGATACTGCCAGGGGTCGATGAAGCTGGGACTCTTGTCGATGATTCAGGAGCCGCACTAGATGTTCCTTTAGTTTCTGGTAAATCTTGTTTTTCGTCTTCTTTATCGCCTGGTTTGCTTTTGCAGTTCGCTTGTTCCGGCAGATCGCAAACTTGTAAAGTTGGATTGAAATTTAAGCCAGGTGGGCATTGAAGGACAATTTTTTGACCTCCGTTGCATTTGTAAAACAGCGAACAATTTGTCTCGTGAGGTAAATGTACTACATTACCGGAATCGTCTGGTGGGCAATGATCTGGGATACTGCCAGGAGTTGATGAAGCTGGGACTCTTGTCGATGATTCAGGAGCCGCACTAGATGTTCCTTTAATTTCTGGTAAATCTTGTTTTTCGTCTTCTTTATCGCCTGGTTTGCTTTTGCAGTTCGCTTGTTCCGGCAGATCGCAAACTTGTAAAGTTGGATTGAAATATAAGCCAGGTGGGCATTGAAGGACAATTTTTTGACCTTCGTGGCATTTGTAAAACAGCGAACAATTCGTCTCATGAGGCAAATGTACTACATTACCGGAATCGTCTGGTGGGCAATGATCTGGGATACTGCCAGGAGTTGATGAAGCTGGGACTCTTGTCGATGATTCAGGAGCCGCACTAGATGTCCCTTTAATTTCTGGTAAATCTTGTTTTTCGTCTTCTTTATCGCCTGGTTTGCTTTTGCAGTTCGCTTGTTCCGGCAGATCGCAAACTTGTAAAGTTGGATTGAAATATAAGCCAGGTGGGCATTGAAGGACAATTTTTTGACCTTCGTGGCATTTGTAAAACAGCGAACAATTCGTCTCATGAGGCAAATGTACTACATTACCGGAATCGTCTGGTGGGCAATGATCTGGGATACTGCCAGGAGTCGATGAAGCTGGAACTCTTGTCGATGATTCAGGAGCCGCACTAGATGTTCCTTTAATTTCTGGTAAATCTTGTTTTTCGTCTTCTTTATTTTCTGGTTTGCTGGTGCATTTAGCATGTTCCGGCAGATCGCAAACTTGCAAAGTTGGATTGAAATGTAAGCCTGGTGGACACTGGTTAATTATTTTCTCACCTTTGTTGCATTTATAAAATAGCGTACAATCTGTTTCGTGAGGCAAATGTACTACTTCACCAGTATCATTTAATGGACAATGATCTGGGATACTGCCAGGAGTTGCTGAAATAATTTCTGTTTCTAATGATTGAGAAATAATTGATTGTTTAACTTTTAATGAATCTTGTTTTTTGTCTTCTTTATTTTCTGGTTTGCTGGTGCATTTAGCATGTTCCGGCAGATCGCAAACTTGTAAAGTTGGATTGAAATGTAAGCCTGGTGGACACTGGTTAATTATTTTCTCACCTTTGTTGCATTTATAAAATAGCGTACAATCTGTTTCGTGAGGCAAATGTACTACTTCACCAGTATCATTTAATGGACAATGATCTGGGATACTGCCAGGAGTTGCTGAAATAATTTCTGTTTCTAATGATTGAGAAATAATTGATTGTTTAACTTTTAATGAATCTTGTTTTTTGTCTTCTTTATTTTCTGGTTTGCTGGTGCATTTAGCATGTTCCGGCAGATCGCAAACTTGTAAAGTTGGATTGAAATGTAAGCCTGGTGGACACTGGTTAATTATTTTCTCACCTTTGTTGCATTTATAAAATAGCGTACAATCTGTTTCGTGAGGCAAATGTACTACTTCACCAGTATCATTTAATGGACAATGATCTGGGATACTGCCAGGAGTTGCTGAAATAATTTCTGTTTCTAATGATTGAGAAATAATTGATTGTTTAACTTTTAATGAATCTTGTTTTTTGTCTTCTTTATTTTCTGGTTTGCTGGTGCATTTAGCATGTTCCGGCAGATCGCAAACTTGTAAAGTTGGATTGAAATGTAAGCCTGGTGGACACTGGTTAATTATTTTCTCACCTTTGTTGCATTTATAAAATAGCGTACAATCTGTTTCGTGAGGCAAATGTACTACTTCACCAGTATCATTTAATGGACAATGATCTGGGATACTGCCAGGAGTTGTTGAAATAATTTCTGTTTCTAATGATTGAGAAATAATTGATTGTTTAACTTTTAATAAATCTTGATTTTCGTCTACTTTATTGTCTAGTTTGTTCTTGCATTTAGCATTTTCTGGCAGATCACATATTTGCATCACTGGATTGAAATGTAATCCTGGTGGACACTTCTGAAGTATTTTTTGACCTTTGTTGCATTTGTAAAATAGGGAACAATTTGTTTCGTGGGGCAAATGTACAAGTTTTCCGAAATCATCTGAAGGACAATGATCTGGGACACCCTGAGTATACGTTGATGATGAAACTATTTTAGATGATGGAGGAACTTCTTCCATTAAATGAGCATCCTTTATAGATACTTCAGGTATATTTTCTTCATTTGTAGATTTGCAGTTCGAATTCTCTGGCTGTATGCATACCTATAAATCGCAGCAATTGGTAAAGATTATAAAGTATTTTTTTATTTCATCCTAGAACATACAAAGATGTATATTTAATAAAATGTTATGCAATAGTCTTAATTATTCAATGAACAAACTTGGTAATTATGAATTATATTTTAGATTATATTATTAAAAAGTAGTCATTATATTCTAATATTTCAGACGATTAATGGAAAGCTCAATCTATATCCCAGAATAAAATTATTAACAAAAATTTAATAATATCGTGGATAATGGATAAAATATAGCTCTATTTTATGAATATAAAATATTGCTAACGGACTTTTTTTTTTAATGAAGCATTTTAAACTGTCTGCTATGTTAGACATATAGACAAATATTATTTGGTATTATGATTGTAGCAAAATCAATGCAAAAGAAAAGTAAATGTTTAAAATCTTAAGATTTTGATTCGATCTGATCTTGATAAATATCTATTGCAATGTTATTTCGGACTAAATACAAAACAATTAATAATGTGTTAGTAATAACCATGACGTTTAATAATAATAACCATGACGAAATTTGTGTGATAAGCTGATGGAAACAATGGCAATAAAAATGATTACAATGGATTGATCAAATCCATTCAGATGTTATTATCTGTTTGTTTTTTCTTCTTTTCTTTGAAGAAGACTATGATATTGCAAATAAAAAATGCGAGATTCTAATATAAATATATCAACTAGTTTTAAGAGACTAGTAAATTGACTTGCAATGATAATATCAATTTCAAATACACTTCTAGTTATCGTTTTTTGATAAAAGTGGAGTAAGTAATCAAAAAAATGATAATGAAAAAAGTCGCGTTGAAAGATGTGTATTATATATAATGTGCTATAGAGGAATCGTTTAATTGTTAAACCTTGTAACTTAAGAAGCCGTGCAAATTTTCATGTTTTGATTCCGAATGGATGTTCCTGACGTGCTTGGCTCGATTGAATTGAAGGACAATTTGCTTTATCAGGTGTTGTGCAAATATTGTGTTTTTGATCCCAATGTAATCCGTTTGGACATTTATGTCGGATAAGCCTACTGCCTTTGCACTTATAATAGAATTCGCAATACAATTTATCAGCCTGAGTAGAACCCTCGACGCAGGGTCGGCGACGACAATTTGCTTCTGATCGTGCGGTGCAGTATAGGCGTTCTTGATTCCAATAGAATCCAGATGAACATTTAAGCTGAATGTACATGTGATTTATGCACATGTAAACCTTATCGCAGTCCTTCTCGTGGGGTTTGAAAAGACCTTCTGCACACGTGGTAATAAGTGCCGTAGAATAAAGTGCATCTAATGGTTTCATGCAAATATTGTATTCTTGATTCCAATATAATCCAGGATCGCATACTTTCGTAACGTTATTATAAGAACCTTCAACGCAGGCGAAATTTTTATGACAATTTGCTTCGCTTGGATTTCTACACTGATGGTTTACTCTATCCCATTCCAATTTCCCATCACATTTCTGCTTGGTAAATTTACCGTTTCTGCATAGATAGTACAAATTACAATTACACTCATGAGGGGCGGTAGAATTCTCGATGCACACACGACAATCTACTAATTCAGGAACTGAGCAAATATTGTGTTTTCGATCCCAAAATAATCCAGATGGACATGTTTTCTGAACGTAAGTACCATTTTCGCAGGCGTAATACTTGTTGCATTCTATTTCGTGGGATTTAAATGGACCTTCTTTGCAAGTAGACGAATGATAAGGACATTTTGCCACTTCAGCTATTTCGCATTTATTATTATCGCGATCCCATTCTTTTCCATCTGTGCACTTCTTTTGGACCAATTCACCTTTTACGCATTGATAGTACAATTCGCATTTACACTCGTGATACAGGGTAGAATCCTCGATGCATCTTAATTTTGGTAGGTAAGGACAATTTGCCTCTTCAACTGATGTGCAAATATTGCGTGCTTGATTCCAATGTAATCCAGATTTACATGTTCTCGGAACATAATTATTATTTTCGCACTCGTAATACATATTGCATACATTTTCGTAGGGCTTGAATGAACCTTCTGTACATTTATAGGAAGGACAATGTGCTTCTTCTGGTTTACTACAACGATAGTTATTGCGATCCCAGTGCAATCCCCTTAGACATTTCTGCAGGTTCCATGCACCAGATATGCATGTATAGGACCATTCGCATTGACACTCATGAGGCTTGGTAGAACCATCGATGCAAATACGACAATTTGCTTTTTCAGGTGTCGTGCAAATATTATTTTTTCGATCCCAATGTAACCCAGATGGACATGTTTGCGGAACGTAATTATTATGATAACACACGTAATATTTATCGCACTCCCTCTCATGGGGTTTGTAATAGCCTTGATCACAATGATTTAGAGGACAATTCGCTTCCTCAATTCTTCTGCAACGATTGTTATTGCGATCCCATTGTTCTCCCGTTGGACATTCCTGCTTGATATATCCACCGCTTTTGCATGTATAATACCATTCGCAATATAACTCATGAGGCTTGTTAGAACCTTCGATGCAATAAGGACAATTTGCTTTATCAGGTGTTGTGCAAATATTATTTTTTCGATCCCAATATAATCCAGATGGACATGTTTGCGGAACGTAATTATTATGATAACACACGTAATACTTATCGCACTCCCTCTCATGGGGTTTGTAATAGCCTTGATCACAATGATTTAGAGGACAATTCGCTTCCTCAATTCTTCTGCAAAGATTGTTATTGCGATCCCATTGTTCTCCCGTTGGACATTCCTGGTTGATGAAATGACCGTTTTTGCATCTATAAAACAATTCGCAATAACACTCATGAGGCTTGGTAGAACCTTCGATGCAATAAGGACAATTTGCTCTATCAGGTGTTGTGCAAACATTATGGTTCCGATCCCAATATAATCCAGATGGACATGTTTGCGGAACGTAATTACTAAGTTCGCACACGTAATACTTATCGCAATCCTTCTCGTGGGGTTTGTAATAGCCTTGATCACAATGATTTATAGGACAATTTGCTTCTTCAATTCTCCTGCAGCGATTGTTATTGCGATCCCACTGTTCTCCCCTTGGACATTCCTGCTTGATATATCCACCGTTTTTGCATGTATAATACCATTCGCAATATAACTCATGAGGCTTGTTAGAACCTTCGATGCAATAAGGACAATTTGCTTTATCAGGTGTTGTGCAAATATTATTTTTTCGATCCCAATATAATCCAGATGGACATGTTTGCGGAACGTAATTATTATGATAACACACGTAATATTTATCGCACTCCCTCTCATGGGGTTTGTAATAGCCTTGATCACAATGATTTAGAGGACAATTCGCTTCCTCAATTCTTCTGCAACGATTGTTATTGCGATCCCATTGTTCTCCCGTTGGACATTCCTGGTTGATAAAATGACCGTTTTTGCATGTATAATACCATTCGCAATATAACTCATGAGGCTTGTTAGAACCTTCGATGCAATAAGGACAATTTGCTCTATCAGGTGTTGTACAAATATTATTTTTTCGATCCCAATATAATCCAGATGGACATGTTTGCGGAACGTAATTATTATGATAACACACGTAATACTTATCGCACTCCCTCTCATGGGGTTTGTAATAGCCTTGATCACAATGATTTAGAGGACAATTCGCTTCCTCAATTCTTCTGCAAAGATTCTTATTGCGATCCCATTGTTCTCCCGTTGGACATTCCTGCTTGATATATCCACCGTTTTTGCATGTATAATACCATTCGCAATATAACTCATGAGGCTTGGTAGAACCTTCGATGCAATAAGGACAATTTGCTTTATCAGGTGTTGTGCAAATATTATTTTTTCGATCCCAATATAATCCAGATGGACATGTTTGCGGAACGTAATTATTATGATAACACACGTAATATTTATCGCACTCCCTCTCATGGGGTTTGTAATAGCCTTGATCACAATGATTTAGAGGACAATTCGCTTCCTCAATTCTTCTGCAACGATTGTTATTGCGATCCCATTGTTCTCCCGTTGGACATTCCTGGTTGATAAAATGACCGTTTTTGCATGTATAATACCATTCGCAATATAACTCATGAGGCTTGTTAGAACCTTCGATGCAATAAGGACAATTTGCTCTATCAGGTGTTGTACAAATATTATTTTTTCGATCCCAATATAATCCAGATGGACATGTTTGCGGAACGTAATTATTATGATAACACACGTAATACTTATCGCACTCCCTCTCATGGGGTTTGTAATAGCCTTGATCACAATGATTTAGAGGACAATTCGCTTCCTCAATTCTTCTGCAAAGATTCTTATTGCGATCCCATTGTTCTCCCGTTGGACATTCCTGCTTGATATATCCACCGTTTTTGCATGTATAATACCATTCGCAATATAACTCATGAGGCTTGTTAGAACCTTCATTGCAATAAGGACAATTTGCTCTATCAGGTGTTGTACAAATATTATGTTTTCGATCCCAATATAATCCAGATGGACATGTATGCTGAACGTAATTACTAAGTTCGCACACGTAATACTTATCGCAATCCTTCTCGTGGAGTTTGTAATAGCCTTGATCACAATGATTTAGAGGACAATTCGCTTCCTCAATTCTTCTGCAACGATTGTTATTGCGATCCCACTGTTCTCCCCTTGGACATTCCTGTTTGATATTTGTACCATTTAAGCATGTATAATACCATTCGCAATATACCTCATGAGGCTTCGTAGAACCTACGGTGCAATAAGGACAATTTGCTTTATCAGGTGTTGTGCAAATATTATTTTTTCGATCCCAATGTAACCCAGAGGGACATGTTTTCTCAACATAATGATTATGTTCACACATGTAATACTTATTGCATTCCTTCTCGTGAGGTTTGTAAGGGCCTTGATCACAATGGTTTATAGGACAATCTGCTGTTTTACTGCAAACTTCGTTTTCTCGATCCCAATTTAATCCAGAAGCACATCTATGCGGTACATATATTGTTCCTTCACACCTGTAATATTTATCGCAATCCACTTCGTCGGGTTTGTAATAACCACCATTACATTTAACGTAAGTACATTTTGCTTTTCCAGGTCGTGTGCATTTTTTGTTAACATCATCCCAATGATTGTCATCTTTACAATGTGTCCGTACTAAATCTCCATTACAGCATTCATAATATAGTTGACATTGGCATTCATGTTTTCGTAATTCTCCTTCCGTACACGTTAGGTTAAATGGTAACGTTAGTTTTGTCCTCGAGATTCCTTGGTGCGTACTTTCTTTTTTCTCGTCTATATAACAGGCTTGCAGATCTTGGTTCCAATACCTATCATTCGAACACTGTTTGAGTATTTTTTTACCATTAATGTTCTCATAATATAAACTGCGTGTGCACTCATGTTCTTCGTATCGAATTGAATTTGATGGGTTAGTTGATGATATCGAGGATGGTATGTTACGTGGCGTTGTTAGTTGCGATGTTTGTTGGTTTGTTAGTGGCACATCTACATATGTTGTTAGTACAGGTTGAAATTTACAACCTACTTCTGAAGGATAGTCACAAACCTGAAGTAGAGGATTAAAGTGTAGCCTATCGCCTCTACTGTTACTGTACGGACACTCTTTCAAAATTTTTTCACCTAAAAAGCAAACATAAAATTTGCTGCAATCTGATTCATGAGCTAATAAAACCGTTTCCTCGAGAGAATCTTCACTTGGGCATACTGTAGGTGCTGCCTGCTTAGGGGCTGCTTCTAAATTTACTGCGGCTAGGATGATCGCAAATACTGCGATCAAACCAAAGTTTCCTAAAATTGATGGAAAACATTTAGATCATTGAAAATGTTGAAAATTTTCGAAAAAGTTTTTTTTTTATCTATATTTGTAATAAACGTTTCTACTTTTTTTTTTTTTTATATAACATTTATCCTTCTTCGTTGATTTTTCTCTTATCAAACTATTTTGCAATATCGTACGTTTATCGAGAGCATTGATAAATAAAGTTAAGTATGCACGTAACATCTTTAATACGGACATACTAAATGGATCTAAAAATGAACTGTTAATATTTTTATTGCATAAGCTTTTATTCACCGGTATCTTAAATTATTTAACAATATATAACGATAAGTACACTAATAACAAACACTATATAACAATAAGTATCTCGATCGACAATATCTTACGTACTTGTAACAGATAATATGTCATTTTTATATTCAATAAATATTCTATAGACCAATCTTGAAGGATATTATAAAACGCGTAAATTATCCTATCGCCTGTAAAATCTTGTATGTTAATGGATTATTTAATTCGTTAATTAATAAGCAATTAATCACTAATAGATCATGTAAAAAATATTCGTGACAAAAATTTAACGATACGTTGACTCACCTTTCATCGTGAACAAACTGTCCAATGGATCTTTTAATGATATATCTTTACCTCGCACTCGATAAATTGATAACTAATAATAGTGAGTAGGAAAGAACCTCTTTTATAGGCATGTAAAAGCTTATCATTCGATTAACTCGTTCGTTATCATTGATATCTTCAAAAAATAGTCTTTTGAAGCATGTTACAGACACATTCGCCATATCATTAATTTCTAAGAACTAATGAGCGTACAAGTGTAACGTTGCATTTTTTCACATACAACAAAACGTTCTCATATCTTTTAAAGAGTTTTTCCTCATAGTGAAAACATTGATTTCTATTATCTTAACGGAATCTGCCATTATTGTATCAATTTTCAAACATTTTTCAATATTTTCAATCGAGGAAAACAACTAGTATTTTATAACAAAATGTATACATATATTGGAGAGATAGGAGAAAACAATTAATGAAATAATACTACAGAAATATCTCCTACGTAATCCAAAGAACTTTCTACGGAAGTATTGATAACGATACTAATATCGCATCATATCAATCGCAAATTCTATGTGGAATTAAACTCAATTTAGTTGCTATCATAATCGAAACTCAAATTCTTTTTACATAATTCATCGTACTTTGATCTTTTATATTATCAGTGATATGAATATTTCTAATACATTATCTATTAAAGTTATCATCACGAAAAATTTATATAATAAATTTTATTATAAGAGTAAATAATAGTATAGATTAAATTTTATTTAATATTTTAGCCATAACAATTACTGAAATAAGAGCAATTAATTATATTCCCAAGTAATGTAATAAAGTATTACACTAAAAGGTATCTTTCATATAGCATGTAGAAAAAATGAAATTTGCTAAGCGTTATTTAGTAATTTCTTAAGTTTATACATTATTCGGCATTATTCGGTTTTATGATCTTAAAAACAATTAATCTTTATTAAAAGAAAAAGAAAAAAAAAAAACAAAGAAAAAAGTTTAATCTTTCGCAGCATATAATAATCACGTATTGATCATTGATAATATAGTAAACTGTTAAACGAATGTAACATCGGTAATATATGTGTACATTTTTACCTACCAAGAGATTTCAATCATAATAGATGGCATATTTTCATAATGCAATATTAATTACTCGTATAATCTTATTAAATTATTAATATTTATTTTCATATACATATATATATATATATATATATATATATATTATCTACTAACTGCACTGATCTAAACTATAAATGAAAAATAGAGAAGATATCTAAAGTAGAAGGGAAGATTAAAAAAGGAAAATTCAATCAAGTTACATTATCGATGGAACTGAAAATAACATTTAACAACGTTTCTAAATAATCTACGAATTGAAACCATTGAATTGCAATAATTAGATACTTTTGTTAAGTTGTAAGCAATTGGCAATTGCCGTCCTTATGCATTGTTTCTTAGAATTATTTCAATGCCGACATTTAGCGCATTTGTTAAGAATGAGGTCTCCATTTTTGTATATATAATATTGGTCGCAGGAACATTCGTGAGAATAAACCTTTCCATCGGATCCTGGAAATATACATCGGAATTATTGGCTCGTAGGATACGTAGGCATTGAACTCTTGCCACTAGCAGTCATTAGTACTAGTAATAAAATAAATTGACGACTTATCTGTAGGACAGGTAATAAAAAAGATCGACGTTACCGACCAATTACATTACCGACATTGGTTAAAATTAAAAGATACCGATGTTGAGGGGAAGATGGCGTTCGAAGCAATGGAGCATATTGTAAAAATAACGATCCAATCGGAAGCGTGTAAACAATGGGTAAAGGGGCAATGATTGGCGGTGCTGTCGCCAAGTCGAGTGCGCTCAACGAATCAGAGGGCTAGATTCGGCGACGTTGAGAAAATGGTCGCGATTCTCGACCGTAACCCCCCACTACCGAAGAAAAGCTGCGCGATCAGCGCTCGGTAGACTCAGCCATTTCTCTCGCGAAGCGTAGCAACGCGTTCGAGTTGGCGACGTGTGTTTTTTCAACGATAGAACGTGCGGGTATTCCCGGAAGTTTTGCAAAATAACGCGACGCAAAAGGATGATACACTCCGGGCGGACCAGGCTCGAGGTAAGTCGACGAGGCGGCCTGTCGTCGCTTCATTTCCGTGCTCTCTTCGAAAGTCAAAACGGCGCGTCGAAGCTGTGTGCCACCACGGGGGGGTCGTGTGCGTGTCCAATGTTGTCATTGCCGTCGCGAACAGCTGATTCGCTCCACTGGCCTTCGCGTAGCGCGACAGCCTCTATCATCGTCCTACCTCTCTTTCTCGACGTCGTTGTTGCTACGACCAGAGAGAGAGAGAGAGAGAGAGAGAGAGAGAGAGAGAGAGAGAGAGAGAGAGAGAGAGAGAGAAAGAAAGAGAAAGAAAGAGAAAGAGAGAGCCTAAAGAATGAGAGAGACGGATGGACGAGGAAAGGGAGAAGGAAAGGAATATTCTTTTAGTCCGTAGACTGAAGACAAACAAAAAAACTAGAGAGAGTGATATATATATATATATATATATATATATATATATATATATATATATGTATAAATAACTAATCACAAATGTTATACGAAAGTTCTGTTTTACGT
Source organism: Vespa velutina (assembly GCF_912470025.1). Taxonomy (NCBI): domain Eukaryota; kingdom Metazoa; phylum Arthropoda; class Insecta; order Hymenoptera; family Vespidae; genus Vespa; species Vespa velutina. Next base: position 4,782,238 of record NC_062201.1, read on the forward strand.
TCGAAGCTTAATATTTGTTTTTTCGTACGATTGATAAAATCCACGACAATGTTTTGTATATACAACTTTTTCTGTTTGTCTCTCTTCTAGAATCTCTCTTTCGGCCAACCGTGTTTGCGTTCTCTTGCATGCATCGACCGAACCGATCGGCCAAGTCCATCCTTTGTTCTCTTTCTCTCTCCCTCGCGCGCGCGTTTGCTCGGTCTCTTTCTGTCTCTCTCTCTCTCTCTCTCTCTCTCTCTCTCTCTCTCTCTCTCTCTCTCTCTCTCTCTCTTTTCTCTTCTCTTCTCTTCTCTTCTCTTTATACAGACACGTACATGTATATGTATAGGAGAATATGCATCTAGACAAATACATATGTATTGAACCTATATATGTCTGTATATATATATATCCATCTCTTTCTCTTTCATCGTTCTTCGTTATGTCGACGACACGACGTCTTCCTATTCATACCGTCGTATTACTAACGCGTTCATCTTTGCGTCTTCGTCGTCGTCGTCGTCGTCGTCGTCGTCGTCGTCGCTGGCGGTGGCGGTGGCGGTGGCGACGGCATCGTCATCGTCATCGATGTCGTCGCGTCGTTGTCGTCGTCGTCGTCGTCGTCGTCGTCGTCCTCGTCTCGATGTATCCGCGTTTTAAACGTCTCCTCGACCCTTTGTTCCCTCCCCTCCCCTCTCTTGTCGATTCACCCGCTCGCCACCCTCTTTCTTTGTTCTTCTTCACGTCGGACAGACGACCAATACACACGTCGGAACAAAAATTCCGACACCTTGCTCTCTACGTGCGTTGTATGCGCGCGCGCGTATGTTTTTTTTCTTTTTTTTTTTTTTTTTTCTTTCTTTATCTCTTTCTTTCGTCCGAACGACGAGAAAGAGATGAGTACAACGATGAGTGCTACTCACGTTTGGATTCATTTCGATCCCCTTTTCTCACACGCGAACGATTAGAAAAATTATAACAAAGAATTCTAATGGGCGAATGTGTTTATCTTTTAAGTTATCCATTATCTCTTATCGACCACGTACTTTGCATCTTTTTCTCTTTCCTTTCTTTTTTTTGTTTATTTATTTGTTTATTTTATTTCTTTTCTTTTTTGTTATCAGTTTTCTATTCCTCATTGTACTAGCACTAGCAATGCTCCTCACTTGTGAATCGCTTGAGTTATTCTTTTCTTGTTTATTTGTATTTTTTTCTATCTTTATTTAAATTAACCAGTTAATATGATTTTGAAAAGAGGATTAATAAGAAATAATCGATTAAAGTTGTGCATATTTTAATCGAGCATTCCCCTCATTTATTGACATTAATCATCCATTTTGAGCATTTACATTTGTAATCAATAATCATTAATCTGTGAATAACAGTAATTGTGAAATGAAAGATTACTCCTATCTTTATTGGAGTCGTCCCAATAAAATAATATGATTTATGGTCATGACAATGCCAATGGCGGAGCCGATGATGTACTCCGAAGCAGTAATACCATTCATACATACATACATATATATATATATATATATATATATATATATATATATATATATATGCTTTAAAAGATTTAAATTATCGTAAGTAAACGTTTGAAATTAGCTTTTAATTATCAAATGATGTTACAAAGTTAAATCAAATTTTCACGAGCATACCTTTCGTTTTTATTATTGTTCTAACAATTGATTATTCAATCGCAGATTTTAAGAAATAAAAAAATAATCTCATTCCTCATCCTCTTTTTAAATTAATTTTATGCATACCATTCTTCTACCCCCTCTTTCTAGCATTATATTTTTTAATATTTTTCTCGTGACCGCGTGACCAATGCATAATCATACGAACCTTATTTTTACCTCGCGTTAAGATAATTTAAGACGCAAATTTCTACACTGAAATAAATCGAAATAAATCGAACAGGTATAGAAGCAGAGAGAGAGAGAGAGAGAATAAGATAGCTGAGTGGCTGGCCAGAGCGCGCGAAATATATAACTGCGCGCGTTTACTTTCAGACTTTGTTATCGTGATAATTATCGTACATCGGTATTTAAAATTTTATCTATCTTTCTTTTCTTCTCTTTCTCTCGTACGTCAGAAAGGAATTTTGCATTTTTCCGTTTAATTTGAAAGACGTAGAAAGATAATCGAGACGAGTCAGATATATTACAATAATCAATTATTTTTATGATAGATAATGTAATGTTGATGGAAAAAAAAAAAACAATAATTGCAGGTAACATTGACATTAGTCATTTATCAGCAATCACGAAGTGAAACGTTACCGCAATCTTTATTAAAGTCGTTGCAACAAAGTTAGATTACGTCTTATGATTATATGTCTAATGGAATCAATGAATGTACTCAGCAATGATACGGAGTTGTACGTCGCGAATGCATATACATTAATGAATTATCAGATAATAGGTCTAACACGAAATTTTTATCATATTTAATTTCTATCCTAAACGATCGTTTCCAATTCTTCATATATAATTAATTAATATCCGTATATCGATGTATTTATTTTCTCAAATTCTTTTCAATTAATAATACATCTATAAGAAAGGATAAAACGTTAATAGGTTTATACGAACGAAAAAAAGAAAAAGAAAAGAAAATAATATAAAATAACACGTAATAGAATATTTTTTATCGAACACAAAGAATTAGTTCATTCAAGGAGGTACAAATTATATTGTAATTTTCGTCTTGCACTACTTATTTAAGTATTAAGAAAACGTAAGAACTTGTCGTCCGTCCTCATCTAAAAAGGATCCACCGAGCTTAACGTGTCTTTCATTGAGATTTGGCTGTGTTACACGATAACAATGTAAAGAGGAGCTTCGGATTAGGAAAGTCCGATTCGTATAAAACTGAGTCAGCATTGGGAAGGTCGTTTTAAAATTACTACCAACCAACCTTTATCGTCGAAGTGCATTGTCTTTGGCGGCCGTCTTTAAAGAAATCCTTCAAATTCTTTACAATTTCATTTCCTACTTCATTGGAATCGTTTGCGTTGCATGCGATTTCTCGTCTACAAAGTACAAAGATAGAAGGAAAGATACGAGATATAAAGTTTGAAGTATTCTTCTCGATATCTTTTTTTCTTCTTCTCTTTTTGTTCTATTATTATTATTATTATTATTATTATTATTATTATTATTATTAGAGAGAAGAAACAATCGAAAAGAAACAAATTGACAGGGGCGAAGAAAAAAGAGATTAGCTTTAGTTAACTTTGTTGGTTTTCTCTATCTTCCTTTCCTTTTTTCTTTTTTTATTTTCTTATCTTTCTTTTCTCCCCCACAAATCGATGAACGATCGAGAGCAATACTTTGTGCCCCTGTGTGATGGGCAACCCCCTACACTTGTTTAATCTACATTTAAAATCTCCCTGATCATTTTACTGTGAGAATAGATCTCAATATTTATCGCTCGCGATTCCGAGTCTTCTTGAAAATACGCGTTATCCAAAATACTTCGCCATTGTCGTATCGCCGAACATAATATTTATCTTTCCTCGATAAATATATATACATGCGTCGTTCGAATTTCTAAGAGGTCTTTAAGCGTGATTAATGAGGTGATTTAAAAGATAATTCTCTCTTTCGGATAAACGTTTACGTTTCTTTTTTGTTTTCTTCGTTGTTTCATATGAGGTACGACGCATGCAGTAAGTAAATATTGAAAGAAAGAACGTGAACGATAATGCAAATGACTCTATACAGTTGTTTCTTTCTTTTAGAAATGATTATAAATTTTGTTTTAAGTTGACGAGAATAATAAAAACGCAAAAGAACATAGCAATTGTCAGTCAATTAGAATAAAAGATTTTTTTTTTTTTTTTTTTTTCTCGCTACAGTGTTACGCGCTTTCGAGAGATTTATAAAAAAAGAATATATCTAGCTTAATAGTTAATCGTCTTTATAAAGAAACGTAGTCGAGCAAAACATCCTAGTTATCGTCGAGTCGTCGTCGTCGTCGTCGTCGTCGTCGTCGTCGTCGTCGTCGTCGTCATCGTCGTCGTCGTTATCACTCGAAATGAATCGCAAGAAAAAGTAATATAGTTGTGAAGACACAGCCATTTTGAACTGTCATCAGGGGAGTACATATCAATGGGAAGAAAATTGTGGATGGGCTCATACACGTGAAGAGAATATCAGAAAGCATGACATCACCGACGATACATTGGAATGTGTTTTAGAAAAAAGTAATTCGAGTGGGAGTGGGAGTAGGAGGAGGGGGTCAGGTTGGCCAAGGTGTTCAACCGGTCGACGAGTCTGGAACCGGAAGTCAATGGTGGAGACAGCAGCATCCATCCTATCATTATCACCATTATCATCATCAGGGTGGTTATTGCACATCGCATGCTCACAACAACCCTGTCACTACCATGAAGCAATCCTACGTGCAGGTTGGTCTTTCATTCTAATGTCCGTTGTTTTTTTCTCTTCTCCGCTCGTATTAAGCTTCATCGTTAATGTCCTATCATTGCCCGCTTAACATTATATCGTACGTTCGTCGATGGGCTGTCAGTTGCGCGTCTACATGATCTTTCTTTATATTCTCTCTCTCTCTCTCTCTCTCTCTCTCTCTCTCTCTCTCCCCCTCTCCCCCCTTTTTATTCGAACAATCTTCTTTTTTTGCAGCTAACGTGGGTATTTCATGACGACGAGGCGCAGATTAACAAGAAACTGCCAAAGGAATTGTTATTAAGGTAATGGTAGTATATGATGACGTTATCTCTTAATGTCATTTTGAAAGCAATAATATCGATCGATGTAATTTTAGGATTCTCTCGTATCTCGATGTGATATCCTTATGTCGATGTGCCCAAGTAAGTAAAGCATGGAACGTATTAGCCCTCGACGGTTCCAATTGGCAAAGGATCGACCTTTTCGATTTTCAACGAGACGTAGAGGTACATAAATCGTTATAAAAGATTTTCTTGTAAGGATTGAAATTTCGATAAATTGCCCGCACACGATAATATTCTTCTATACAGAGATCAGTAATAAAAAACATCTCTAGCCGTTGTGGTGGATTCCTTAGACAATTGTCTCTGAGAGGATGCCAAAGTATTGAGGACATATCCATGCAAACATTAGCTAATTCTTGTCCCAACATCGAGGAACTTAATCTGAGTCAGTGTAAGAAAATCTCGGATACAACTTGTGCGGCCCTTAGTACATATTGTCAAAAGCTTCAGCGATTAAATCTGGATTCCTGCCCCGAAATAACAGATCTTTCGTTGAAAGATCTTTCTGATGGTTGTCCATTGTTAACTCACATCAATCTATCGTGGTGCGAGTTACTTACCGACAATGGAATCGAAGCTTTAGCAAGGGGCTGTAAACATCTGCGTAGCTTTCAAAGCAAGGGCTGTCGTCAATTGACAGACAGAGGTGTCAAATGTTTGGCACATTATTGCCAAAATCTTGAAGCCATCAATCTACATGAATGCAGGGTATATACGTTGATTCAAATTATAAATTATAAATTTTTCACTAATGCGATCCCAATGGAAAAGGAATTTGATTGATTTTTCTTTCTTTTTCTTTTTTTTTCTTTTTTTCTTTTTTCTTTTTTCTTTTTTTTTTTTTTTCTTTTTTTTTTTTTTATCGTGTGTTTTATCAGAAACAATGCGATAATTGTTCCAGAATATAACCGACGACGCGGTGAGAGAACTAGGTGAACAGTGTTCAAGACTGCATTACGTTTGTATATCGAATTGTCCTAATTTAACGGATGCATCTCTCGTCACTTTGGCTCAACACTGTCCGCTTCTTAGTATTCTCGAGTGCGTTGCCTGCACGCGTTTCACGGATGCAGGCTTTCAAGCTCTCGCGAGAGTAAGTTGACAGTCGATGATGATTTCGGTTATATTATATTTCGAAAAACAGCTGAGTCTGATCCGGCGGCTTTCTTATCGTTTTAACTTTCAGAATTGCAGACTATTGGAAAAGATGGACCTCGAAGAGTGCCTTTTAATAACAGATGCCACCCTTATACACCTGGCCATGGGCTGTCCGAGATTGGAGAAGCTGGTATATTGATTAAAGCTTAAGAAAATGCTTTTACAAAATCAATCGGGCATACTTATCCTTCTCTATCACCGATTCGTTCTTTAAAAACGTAGAGTCTGTCCCATTGCGAGCTGATTACCGACGAAGGGATTCGGCAGCTTGCTCTTTCACCGTGTGCCGCTGAACATCTAGCGGTATTAGAGCTGGATAATTGCCCTCTCATCACGGACGCCAGTCTCGATCATCTTTTACAGGCCTGCCACAATCTCGAACGAATCGAGCTTTACGACTGTCAACTGATCACTAGAGCTGGCATACGTAGGCTCAGAGTACAGTGTTAAATTTTTTTTACTTCTTTCGATTTACTCTCCTTACTATATATTTAAACGCAAACCATCTACTTGTCGCAAGATAAAGCTGATAAAACGTCGTTAACGCTATTTCAGACACATTTGCCGAATATCAAAGTCCACGCATATTTTGCACCGGTCACGCCACCTCCTAATACGGGAACACCTCGACAACGATATTGTCGATGCTGTGTCATTCTGTGATTTACCATACAAATGACACTGAAGTAAATCGTCCGATCTACTCCACGAAGGGACGTGGACTTTTTGTCGGTGGTCGCTGTCACGTTTAACGGCGATTATGGGACCTCTTTTGTGGTTACCAGAACAGAAATCCTGGTTGCCTACCGTCGACAGTGAGTGTGAGGCTCACTGTCAATTTGTAAATGACAATTTCAAACGTTGAAACAAATACGAGCTCCACACGCAACGAGAGTACAGTACGTTACCATCATCGTCACTGCTGCAAACTGCGACTACTACTATTACTATTAACCGCTACTACTGCTGTTACACCTAATCGCTCTTATCACTATTATTTCGCGTTATTATACTCTTGTTTTCTCGATAGTACCATGCATCCCTTCTTATTATCGCATTGTCACATTGCAGAGACAGTCCGAGAAGGAAAGAAATCTTTGGGTTTTATTAATAACGAATCTTATCTATGACAATCTTCGTTCATGCGTTTGCCTTTTTTTATCCAAATTTTTTACGTCATGGAAACGATTTTCTTTTCTTTTTTTCTTTTTCTTTTCCTTTCTTTTTTAACTTCGTACATTATAAAGCGAAGTGAACGCCGAACGAAATATAGAATCATTTAAAATAACATACTTTCAACTTAACCCATCCGATTATGGAAACGTACGTCCTGTAGCAGTTTCTTGACGAACACTGCCTGTAATGCTAATGATATTTAAAAGGAAAAAAAAAAAAAAAAAAAAAAAGAAAAAAAAATAAAAAATAAAAAAAAAAAAAGAAAACCAAAAAAATTAACAAAACAAAATTTATGAAATAGAAACTCGACTTTATAAAGTTGTAGAATTTAGTTCTCTAACGTAGGATGAGAAAAACCGTCGTGTCTTTGATGGAATACGTTTCACCGGTCCATCCATGAAACTATGACGGTACCTACGGGTTTCTTTCCTTTCAAGAGGACGCATGTCGCGAACTCGACTCTGCGCACAACGTTTTTCAAAAACTCGTTTAAGCGCAATCGTTTACTTGATCGAGGAATACCGGAGTATCGTCTTTCAAACTTGTACAACTACCAGCGTTAACGGTAGCAAACGTTAAGATGCATTTTATATTGATTTACGAGCAAACATATATACATATATATACATATATATACATATATATATATATATATATATTATATATTCCGCTCGCGAGTCGTAATTTTGAGTCCCAAGCGTACTACTACTTCTCCTCGACGGTCCAGGCATCTTCGTTGTCTTTTTTTATCTAGTTTTTTAATTATCTTTTTTTTGTTTTCTTTTTTCTCTTTTTTTTCTTTTTTTTTCTTTTTTTTTTTTCTTTTTTTCCCTTTTTTCTTTAATCTTATTCAAATAACTCGTCATGGACTAGGAGAGCACAGACTGAAAAAAAAAAAATCAAAGCGTTTAACGCGTCAAACGTATTAACTTTTGTGTCCAGTGATCGACACTGGATCTTTTGACTTTTTAAGCTTAGGTTACGGAACGATGACAGTACGATTATAATATGTACGATATTGATATGTATCGAAATCAATGGCTTTTGTTTGTATAGACGACTCGAAGTGTCGCCGATGATCTATAGAGACAAAATTTTGCTTTCCTTGATACTCCGATGCAATACCATTTACGCGAAATAATAATAATCACTTCGCATGTTCGATATGGTGAATTTAAAGAAAAACAATTATATATACCAATGTATACTATTAAAATTTAATTTCATTTAAATGTCGTAAAACGTTATTAGATTCGAATATTCCGCTCTTATAAAAGTTCTCATGACGGAACACATTGAGCACGATTCATTTGATCGCAGGGTAAATTTAAACATGTTCGAGAAATTTGTTCTCGCAAAGAAATATTTTCGCGCGTTCGATAGCGGCACTCGACGAAAAATTTTAATAAAATACTATCAAGTGGGCCCGACCACGCGTGCAATATTATTATTATTATTATTATTATTTTTATTGTTGTTGTTGTTGTTGTTATTATTATTATTACTATGATTACTTTTATTATTATTATTATTATTATGATTATGATTATGATTATGATTATGATTATGATTATGATTATGATTATGATTATGATTATTATCGTTACCATACGCACCACTTGATGAATCGGTTTCTTTTATTTTTCTTTTTGTTTTTTTCTTTTCTTTTTTTTACAACGTTTCTCTTAATTTTAAAACAAAAAGAAATAATAGAGAAAAATCGCGTTGTGTCGTTCGTGCGTACTCGACCATGTAAAATGCCACCTTGTGTGTCGTTGCGTCAAAGTTGCAATTATTAATCCTCTGATTAGGATGTAAGAGCGTCGTACCGCATATATTTAATATAGCGTGTAAAAGAATTACGAATGAAAACAGCTAGGATTAACACAAAAAGAGGAAATAAAAAACAGTAAATGAAGGATAAATATACATACGTACATACATACATACATACATACATACATACATACATATATATACATACATATGTATATATGTATGTATGTATGTATGATGTGTGTATGTATACAAGATATGTTTTATACGCTGCATGTCATCTTTAGGAAAATAATGTGATCATCGTAATGTCTCGTTCTAAGGGTTGAGTTTACAATTAAGCGAATATTTCATTGCCGATCTAAGGCAATAATGTTTGTACATTCACGTTGTACTACCGACAAGCCTCAAAGGTTTCTCATTTCTCGCTCAAATGTCTTTCGTATTATAATATATTTTGTAGAATTATATGATATCGAAAAGAAGCTCTGAAAAAGCTCTCAAATGATCTAGAACGAAGTACAAATATATTATCTACGTATGAATCCAATTAATTAACATTGAATGATACGTCGACATGATGAAAAAATAATTATTGTTTCAATTAACAGAGAAGACATTGTATGTACTATATATTTATCAATATGCAAGAGAATAAAAACCTGCAGAAGTGTGTCGGTACTTTAAATCGGTCGTGTGTGTAACTGGAATCGATATTCGGGATAATTCGCGAAACCACCTGAAATTTGATGAAACAAACAAACAAAAAAAAAAAAAAATAAGAAATCATAGACGGTCGTCTTGAACCATTTTATCCTAATAATCGCAAACATCACACCGTTCAATCATGTTGTAATGATATTAATAAAACGAAAAGAAGAAGCATCATGAATATAATAGAAGTCGAGTGATCGAGCAAGTGTTTGGCTGTGCAGTAGTATAGGAAGAAAAAGAAAAAAAAATGAATATGAAAAAGCGTAATAGAAACAGTGAGTGAGATATAGAAATATGCAAAAAAAAAGAAAATTAGAAGAAAGCGAGAGAGAGAGAGAGAGAGAGAGAGAGAGAGAGAGAGAGAGAGAGAGAGAGTGAGAGGATGCGAAAGTAAGAGAATAAGATTCAGATGTTATTCGAAGATCAGTGAAAGTATTCCTATATCTGTTTGCCCAATCGTCATTCTTATTCTCAGGAACGCGTTTTTATGCCCTTAAAAGGGCTTCGCCGTCACGCGATACAGGATCATCGTGTCTGTCGAGAATGTCCATAGAAAAAGGGTGAAACGGGAAAGAAAAGAAATTCTATGAAACAGAATGGTCTACACGTGTCGGCCTACACGTGCCTCCCGAAAAAATTCCCGATTTATAATGTCGATGGAAAATCGACTTTATCGAGAGGACGTCATTCAAACAGATCCGCGTACGAATACTGTAGCTGATTATATTGACACTTTGCTGCTTTAACGAGCTGCAGTCTACCATGTATATATTTTCATTAATGTATGTATAATAAAATATATTCGAGATAATATACGCTTCGAACGGATATATTTGCAATCCACTCCATCAGTGCAATCAAGACATTGTTTCGATAACATGTAATAATAAATTCGATAATTTAAAACTATATTTGGACAAATCAATAAATTGAAGTTGTGTGTATTTTATTGATACCGCAATAATCTTTACGTAATAATTTTTAATAATCAATAATTCAAAATGATTCTTTGAGAACGAACTAGTAGATATTTGAAAATATCGAACGTGACGTAGTATTCGAGAAGCTGCGATAATGATATCGATTGATCGATACTATTATATCCAGCAGATGTCATTATTGTCGTGAACACATGTCCATTGTATTTGCGGTTTGTTGAAACATAACCTATGAAATGAGAAACATTTGGGAAAGCTAAATATTTTTAGTGATTGGTAATTAATTCATTCTTACGTAAATGAATTTAATTGTACAACAAACATCATTTGTTCCAGAATAATATTATAATTTCTAATTTTATATTAAATGTCTGCCGGTACTTTTACAGATCTGAATAGTTTGTTGATATAGTCTACAAAAGATATTGAAAATGAGTAAATACAGAAGGCAAGAAACCTCAAGCGAGGATAGTGATAGTGAGGAAGAAAGGCGTAAGAAAGATATAAAAGAGAGAGATGAATTTGCGAACCGTCTCAAAGCAAAAGATGATAGTAAGACACGAAAAGTTGCTATGCCCACTGGCTCTGGAGCAGGTAAAATGTTGCAATATTTGAGCTTTTTTCCCTTTGAGAATTAATAAAAAAATGTTTTTTTTTTTTTCTTTTTTTCTTTTCTTTTTTTTTCTTTTTTTTTTTTTCTTTTAAGCTGAGGCAGCAAAAAGGCTTAAACTCATGGAAACTGATGCAAGAGAAAAGCTTGTTCCAAAATTAAGAGTGGACTCCCGTAGAAAATATTTAGAAAAACGTAAAGAGGATAAAGTGGCCGAATTAGAAGCAGATATTATTGACGATGAATACCTGTTTGAAGAAGAAATGTAATTTGTTAATTATGTTTAAATTGATAATAATAATATAAGTAGAGCTGTTAATAAATATCGTTTGATATAGCTTAACGGAACGTGAAAAGCGTGAAAGGGCACATAAGAAACAATTATTACAATTGGCAAAGGAACATGAAAAGGCAAGGGAACTTGAAAGAGTACAAAGATATCATATGCCTTTGGAAAAAAAGAAATTAGAAGCTGAGGCAGAACCACATGACACAGAACCACCTCAATCTGAACAAAGTAAATGGGAGTCCGATCAGATGTCATCTGCTGTATTTAGATTTGGGGCAAAAGACAGAAAAGGTATAATGATAATTATAATAATTCATTATCTTTATGATTGATTAATATGAATTTAAATAACAGCACAACAGGATTATGATCTTTTATTGGAGGATGAAATAGAATTTATTCAAGCACTGCGTATGCCTGGAAGTGAAAAAGGTACAAAGCGTGAATCAAGTCCTTCTCCGCAGGCTAAAATTTTACAAACCATACAAGAAACAAAAAAGAGCTTACCAATATATCCATTTAAGAATGATCTTATTCAAGCTATTAAAGAGCATCAGGTATTGGATTGATTTGAAACAAATCTTATCGCAAAACTTAATGGATAATAAATGAATTTATCACCTTTATTACAGATTCTGATCATAGAAGGTGAAACGGGTTCAGGAAAAACTACACAAATTCCACAATATTTATATGAATCGGGTTTTGCGGTGAATGACAAAATTATTGGTTGTAGCGAGCCTCGCAGAGTGGCAGCGATGTCTGTAGCCGCTAGAGTGGCTCATGAAATGGCTGTAAAACTTGGAAACGAAGTTGGTTATGCAATTCGCTTCGAAGATTGCACGTCCCATCGTACGCGCATAAAATACATGACTGATGGCACATTACATCGTGAATTCCTTAGTCAACCTGATTTAGCGTCGTATAGGTAAACTTTTAAAATGCGATAAAACAATTTATTGTAAATTGTAATTGGTATTAATTTGATATGTTTACTGGCGACGATATACGTTGTTTCTAGCGTAATGATAATTGACGAAGCACATGAGCGCACATTGCATACCGACATTTTATTTGGCTTGGTCAAGGATATTACAAGATTTCGTTCAGACTTGAAATTATTAATTTCTTCTGCAACGTTAGATGCAACAAAGTTTAGCGAATTCTTCGACGATGCTCCAATTTTTCGTATACCTGGCCGTCGTTTTCCTGTAGATATATATTATACAAAAGCACCTGAGGCGGATTATATCGATGCATGTGTAGTCTCTATTCTTCAAATTCATGCGACCCAACCGCCTGGAGATGTGCTAGTATTTCTAACTGGTGAGTATATAATTGACATGAATCATTAGGATCGTTTTATCGAACGTATACATAGTTCCAAGCATCATCAATTAGAATATTCATGACATTTAGCGAACTAGTTGCAAATCAACTAGTAACTTAAAAAAATGTCGATAAGGTCAGGACGAGATTGAGACGTGTCAAGAGATGTTACAAGAGAGAGTAAGAAGGCTGGGAAGTAAGTTGGCGGAACTTTTGATATTACCTGTTTATGCGAACTTGCCAAGTGATATGCAAGCTAAAATATTTCAACCCACTCCACCCGGCGCTAGAAAGGTATTTTTATTATTTTCCTTCATTAACCTCCACAAATCTATTTATGTATGATTAATTTATCTCAATAGGTTGTTCTGGCTACTAACATAGCAGAGACGTCTTTAACCATTGACAATATCGTTTACGTAATAGATCCTGGATTTGCGAAGCAGAATAATTTTAATTCGCGAACAGGAATGGAAAGTTTGATGGTTGTTCCGATTAGTAAAGCTTCTGCGATGCAGCGAGCGGGTCGTGCTGGCAGAGTAGCACCTGGTAAATGTTTCAGACTTTACACAGCATGGGCATATCAGCACGAGTTGGAGGATAATACTGTACCTGAAATACAAAGGATAAATCTTGGTTTGTATTGATACGATTGAATCGTTTAACGAAATTGATTTCATAGCTCGCAATAATGATTCAATTGTATGATAAAAATTACATTATAGGTAATGCAGTGCTCACATTAAAAGCCCTAGGTATTAACGATTTAGTTCACTTTGATTTTCTCGATCCACCGCCGCATGAAACATTAGTATTAGCTTTAGAGCAACTTTATGCTTTGGGTGCTCTCAATCATCGCGGTGAATTAACTAAACTCGGCCGACGAATGGCAGAATTTCCACTTGATCCAATGATGGCAAAAATGTTGTTAGCCAGCGAACGTTATCGTTGTTCCGAAGAGGTGGCCACAATAGCTGCAATGCTTTCTGTTAACGGAGCAATTTTCTATAGACCTAAAGATAAAATTATACATGCGGATACAGCTCGAAAAAATTTTCATGTACCTGGTGGAGATCATCTCACTCTTCTAAATGTTTATAATCAGTGGCAACAAAGCGATTTTAGTACTCATTGGTGTTACGAAAATTTTATTCAGCATAGGTATGATGCACGAATTGTTTTCTTCCTTGTTTTACTCATGACATCGTCGTAACGATATATTCCTTCGATTAGATCGATGAAACGAGCCAGAGATGTTAGGGAACAGTTAATCGGCTTGATGCAACGTGTTGAAATGGAACTTGTCTCGGGTATTACAGAAACCGTTAATATTCGAAAGGTATCTAATTTGTTTTTTCTTTTTCCTTTCTCCTTTTTTTTTTTTTTTTTTTTTTTTTTTTTTTTTTTTTTTTTTAGCTAACTTTGATATTATAGATTTAATCCTAAAATATTTCAGGCAATTACGGCAGGTTATTTCTATCACGTAGCTCGTTTGTCAAAGGGAGGCCATTATAAAACAGCAAAACATAATCAAACTGTATCGATTCATCCGAATAGTTCTTTATTTCAAGAACTTCCGCGATGGTTACTTTATCACGAATTAGTATTTACAACGAAAGAATTCATGCGACAGGTATTATTTCGTAAAAACCTTCAAACTAATAATTCAATATAAACATTTAATAGACGTCTCTAATCGTTCTAACAAATTTATTAAATATACCTAGGTTACGGAAATAGAAAGCAAATGGTTGTTGGAAGTTGCACCACATTATTACAAACCCAAAGAACTTGAAGACTCGACGAATAAAAAAATGCCTAAAGTTGCAGGCAGAGCACGACCAGATGCAACTACCTAAGTAACAGTAGATAAAATACTTTTTGTACAGATGAAACTTTTATATTGCAGAAAATAAAATCACAATCCTTCATGATTGTACAATATTTTAGTATACCTTTGTAAAATGTAAATCCATTACTCATAGGATATATTTTATCATATTCCTTCGTTTCAGAGCAACTATTCGAAAGAGAATATAAAAAGAAATATGTGTAATTACTCGTTAAACGAAACATACCTAAGAACTTTTTACATTTTAAAAGCCTTTAGAATAATCAACTTGAATCGTATATCGTAGAATCTCGTCATTTATTTCTAACTATTTATATAATAATGTTGTAATTATACGTGATACTCGTAGGCAGAGAAATTGTTTGAAAACGATATACTAACTCGAATCCAGTGTTATAAAAATTTATCGACGGTATAGCTAGATAGAGAGAGAGAAAGAGAAACAGGATAATTATTGGTTATACATTATGATGTAAATTATATAGTACATAGAATAAGACGATAATAACTGCGATCTAAATATTTACTGTACTGGTAAAGAAGCCCTTCTTCCGTTGTTAACAATGAAAGTATGAATAAAGAATAAACACAGAAAGACATTGATAACTATGGAACGTGCATACGTACGTACTAATAATTCAGTATTTTAGTATTTCTTATCTTCAGTGAGAAGATGAAACATATTTTCTTTTCTTTCCTCGTTTTTTCCTTTTTTCGTTTTTCTTTTCTTTTTTCTTTTCTTTTCTCGTTTTTTTTTTTTTTTTTTTTTTTTTTTTTTTTTTTTTTTTTTTTTAAGGACAAGCTCCATCGATATTTTTACAATCTCGTAAAGCAAAAGATTGTCATAATATAAAATTGACTAAAAGATAAAACAAAATATTAATCGAAAGAATGCATATTCTTCCTTTGTCATTCGGCCTATTAACTTGCGTTGGTTTTTGGCGACCGACCAAATGGTCATCGAATTCTTTGAAATATTTCATTTATAACGTTTATACGATTTTCATGGTATTCTTGCTTTATACATTTGCATTCTGTGGATTCATGGATGCTCTGATTGATCATAACTTGGATAACTTACTCGAAAAGTTTTCACTCTTTATATCCGTAATAGGAGTGTGTATCAAAGTGACGAATATTTTAATCAATCGAAAGACTGTTATTTCAGTTGCAGATATGCTTCTAAAGGAGATATGCATTCCACGTGACTCTAAGGAGCTGGCGATTAAAGAGAAATTCGATAAAAATGCCAAGTGAGTACTAATTAAATGACAGATAGATATTATATTCGGATATTAGTAGTAAAGGTAAGCCGTATAGTCAGCATTTTACATATAAGCCGATTCGTTAATAACGCTTTTTAGAAAGTTACAAATTAATGTAAAACGTCTTACCTTAGGATTATAACAATTTATTGCGAAATCTTGAACGAGACAACCGTCTTCTTCGCCACTGTCGCTCAATTTGGTAAATTCTTAGAAACTCGTACTTTACCACTTGCCAATTGGACACCATACGATCGTACCTCGAGTATCATGTTTTGGATGACTTTACTTCATCAATCCTTTGGTCTCATGGTGTGTGCCAATTCAAGCGTGGCTCACGAGACCATAATATCCGGACTGATGATACAAATTTGTGCTCAATTGGAAATACTCTGTCATCGGGCAAGAATATTGCCAACGTTACTGCAAAAGATACAGGAAAATTATTCCTCTGAAGAGGATCTTAAAAAAGTCGAAAATAAAGTTATTGGTGAATTGGTCGAGTATCATCTTTACGTTTATAAGTAAAAAATTATTATAATTTCATTGAAAATAATGATATTGGTTGTTGATATATAGACATTTTTATACGTTATTTGTATTTTTATTTTATATATAAAATATACATGAGAGAAATACGAATTATTATTTTGTTATATTTATCGGCATTTCTTATTCGTTCGTTTCATTGTTATTATTAATATCGTTATAATCTTATCTCAACTCATCATTTTACATATTTATGTAGAATACTTTTTTCGGGCACTGTTACAAAGAAATTGTTTAATTGTAGATTTGCTAAAAAGGTCAACGATGTGTTCACCTTTATGATATTCATGCAATTTTCTATAAGCTCTACAGTACTCTGCATGAGCGTGTATAAATTATCAACAAAAGATGTGATAAGCCTTGATTTCCTTTGGACATTTTTTTATCTCGCGTGTATGCTCACGCAACTCTTTCTTTATTGTTGGTTTGGTAACGAAGTTACATTAAGGGTCGGTATTTCATTGGAAAATGAAAAGAAAAAATACATTTTCTATTTATTTTTCATACGATTATTCCTTTTCTTTTTTTTTTCTTTAATTTTGTAGAGTAAAAAAATTGGAGACGCATTTTATGAAATGGATTG
The DNA here is from genome assembly GCF_912470025.1 of Vespa velutina. Classification (NCBI taxonomy): domain Eukaryota; kingdom Metazoa; phylum Arthropoda; class Insecta; order Hymenoptera; family Vespidae; genus Vespa; species Vespa velutina. Next base: position 4,799,227 of record NC_062201.1, read on the forward strand.
GACGTCGTTAAGAGATAGAGTAAATAAAAGTCTTATTATAATAATGGCACGAACAAAGAAAACTATCGAAATGAATAGCGGATATATAGTAAAACTCTCAGCAAAATCGTTTATGACCGTAAGTAACAAAGAAAGAATTAACGGGTAACATATTATCACTTTAATAATTGTACGCTTATTAATTTTATGATTTAATTTCAGATAATTAAGGCCTCATATTCTGCTTATAATGTTTTACAAACTTCGTCATAATATAATTCTTATATATATATATATATATATATATATAATACATATATCATGTGACGGTGTAATTTCGTTCCATACCTTAAAACGTAGTCAATATTGTTAGTCCATTTTTCATTTCTAATAAGATCCACGAGAATAAGTAATAATAATAACAATAATAATAGAAGAATTATATATTATATAAATATGATATCAATGCAGAATTGATTGTTCGAGTTTTTACTTGATACTCATCTATACGTATCGATGGCTAGATAGAATTACTTGTGCTTATAGAGGGAATATTTTTAATTATTTATAAAAAGAAAATATCGAGAAGGCAAAAATACGTTGAAAGTTTTTAATTACAGACGGAAGACATGAAAGTCGTTAATGGCCAATAAATTATGCAACATTGATTTGTCCCTACGTATGTCTCACTGTTTCATACAATATTCGATAGGATTTATTTTATTTCTAAAGCGATAGAAATAACTCGAGCGTACGGCAGAACGTACAGCAAGTTATAAAAAATTACTGACTGTATAGACGGAGATAATAATTACTGACTATACTTCGTAATGCGAACGATGTTTTAATGAACGGAAGAAAAGGAAAGACAGTTTTTATAAATTCTTTTGCATATCGTACATATGTCTTACATTTAAATTTATTATCTTATTACAAGCTCTGCTCATAAATCCTTACAGTATTTTCTTTTCGAGAGGAAGAGAAATACGAAGGATAGATTATAAACCAGACAGATATTACTAAGTACATATTATAAATCGTAAAAATGCATATTCTTCCTGTATCATTTGCATTGTTTACGTACGTTGGATATTGGCGACCAGTGAATTGGCCAAAAAATTCTTTCAAATCCTATCTTTATAATCTTTACACTCTATTCATGATATTCATCTTATGTTTATTCGCATTTTGTGAAATCGTCGATGCTTATGTCGATCATAATGTAAACACATTCATCGAAAAGTTTACTCTTACGATATCGGTCATAGCAGTGTGTATTAAAGTTATAAATCTCACTTTGCGTCGGGAAAGTATTATTTCGTTGATCAATATGCTTCTGAAAGATGATTGCGTACCACGGGATTCGGGGGAACAAAAGATAAAGGAGAAATTCGACGAGAACGCTAAGTGAGTTATTTCTAAGTAGTACTTACTGAAATATGGTCTGACTCGTATAAGTAGAAAGCATCGTCGATGCGATTCGACAAATGCGCTTCTCGTATGTCCCAGCAATAATGAATAATCTTTTGTTATATATATTTTTTACTCACGAGAATTGTTGTCATAAAGAAATAATTCTTGTTATTTTCTTTATTGACATTAGGAAGATCACGATTTATTGCGAATTTTTAAACGAGGCAACAGTAGTCTTCGCCATAATATCACAGATCGTAGACGCCGTAAATGAACGTATCCTGCCATTTGCCAATTGGACTCCTTACGATCATTCCTCGGACATTATGTTTTGGATCTCTTTGATTCATCAGTCCGTAGCTCTTTTGGTGTGTGCAAATGCAAGTGTTGCTCATGAGACCATCATTTCTGGATTGATGTTGCAAATTTGTGCACAATTGGAGATACTTGGTTATCGTGTAAAAATGTTGCCGATGTTACTGGAAATGGCACGAAAGAATTGCGATCATATCGTTAATTGGACGAGAGAGGAGAAAAGGATCATTCGTGAATTAATCGAGTATCATCTTTACATATACAGGTAAACAATATCTTCATAAAGTAAAATATTAAAAAAAAAGACAATAATGGGAAAAAATTTGAAGATATAATCCTTTCCATCTTCTAGTTTTGCGACTAAAGTCAACAACGTTTTTACTACGATGATCATGCTACAGTTCTCTATAAGTTCGATTGTACTCTGTTTGACCGTTTATAGGATGTCCAAGACAGAAATCACTAGCTTTGAATTTTTATGGGCAGTTTTTTATCTTGCCTCTATGTTCATGCAAATCTTTCTCTATTGTTGGTTCGGCAACGAAGTGATATTAAAGGTCGACGTACACATAATATCTTTTATGTGGCATATTCTATACGTATAATTATTCTATACGTATAATTATTATTTTATATTTCTTTTTCTTCCTTTTTTTCTTTCTTTTTTTTTTTTTTTTTTTTTTTTTTTTTTTTTTTTGTTAACAGAGCAAGCAAATCGGAGAGGTGTTTTATGAAATGGATTGGACATCATTAAGAACTGACATTATCAAAATTCTTCCTATCATAATGTCTCGAACAACAAAACCTATTGAAATGAGAAGTGGCTATGTGATAGTATTGTCAGCTCAATCGTTTACAAGTGTGAGTTAGTTTTTTTTTTTTCAAGACAGACATATTCGCTAATTCTTCACATCGTTCTTATATAACGTTTAAACAAATTGCAGATATTGAATACATCGTACACAGCTTACAACGTTTTGCAAAAATCCTCATAATAATTGAAAAAGTTCAGTTAGAGCAATCAACGTTAGTAAAAGCAAAAGCATCGATATTTTTCTGTACACAAAAATGTACAAAAAATGTACAAAAAATAAAATATCAATTGTTTTACAGTCAACAATTATAAATCAACTTACTTCGAGTATTATTTTTCAAAAAACGATCTCCCTTTTCCAACAATCATTTTGTTCTTTGCTTTATTTTCACGATTTTTTTTTTTTTTTAATTTTCTTTCTTTTTTATCTCATTCTTGCTTTATAGGAATTTTTAATAATGAAAAATGGCAACATTCGCACAATATTTGCGAGAAGAATCCTTCACTATGTAATCATACAAATTCAGAGTGGAAAATATCTTTGCCTCTACAAAACTCTTAGGAATAATTAATAATGATAAATATAGAACATTGCAAAGTCATTGTTTTCTTCTAGGCAGGATTGTTTTATCGGTATGACAAAGTGTATGTAATTTTTCAAATTGATATTACAGTAATGATATACTTTCCATTTAGGGGAAGTAGAATAATATCGATCGTACAATTCATGGGAGAAGAAAAGTATGAATAAACTGACATGTAACGTCATATCAGTTTGTGAAAAAATTTCACAATATTCGTTCCTAAGACAGGAACGATCTAATTCAACGAAAGATATATCTGTTTTAGGCTGAAGGCCTAATTCGTAGGTTCACGTGGACGATATTAGAAAATTAATATTAAAAAAAATCTATAGAGTTATTAATTTATCGGAAAATGACGATTTTAGCATCGACTTTAATGATTCTCAGTATCTGCGGATGCTGGAGACCATCATCCTGGTCATTCTCATATTACAAAAGTCTTATATACAATTTATACAATATCTGTGTAATTTTTCTAGTATCGTCTTTATCCTTATCGCAAATCATTGGTATTGCCCTAAACATTTCGAGCGATCTTTCCGAAGAAATTTACATATCTTTGACGATCGCTGTATCTTGTTTAAAAATGTTAACTTTTAAATACAATCATAACGATGTCGTCAAGTTAATTAACGCTTTAGCAGAGGAACCATACAGGCCATCGGATAATGAAGAAATTCAAATTCAATTGCAATTTGAAAAATTAGCACGGTCGGTTCTAGAAATAATCATACGATTTCTTGTAATATATGATTTTTCTTTCTACATTGGATATTATATTTAATTTGATTTCTATCAAAAGTACTTTGCTATTTCTTCTTTCCAGGTTCAACACAAACGGTTATACATCGTTAATTGGATTTTCGGTGAGCAGCTACGTATTTATGTCTTTACTTACAGACCTCAGGGAAAAACAATTAACTTTTCAAGTTTGGTTACCATTTGACAGCACGACACCTGTTATATATTACTTAACGTACACTCAACAAATGTTAGGTATGACATTAGCCGGCTTTCTTAACGTCGCTCTAGATTCTTTGATCTGTGGCATTTTTATACATATTTGTTGTCAAATCAAAATTTTGGAAAATCGTTTGATGAAAATCTCCAACGAACAGAAGGCACTTTTAAAATTATGTGTACGTCATCATGAATGCATATACAAGTTAGTCCACATTAGAGATTTTATAAACAATTAATTTGACAATTAATTCTTGCCCGCGGAACGTCACTTTTATAATTTTAATAAGAAATTAAGTAAGTCGCAATATGAAATAAATAATTTCTTCACTGACGTATACAGATTCGCAGATAAAGTAAATAAAATATTTGGAGTGATAATGTTCATTCAGTTCTTCGGTAGCACAATGACAGTCTCTTTTACGTTATATCAATTGACAAAAATATCATCAACTTCTGTCGAATATGCAAAAATGTCGCTCTACATGTATTGCATGTTAATACAAATTTATCTCTACTGCTGGTACGGAAATTTAGTGACTTTAAAGGTCTGGTGAGAATTTAATATAATAGATAAATATTATACATTCATTAGTGCTTATATAGGAATAATCATATTCAAATGTGCTTGAGAAAAATATGTAAATCATTATGTATGAAATAAATAATACTTAATACTTTTAAAATTCAGAGCAAAGAAATTATCAACAAGATCTTTGAAATAAATTGGACGATACTTGACAATAGCATCAAGACTTCCTTACTGATTATGATGAATCGTACTATGAATCCGATCTCATTAGTCGTTATGAAAATTTTCTCTCTGAATCTCGATTCATTCATCAGTGTCAGTATTTGCATGGCAATATTAAAATATCATGATGTTAATTGTTATATAATTTCATCGTTATCTCTTTCTTTTTTTTTTTTTTTTTTTGTTTCTTTCTTTCAGATAATTAAAACTGCCTATTCGGCTTATAATCTTTTACAACAAACGCAAGAATAACAGAAAGAAAAGATGTAGAAATGATGCAGAAAGGAATGAAAGATATTGCCCAAGTTTGTAGTTACAAATAATAGATCAACAATATTAATGGTAATAAATATCAAAAAGGTATAAAAGTATTATAAAAAGAAAAAAAAGAAAAAAATAAAAGAATAAATGATTTACTTGCAAGGAACCTGTCGTACGACTTTATCTGAAGACAATATCATTGAGAATTTTCTTGAAAAAAAGAGAGTTGTACATTTCACGAATAGCTACCTTCGCAAAGTATTCCTTTCTATTATGTCGCTGCTACCATACAGCGCATACGAATAATTAATAATCAATAATGATAGAACCTAGAAAAGTCGTCGTTCTTTTCTGGAAGATAATTTACATACCATAACGTTATTTTAGAAATCGTATCTTTTCATAGTGGACATTATAATAATGACGTACTTCAATGATAAAGTATAGAATTACATTGAACGTATCATTTATGGGGAAGACAAAATACTCGTATCAATGAAATAGATAAGTGTTCTTTTAGTTCGTGAGAATATTTCATTCAGTGCATGCCGGAAACCGGGAAGTTAGACTTCATGAAAAATTGTTTATCGTAAAATGATCGAAGGATTTATAATACTCGTAGAAAAAGTAGGCGATGCTAGAAAAGTGATATCTCAAAAAATAAATTGACCTTTTTTTCATTCGCATATAATTATGGCTGTATTAAACTCGATATTTATTATTCTCAGTATCTGCGGATGCTGGAGACCTTCATCTTGGTCGCTCTCCTTTCATAAATGTCTCATTTATCATTTATACACATTCTTTATAGCTTTTCTAGTATCATCTCTGTCTTTATCGGAAATGATCGGTATTGCTTTAAATACGAACAAATCGAACAATGTTTCCGACGATATTTACATATTCTTGGCACAATTTGTATCTTGTTTTAAAATGTTTAGTCTTGTGGTCAATCGTAATAATATTGTTAATTTAATTTTTATTCTGAGACAAGAACCGCATAAACCATTGAACGATGTGGAAGCGAACATTCAAATTAAGTTCGACAAATTGTCTAGGTTTGTAATATAAATTTTCAAATATACAAAAAATAAAATGTATATACTATTTAAACTGTTTATATGACATATACAATGTAAATATCGAAACAATTGGATATTTTCTTTCTCAGGTTTAATACTCACAGTTACGCATCGTTGATCACGTTATCAGTGAGCAGCTTTATATTTTTCTCATTAATGACAGACTTTAGAAAAAGACAATTAACTTTTCGAACTTGGTTGCCTTTTGACGATAACATGACACCCGTTGTATTTTATTTAACATACGCTTACCAAATGATAGCAATGACATTAGGAGCAATTATTCACGTCGCTTTAGATACTCTGATCTGCGATCTTCTCATAAACATTTGCTGTCAGATTAGAATCTTGGAGAATCGCCTCACGAATATCACGAATGAACGAAAGGCCATTTTGAAACTTTGCATTCGTCATCACGAATGTATATACGGGTAAATCTTTCTAGAGTGATTTTTCTAGATATAGTTACAAAAAAATGTCTATCAATTTTTCTTCTCTTTCTTTTCATTTTTTTTTTCTTCGTTTAGATTTGCAACTGACGTAAATAGAACGTTTAAATTTGCCATCTTCGTCCAATTTCTTGCAAGTACATTGACAGTCTGTTTTACTATGTTCCATATAACGAAAATATCAGCGAATAGTTTGGAATTTGTAAAAATGACATTTTTTATGTCTGGTATGTTAACCCAAGTGTATCTCTACTGCTGGTACGGACATTTAGTCACTCTAAAGGTTTGGTAAATGAAATACTTATTATCTGTCGATTGCCATTAAATTTAATTCTCGTGGAAATTAATTTAATTAATTTAATTAAAAAAAAAACATTTGTAATAATGAAAATTCTTTTTTCCTATCAAACACTATTTCATTTCTGTAAAAAATAATTGCCAAAAATCTTAAAAGTAATCCCTTTTTACTTACGTATAAAATAATATTTCGTTTATTAAGCAGAGCGAAGAAATTGTCTACCAAATGTTCGATACAAATTTGACGGAGCTAAGCAATGACATCAAGAGGAGCCTTTTGATTATGATGCATCGTACGACGAGGCCGATCGTTATTATCGTTATGAATCTATTTCCTCTAAACATCGATTCGTTCGTGAGCGTCAGTAAATCTATGGTGATATTAAAATATCATAATAGTTCCATGTTTTATAGTTTTCTTATTTTTCAGATACTTAAGACCGCATACACGGCATACAACTTCTTGGAACAAACTTAAGAAGAGTAAGTAGAAGAGACGTAGAAAAACAAAAAAACCAATATAAATTATTTGAACATATGTGTAGATATAATAAACTTATAATGTAATAATTGAAAATCGCAATAGAGATAAAGAGAGAAGAATAAAGTAATTTACCTGCAGTAGAAGTCATCAGGCTTCTCGTTTTATTGTTTAAGGTAATACAACTATAATTGAAAATACAAATATGATTGAAAGATATGAATAATATTAATTGTTACGTTTAGAATTTTGTTTTCTCGAAAACTGAATAGCTTATGTCGTCTTGGGAATTGTTTTCAAACGTTGAACCGACAGAATAATCATTGATATACAGGTAAGCAGTGAAGACGTAAAAAATAACGAGAAAAATTCTAATATACTTTGATTTAGATTTCCACAAATAGCAACCATAGCAATTCATAGACTTAGCTATGTTATAATAATTTCATGTCAGAGAAAAAAATCAAAGCATTTTTACCCTACTATGTCGGGAATTCTACGCACAATGCATAGGAATAATTAATAATCAATAATGATAGAACATTGTAGAGTCGTCGTTCGTTTCTATCGAAGTAGAGAGGGGTGATTTACATAATAAAATACCGTTTAAGAAAACGCATCTTTTCATAGTTGTTATTATAATAATGACATACTTCTATTGCAAAATATTGAATTACTTTGACCGTATCATTCATATGAGAGAAAGAATAGTCGCATCAATAAAATAAAAATTTAGTTCGTGAGAATATATCCTTCAGTGCATGTAGGAAGTTAGACTTCATGAAAAATTGTTCGTCGCAGGATTATTATCCTCGTAAAAAGTTCAAATAAACGATGTTAGAAAAGCAATATCTCAAAAAATAAATTGATTTCTTTTCATTCGCATATAACTATGGCTATATTAAAATCGATATATATTATTCTCAGTATCTGCGGATGCTGGAGACCTTCATCTTGGTCGTTATCCTTTTATAAATGTCTCGCTCATAATTTATACACAACCTTTATAGCTGTTCTATTAGCATCTCTGGCTTTATCGCAAATAATCGGTATTGCTTCAATCGCAATTGATTCGGGCGAAGTTTCCGATGATATTTACGTATTCTTGGCACATTTCGTATCTTGTTTTAAAATGTTAAGTCTTGTGGTCAATCGTAATAATATTGTTAAATTAATTGATACTCTGGAACAAGAACCGTATCAACCATTGGACGATATAGAAACGAACATTCTAACAAAGTTTGACAAATTGTCTCGGTTTGTAATATAAATTGCAAAATAATATATATATATATATATATTATTTAAATTATATTATATTATACATATATAATTTACATATCAAAGTATTTGAATATTTTCCTTTCTCAGGTTCAACATTCACAGTTATATATCTTTGATCACATTCACGGTGAGCCACTTTTTATTTATGTCATTGATTACAGACTTTAGAAAAAGGCAATTAACTCTTCGAGCTTGGTTGCCTTTTGACAATAATATGACACCCGTTGTATATTATTTAACTTACGCTCACCAAATGATAGCGCTGACATATGGAACAGTGATTCACGTCGCTGTAGATACTCTGATTAGCGATTTTCTGCTAAACATTTGCTGTCAGATTACAATCTTAGAAAATCGCCTTACGAATATCACGAATGAACGAAAGGCTATTTTGAAACTTTGCATTCATCATCACGAATGTATATACGGGTAAATTATTGTGGAGTGATTTTTTTAAATATAGTTGCAAAAAAATGACTAACGATTTTTCTTTTTTTATTTTTCTTATTTAGATTTGCTGCTGACGTAAACAAAACGTTTAAATTTGCAATCTTAATCCAATTTCTTGCAAGTACATTCACAGTTTGTTTCACTCTGTTCCAAATAACAAAAATATCAACAAATAGTTTAGAATTTTTTAAAATGACATTATTTATTTTTGGCTTGTTAATCCAAGTGTATCTCTACTGCTGGTACGGACATTTAGTCACTCTTAAGGTCTGGTAAAAGTAATACTTATTATCTGTCGATTACCATTAAATTTAATTCTCGTGGAAATTAATTTAATTAATTTAATTTAAAAAAAAACACTTGAGCTGATAAAAATTCTTTTTTCCTATCAAACACTATTTCATTTCTGTAAAAAACAATTGCCGAAAATCTTTAATCATTCTACTTATTTATAAAATAATATTTTACTTATTAAGCAGAGCGAAGAAATTGCCCAAAAAATGTTCGGTACAGATTTGATGGAGCTAAGCAATGACATCAAGAAGAGTCTTTTGATTATGATGCATCGTACGTCGAGGCCGATCGTTATTATCGTTATGAATCTGTTCCCTCTGAATATCGATTCGTTCGTGAGCGTCAGTATGTTTATCAATATGATATCAAAATGTGGTAATAGTTCTATATTTTATGATTCTGTTATTTTGCAGATAGTTAAGACCGCATACACGGCATACAATTTCTTGGAACAAACTTAAGAAGAGTAAGTAGAAGAGACGTAGAAAAACAAAAAAACCAATGTAAATTATTTGAACATAGATAGTGTAGATATAATAAACTTATAATGTAATAATTGAAAATCGCAATAGAGATAAAGAGAGAAGAATAAAGTAATTTACCTGCAGGAGAAGTCATCAGGCTTCTCATTTTATTGTTTAAGGTAATACAATTATAATTGAAAATACAAATATGATTATAAAATATGGATAATTTTAATTGTGATATACAGAATTTTGTTTTTTCGTAAACTGAACAGCTTATATCGTATTGGGAATTGTTCTCAAATCTTGCTCTACCTATGGAATAATCATTGATGTAAAAGTAAGCAGTGGAGACGTAAAAAATAACAAGAAAAATTCTAATCTTCTTTAATAAGTTTAGCTTTCTACAAATAGCAACCATAGCAATTCATAGACTTAGCTATGTTATAATAATTTCATGTCAGAGAAAAAAATCAAAGCATTTTTACCCTACTATGTCGGGAATTCTACGCACAATGCATAGGAATAATTAATAATCAATAATGATAGAACATTGAAGAGTCGTCGTTCGTTTCTATCGAAGTAGAGAGGGGTGATTTACATAATAAAATACCGTTTAAGAAAACGCATCTTTTCATAGTTGTTATTATAATAATGACATACTTCTATTGCAAAATATTGAATTACTTTGACCGTATCATTCATATGAGAGAAAGAATAGTCGCATCAATAAAATAAAAATTTAGTTCGTGAGAATATATCCTTCAGTGCATGTAGGAAGTTAGACTTTATGAAAAATTGCTCGTCGCAGGATTATTATCCTCGTAGAAAGTTCAAGTAAACGATGCTAGAAAAGTGATATGTCAAAGAACAAATTGAGTGCTTTTCATTCGCATATAACTATGGCTGTATTAAAATCGATATTTATTATTCTCAGTATCTGCGGATGTTGGAGACCTTCATCTTGGTCGCACTCGTTTTTTAAATGTCTCGCTCATAATTTATACACATTCTTTATAGCTCTTCTAGTATCATCTCTGTCTTTATCGCAAATGATCGGTATTGCTTCAATCGCAATTGATTCGGGCGAAGTTTCCGATGATATTTACGTATTCTTAGCACATTTCGTATCTTGTTTCAAAATGTTATGTCTTGTGGTCAATCGTAACAATATTGTTAAATTAATTGATACTCTGGGACAAGAACCGTATCGACCATTGGACGATATGGAAACGAACATTCAAACAAAGTTTGACAAATTGTCTCGGTTTGTAATATAAATTGCAAAATGATTTTATACACACACACACACACACACGTATATATATATATATATATATGTATTGTTTAAATCTAATTATATTATGCATATATATTTTACTATCAAAGTATTTGGATATTTTTCTTTCTCAGGTTCAACATTCACAGTTATGTATCCTTGATTACATTCACGGTGAGCCACTTTTTATTCATGTCATTGATTACAGACTTTAGAAAAAGACAATTAACTTTCCAAGCTTGGTTGCCGTTCGACGATAGCATGACACCCGTTGTATTTTATTTAACTTACGCTCACCAAATGATAGCACTGACATTAGGGGCAATGATTCACGTCGCTCTAGATACTCTGATCAGCGATCTTCTCCTAAACATTTGCTGTCAGATTAGAATTTTGGAAAATCGCCTTACAAATATCACGAATGAACGGAAGGTCATTTTGAAACTTTGCATTCGTCATCACGAATGTATATACGGGTAAATTTTTCTAGAGTGACCTTTTTTAAATGTAGGTACGAAAAGAATGTCTAACGAGTTTTCTTTTCCTTTTTTGTTTCATTCAGGTTTGCTGCTGACGTAAATGAAACGTTTAAATTTGCAATTTTCGTCCAATTTCTTGCAAGTACATTCACAGTCTGTTTTACTCTATTCCAAATAACAAAAATATCAGTTAATAGTTTGGAATTTTTAAAAATGACATTATTTATGTTTGGCATGTTAATCCAAGTGTATCTCTACTGCTGGTATGGGAATTTAGTAACTGTTAAGGTCAGGTAAAAGTAATACCTATTATCTGTCGATTACCATTAAGTTTAATTCTCATGAAAATTATACTTTTACTTGGTGATAAACATTTCTAGAAATTGATGAAATACACTTGAGTTAATGAAAATTCTTTTTTCTTATCAAACACTATTTCATTTCTGTAAAAAATAATTGCCAAAAATCTTAAAAGTAATCCCTTTTTACTTACGTATAAAATAATATTTCGTTTATTACGCAGAGCGAAGAAATTGTCTACCAAATGTTCGATACAGATTTGATGGAGCTAAACAATGACATCAAGAAGAGTCTTTTGATTATGATGCATCGTACGACGAGGCCGATCGTTATTATCGTTATGAATCTGTTCCCTCTGAATATCGATTCGTTCGTGAGCGTCAGTATGTTTATCAATATGATATCAAAATGTGGTAATAGTTCCATGTTTTATGATTCTGTTATTTTGCAGATAGTTAAGACCGCATACACGGCATACAATTTCTTGGAGCAAACTTAAGAAGAGTAAGTAGAAAAATGTAGAAAAAGAGACCAATGTAAATGATTTCAATTAGTGCTTAGATATGATAGACTTATGATGTAAATATTAAAAATTGCAATAGAGATAAAAAGAGAAGAATAAAATAATATTACCTGCAAGAAAATTCATTGGGCTTCCTGTTTTATCGCTTAAGGTAATAAAATTATATTTTCATGTACAACTGGATAGCTTATAACATATTGTTTTCAAACGTTGAAACTAAAGGAATAATTATTGAAATAAAAATAAGTAAAATATTAAGAGAGGAATTTTAATCTTCATAGAAAAGTTTTGCTTCTCGCAAATAGCTACCTTTGCAGAAAAAATACTCAGCGATGTTATAATAATTTTATTGTCAGAGAGAAAAGAATCAAAGGATTTTTTCCCCTCCTATGTCAGGAATTCCACGCACAGTGCATAGGAATAATTAATAATCAATAATGACGGAACATTGAAGGGTCGTCGTTCTTTTCTGCGAGGTAGAGAAGAACGATTTACGTAATAAAATCTTAAAGAAATCGTATCTTTTCATAGTTGACATTATAATAATGGCATATTGCTGTTACAAAGCATAAAATTACGTTGATCGTATCATTTATAGGGGAGAGACAATATATCAATAAAATAGAAAAGTGCTCTTTTAGTTCATGAGAATATGTATTTCTTTTTAGTGCACGTTGTGTTGCCAAGTAAATGGTTGGTAAAAAATGATCGAAGAATTTATAGTCTTTGTGAAAAGTTCAAGTAGACGATATTAAAAAAAAAAAAAAAAAAGGAAAGTTATATCTTAAAAAAAATATCGCAAAAAATTTCATCGCTAATACGAAAAATGGTGATTTTAGCATCGTCGTTTACGATTCTCAGCATCTGCGGATGCTGGAGACCTCCATCTTGGTCATTATCGTTTTATAAACGTTTCGCGTATAATTTATACACGATCTTTATAGCTTTTTTAATATCTACTGTACCATTGTCACAAGCCATCGGTATTGTTCTGAACGAAGGCGATTCGAGTGATTCTTCCGATGACATTTATGTATTCTTCGCGATACTTATATCTTGTTTCAAAATGCTAAGTCTAATGGTCAATCGCAATAACATTGTTAATTTTGTTGGTACTTTAACACAAGAACCATACAAACCATCCGATGGTGTGGAAACAAGAATTCAAATCAAGTTTGACAATTGGTCGAGGTTAGCAATACAAATTATTTATAATATATTCAATGATTACGCATTTGTATTTTATTTAATTTGATTTAAAAAGAAAATTGTAATATTTCTTTTTTGTAGATTGAACACACATTATTACATTGTCTTACTTTTTTCAACAACCTTTTGTTTCATATCCTTGTCTGTAACTACAAATTTGGTAAGGAGAAAATTAACTTTTCGAGCTTGGTTGCCTTTTGATAATAACATGACAACCTTTATATTTTACTTAACATACTTTCATCAAATATCAGCACTTCTAATAGGACCAACACTTCACATTGCTTTGGATTGTTTAATATTCGGCTTTCTAATACATATTTGTTGTCAAATCAAAATTTTGGAAAATCGTCTGATGAAGATTACAAACGAAAATAAATCTGTTCTAAGGCTTTGTATCCGCCATCACAACTGTATATACAAGTTAGTTAATTACAATGGTTTGCGAAATTTTTATTTAACGTCGTTCTTTTGATCATCAAATATGATTCACAGACGTTTACTCGCACATGTACTACTGCTATAACATTAAAAATTAATATAATCTACAAATATTTTTAATAGAAATCTTTTTAAAGAAGAAAGACTCCTGTTTAAATCCGTGAAATAAAAAACCGAAATAAAATGAATAATTTTGCTTTTCCTTTATTAGATTAGCCAATAAGGTGAATAAGATGTTCGAATTTACGATCTTCATTCAATTTTTCATCACCACATCGATAATATGTTTTACATTGTACCAATTAACAAAAATTTCACCAATTTCCTTCGAGTTTATGAAAATATTGATCTACATGATTTGCATATTAACACAAATATATCTATATTGTTGGTACGGAAATTTAGTTGAAACGAAGGTCTGCTTATAAGTTAAACATTTTTCAACGCATAAATACAATGAATATTTTCAAATTAGATGAAATTCTTATTTGTCGAAAATGAAATAATATCTTTTTTCAGAGCGAAGAAATTGCAACGATAATTTTCGATATAGATTGGATAACACTTAGCGATGACATCAGGAAAAATCTTTTGTTTATGTTGAAACGTACGATGAAACCAATCGTCTTCGTCGTCATAAGAATTCTTCCTGTCAATTTCAATTCTTTCCTCAAAGTTAGTATTCACATACCCCTATAATACCAGAACATCGATCCTATGCTTCGCCACTATGTCTCTTATTTTAGGTACTTAAAACATCGTACTCGGCGTATAACATTTTGCAGCAGACACAAGAAAAATAAGAAGAAACGTAATATCGAAAAGGGAAAGGAATAAGTGTGCATATAAATAATCGTTTCGCAATGTAAATGTTGTAAGATAGAAAATATACATATAGGGAGAGAATAATAAAAGTTTTACCTGCAAGAGAGCTGCCGTTGTATTTCTTTCTTTTGTTACGTGACAATATCATACTGAGTAAAGTGGACTCTGTCATTTGATAAATCCATCGATAATAAAAATTGCAAATGGCTGGAATTGTATACATTAGGATAAACAGTAGTCTCTTCTTATGCGAGTATTGCTTGAGGGGGAAAGAGGGGCATGTCTTTTCCTGAATAGTACTATAGGTAGAAGGACAGTATCACTTCGTTTATCGTACGGAAAAATTCGTGACTTTTTAGCGAAATGTGAATTGCGATTTTGTAAAACGAAATAATTCCTAACAATTTTTATTAAATTTTTCTTTAAATTTCTTTTTCTTTTCATTTCGACGATATCGAATTCATAAAGAAAAAACAAAACAAATTATATAATTGCAAGATAATTATAACGTTAATAATGTGCATATTATCGTTGACTTTCAAAATTTTAATATTTTGTGGTGTATGGAAGCCAAAATCATGGACAACGACTTGCAAAAAAATAATTTATGGTACATATACTTTTCTCGTGATATCGTTCGTACATTCCTTTCTATGGTCGCAAATGATTGACATGGTCACTGTCGACAATATGAATGACTTCATTGAAAGCTCCCACATGCTTTTGACAATGGTGATCGGTTTTTGTAAAGCAGTGAACATATTGATGGCACGAGAGAAGATTATAAAATTAATTGATGCTCTCACTGATGAAATATGTCTTTCTCTTGATTCCGAAGAGTCGAAGATCCAAGAGAAATATGATCGGACTATTCGGTGAGTTTAACGCATTTCGTAATACTACTTTAATATAATTATCTTTTCAATCTAAATTTGTTGTATTTCGTTTGAAAATGAATAATATGATATAACATTGATAAAAATAATAAGAAAATGAAAGAAAAGAGAACGGAAAGACAGATTTTTCTATAGACATTTCATTTGTACAGGGCTAATACGCTTCATTATGCCATCATGATCGAGACGTCAGTTTTATCGAGCATTTTAAATTCCCTTTTAACTGATTTACGAGCGAAAACGTTGCCCTTTAGAGCCTGGATACCTTACGATTATTCTTCCTCAATCGTTTTTTACTTAACTTACTTTTATCAAATGATATCGATGACAGCCTGTTCTCTCTTTCACGTTGCAATAGATGCACTGTTTTGTGGATTTTTATTACAAATTTGTTGTCAAATAGATAAATTGAAGTGTCGATTGAAACGCTTAAACTGTGATGGTCTCGACGGTCTTCGAAAATGCATTCAACATCATTATCAAATTTATCAGTAAGTTTTTTTTTTTTTTTTTCTTTTCTTTTCTTTTCTTTTCTTTGTTTATCGACAAGAGATCGTTTATTATTTGGAAAAAGTTTTCTACTTGCAATAATTTTCACTTGCTTCACTTTATCTCTGTAGAATCGCTGAAAAAGTGAACGAAGCTTTTGTTATGACGATATTTTCTCAATTTTTCATCAGTTCAATAGTCCTTTGCTTGAGTATGTTCGAGCTACTTAAAAATGATCTACTGAGTACAGAATTTATGGCCCTGATAATATATTTGTCAACTTTATTGGTACAAATTTATATTTTTTGTTGGTACGGCAATGAAGTGAAATTAAAGGTTCGTTAATTGAGTAAGTGATACTAAATATGATATCGACTGAAATCAATCGAGTTTGGCAAACAATAACAATCATTTTTCATTTGTTCTCAGAGTATTCACATTGCCGTCGCATTTGCCGAGTCAAATTGGATGTCGTTAGATAATAGTTCGCAAAAAATGATTCTAATAATGATGCAACGTGCAGCAAATCCCATCGAATTTGTTAGTGGATATTTTATTACCGTAAATCTCGATACCTTCGTGAACGTAAGTATGATTCTATGTACGATTAATACAATTTTTTATTAAACTCGAACAATTGTTTAATTACAGTTGATCAAAACCTCCTATTCGGCATATAATGTTCTTCAAAAAGCGCAATGAACAATGAGAAAGGCGAATATTCCAAAACTATTTACGTGTATGTATATACACACGCACTTAGAAATTTGTTAATACACGTATAATTGTATATAAACATATGAGATTCTCGCAGGTATCAAGCAAAATTTTAATCTTGTTTTTTAATTGTCGTTAATTATTAATAACGTCAAATAATGTTATTATACATATACAAATAACAATGTAAAAATTATCGTTTTATTAATTCAATTTCTTCTTTTTAAAATAACTACTAAGAACTACTTTTTACTCGGTTTACAATCTACTCGAACAGAGCAAAGATCAATGAAGAAGATTGAAAGAGTTAAACGATCGTAAATTTGCCAAACGGACTGTATACTCAGCACTATATTCACCTGATTATTTTAACGAAACAATATAGAGAACGTAACAAAAAAAAAAAACGAGAAAGCGATTGAATCTTCAAATATTTATACAGTCTTTCAAGGATCTTGAAATTTGGCCAATTTTTTAATAGTAGTATCGTTATACAATGATAAAGGCGTATATATGTATGTAAATAGGAGTGGTAAAAGATAAACGTGGCCAATGGTCAGACAATAAATTCGAATTTTGAGCATCGTTTTTAAATTTCAATAGATCAATTTACAATAACAATTATGTTTTCTTCTAATCTTCGTTATTTACTCTATTCAACGAATACGAGATATAATTTTAAACACTCGAGATATTTTCGAAATAAAATAAAAAAAAGTGAATCAACGAAGAGAGAGAATGCAAAGAAAAGATTCGATAAGTTTGATCTTGTCGGAAAGGTGAGAGAATGAGAAATTTTCGTGTGGACGTTGTAAGAGCAGAAAATAAACGTCGGGGCCCCACCCCCGACGTAAGTTTTCGTGACGGGCCATTTTTGGGGCTCCCCCACCAATCAGATCTAACGTATTCGTATCCTTCCGTTCGTAATTTTCGAGGGCTAGCTTTCCCGGTTCTCTCAGACGCTCAACTCGTGCCGTTCAGCTCGCTCGAGTTAGGTAAGTTCCTGCTGTAAGTTCGTCAACTCGAATTGAAGAGATGTCATCGACGAAGAAAACCATCTTCTCTTCCTCCTTCTTCTTCTTCTTCTTCTATTTCTTCTTCTTCTTCTTCTTCTTCTTCTTCTTCCACGTTCTTCATCAACATTGGTCGTCCAAGTGTATCCCTTCTGATTTCATATTCCGTTACTTTCACGTATCTATCTTGTTCTTTATCGATGATGAACGCGAGTGCCGAGAAAAAAAGGATATACGTGAGAAGGAGCCTTGTCTGTTTGGTCTCCTGTAAATAAAAACAAAAACAAAGATAAGAAAAAATTCGTGAATTGCAAGAAGATTCAAGTACCATACGGCGACTAACAAGAGAAAAATAATAAAACAGAAAAAAGAAAAAGAAAAGAAAAGAAAAGAAAAAAAAGAAAAGAGAGAGAGAGAGAGAGAGAAAGAGAATGACTACGCTGAAGCTTGCAGTAGCTTTTGTGTTTTTTTTTTTTTTTTTCTGGGAAAAGACACTTAACAAGAACGCGTTGCTATCGAGGATGCTTGTAAGTAGAATTAACTAAGCTTGCCCAGCCAATTGACTTTGATAAATCGTCCGAATTGATAGAAAGAGGGATAAGAAGAGAGATTAAAAGTTTTTATCTATATATTAAAAGAAAAAGTAAAAATAAAACATTTTTAAGACTTGTGAAAGTATTATCGAAGGATAGATATCCAGGAGTGGATAAAATTTTGTGATTCACACTTTGCGACGAAAATAAATCGGGTTGCTAGCATTCGATGGTTCCGCTTGCATGCTATTTTCAACCGCTCTCTCCGGAAACTCTGTCTTTCCCTTTCTTTCTCTCTATTTCTTCCTCTTGATTATCAAGGAAAAGAAAAATCTTTTTAAGATCATGAAAATCTCGACGAGCGAATATTTTTTAATAAACGCGATTATCCTTGCATGCTAAGCTTTTCGATGTATTTGAGTTCGATTGACCATCTATCTCTTTCTTCTTTCTTTTTTTTTTTTTATTTGCATAGCAAACGCCACGAAGCCTCCGAATTATCTCACAGGACGTCTAATATTTGCTTTAGGAGGAACTCCGATATCTTCATGAGATCCTTTAACACCGCTGCCAAATATCGTTAAAAAAAAAATAAAAAAAAAAAAAAAAAAAAAAAAAAAAAAATGCTGCTACACTAACGAACGAGAATTTGCTTTTGGACGTGTAACATAACGTGCAATATGTCGTAAGTAGTATTTCTAATATCGTCTAACGATATGTTTTATCGATCTAACGCATAATGCTTAAATAACAATAAACATGTTACCATTTATTTATTTTAACAATCCTTGTGCGCATGTGCATATTGTCAACATCTAGCAATAATAATAATTGTCGAGATAGCAGTAACAACGATTGGATGGAGAACGATGCTTGGAAATATTCACGAAAAAGATTTTCTAATTCCAGACGCTTAGGAGGATCTTTATAAATAAACGCGAATGGCAGAACAACTCGTCCGTGAGAACTCGCGTTCTCAAGAAAGCTAAGTTTCATCTCTCGCGTTAAAAATGGTTCGAAGATTCGAAACACTCGGCATATTTCGCAAGTGTCATTTTGACATATTCAATCAGGTGCTCGTTAGATATTCCAGAGGAGTATATTAATACTTTTCTCTAGCATACGGGCAACTTAGAAATGGTCTTAGAAATGGCTTCTTAATGAATCATTCAGTTTTGACTTTATTCGCTTTGCCAGAAAATTTACGATCGAACGTCGTTGGTCATCAATGATCAATTGAGAGACGAGACTACTCGTTGTTGATTTTTATATTATTCGAATAGAAATAAAATGCATAGCGCGCATGGCCCCATTTGTAATTTTTTTTTTTTTTTATACGAATAATAAGAAGAAGTGATATTGATGAGGAAAGATGAGAAAACTGAAAGTAATAGGGAATAGGAAAAGAAATATTCGAAATATAAGATTATTAAGTATCGCGATTATTCGCAGGATTCTTGCTAAAAGCTTCGTAAAAGCTATTAATAAGCGTCAGTTAGATCGAATGTCGGTCGTCGGTGGGAAGCCAAGTAAAGCTCGTTCTTCTGGCTTACATTCTGCTAGTTTTGCCCTCTTCTCGTCGCGCCATCGACGTCGTTTCACGTGTATTTATAGAATCCGGCTGTAGATGCTATTTCCGTGGACACCCTGACGTGCTCTTTTCCGTGCACGCGAACGCACACAATCGGACACATATTACACAGCTAAAAATTATGTCTTGCAATAAGGCGTTCTTTCGAAAGCTCCTCGAAATGTGGAAACCTCGAAAGACTTGAAATTTGATAACATTGCTTTGCAATATGTCACCTTTGTCACGCGTCACGTAAGAATTTTTCTTTCGTTATTTGTTTCATTGCTTTTGATCGTTGATCGTTGATCGTTTTATTCACACGAAACAAATCCATCTTGTCTTTATGATGATCGTCTTTGATGTTACTTTTGTACGAACGAAAAAAATGCTCGCCAAATGTGATTTTAATTAGGAACGCAAATCACTTGCACTACTAAAACGAAATAATTTGGAAACTAATTAACATGGATTTATCATCGTCACCCGTCCACTCAAAGATCGTTCGAGAGAGAATAAAAAACTCCTTTGTCCTTAGCTAAAGCTTAACGATTTTTGCAGAAGACTTGATCGTTTCGTGAAGAAAGTCGGAAGGAAAAGGTCGCCACCATGGACGCGATCAAGAAGAAAATGCAAGCGATGAAGCTTGAGAAGGACAATGCGCAGGACAAAGCCGATACCTGCGAAGCGCAGGCAAAGGAGGCGAATATGCGCGCGGATAAGGTCCTAGAGGAGGTCGCGGAACTTACGAAAAAACTCGCTCAGGTCGAAGGTGATCTCGAAGCTAACAAACAAAATCTCGAGCAGGCCAATAAGGATCTCGAGGAACGTGAAAAGTCCCTTACCAACGTAAGTGTTTTTCATTAATCAACAAATATGTTTTTATTCGTTATAAAACATATCTTTCTTGTTTTCGATTCTGCCATTAAACAGCGATATTACATGTGATCTTAGAGTGATATTACAGTGTTCTTACATGTAGATATTTTAAAGATCAAGTTCGAACAACGTGTGTAGATCGAATCACAAAAATTCGTGTCCTTGGTCTCATTCATTTTGGATTCGGTCCAACCGATATCTCCTCTCGAACGTAAACAAAACAGATTGGTTTAGTTAAAAAAAGCTCAAGAGAAACTATTTTTCGTATGTCATTCACGTACGACGATCGTATTGTGTTCAGGCCGAATCCGAGGTCGCCGCTCTTAATAGAAAAGTCCAGCTGATTGAAGAGGATCTAGAAAGATCCGAGGAACGTCTCAACACTGCGACTGCCAAACTCGCTGAAGCGTCTCAAGCTGCTGATGAATCCAGCCGGTAAAGAGATACTTTTATTTCTAAATTTTTCTTATTATACTTATTTATTTTGTTTATTTTTTATTCTCTCTTTATTTCCCAAATAAGACAAGAGAAATATTGCTTTGCAGGTAAATCGATTTAATAGAACTCGCGCAACTATCATAAAACAAATAATATTTCTTATTTTCTTTATTTTTATCATTTTTCATTGCAATTTCGCAGTATGTGCAAAGTATTGGAGAACCGTGCACAACAGGATGAGGAAAGGATGGATCAGCTGACGAATCAGCTTAAGGAGGCTCGTCTTCTAGCTGAGGATGCTGATGGAAAATCAGACGAAGTTTCACGCAAGCTGGCCTTCGTTGAAGACGAGTTAGAAGTCGCTGAGGATCGTGTCAAATCGGGCGAAGCGTAAGTACATCCTCTTAGAAAATTATCTTCTAGGATAATATTAACCAATCTATTAGATCGTCTAATATTTAATATATTTCAGGTTAATTTAATTATCAGGAAAATGAGACTTTTTTTAACAATAAAATCAATATTATTTTTTCACATATTTCAGAAAGATCATGGAATTAGAAGAAGAATTGAAAGTCGTCGGAAACAGTTTGAAATCTTTGGAAGTATCCGAAGAGAAGGTAATTTTTTCAACAACGTCCCTTAATTTATGTTCTATTTTGTTTCTATTTTTTTATTATCGATCTCATTTTCGTTAGGCTAATC
This sequence comes from Vespa velutina, assembly GCF_912470025.1. Classification (NCBI taxonomy): domain Eukaryota; kingdom Metazoa; phylum Arthropoda; class Insecta; order Hymenoptera; family Vespidae; genus Vespa; species Vespa velutina. The sequence continues at coordinate 4,821,401 of NC_062201.1, forward strand.
AACGAGTCGAAGAATTCAAACGTCAATTGAAAACGTTGACTGTTAAACTGAAGGAAGCAGAAGCTCGAGCAGAATTCGCTGAGAAGACAGTGAAGAAACTCCAGAAGGAGGTTGACAGGCTTGAGGGTAAGTTCGACGTACTCGAGCGAGTATAATTTTCTTAAGGGTAACAAATTTCTTTCCATGAAAAATGAAACGTTTGGCACGTTGATACGTTCTCAGATTCGTGTTCGAAACGCAAACTCCCTTGGATTTACGTGACATAATTTGGCAAATTGTCAATGACTGCTCTAAGAGTTACCAAACAAATCAAATAAAATAAGTCTCGTAGATCTATCAGCAAATGTAAACAACATAATGTATGATATAATCGGATAATTTTTTACTATTAACCATTTTCATTCGCTCGTTTCCAACTTATGCAAGACTTTTGATATTTACAATAAATTCGCAATTGTTTTATGATAAACAGTGATTCCTATGGAAAAACTTATAAAAGAGTCATAATTTTTTTAAAGCTTTTTTATTCGTCTCACTCTGCTTTAGAATCATAATTGATTATTTCAAAATAATATTTTTGTATTATGAGCTTTGTTCATAAAATAACACGATGAATCATTCCTTCGAATTGATTATATTTGCTCAAGAAATATGTGGTAATATACTTTTATCGTTCGGCGATTAAAATAAATAATAAGATTTTTCAAGCAGGAAACTAAAAAGAAGAAATATGAACAATCATTTAACGATCTATTTCACGAAATTTTGAATGCAAATTGATTTGTTTTATTGCAGACGTGTTATATCACGAGAAGGACAAACGCAAAACAGTTTGCGAAGAATTGGACAAGACGTTCGCTGAGCTTTCTGGCTACTAAAAGCAAAAAAAAATCTCACACTCGCTATATATATTTATCTCTCTCTCTCTCTCTCTCTCTCTCTCTCTAAATTTACTCACTATCCCTTTACTCTATTCAATTCCTTCCAGTGTCCTTCATACGTTCGTGAATAAGAATATTTGTCGCTTTTTTTGCAATGTTTTTCCTTTTTTCCGAAATTGGACAGGATCGTTTTGATTTTCAACAATTGTAGATAATTTTTTTTTTTGCTCTTTCCATATAATTTTTCTCTAATCATTTGTGTCCGATTTTGGGAAGTTTTGCTTGGTTTTCATGCAGCTTTGAAGCAGCTGAAAAGAGAGAAATTAACTCGTCTCTCTCTTTTCTCTTTTTTCTCGTTCATTTTTTAATTTACGTTCAGCATCATATTTTAATTAATACATACTGACGCGCATAAAACTACATACACAATTGACAGCTTGATAAGAATATAAAAAAAAAAAAAAAGCTTAACAACTTCACCCGAGGGTGGATCATCGTAGTTCAGGTACTTTTACCACCAGCTCTTGCTATATTGTGCCCTTGTTTTTTCTAAGTGTTTGTATCGTTCTCGTACCTCATCAATATATAAATTTAAATAATCTCCATACAGGAAATAAATATATATTTATTATTTATAAAATATTGCTATGATAAATATATATATATATATATTTCGTATGGGTAGATATCGGCATCCTGACTAAAATAAAAAATTATATTTCTTTTCTTTCTAATCCTAATCGCTAACACCGACTAAATAAATTCGATAATACACCCAAGCTTTCGCTCAAGCTCGATTTTTTGACATACTTACTTATTTTTCGACTCAAGTCTATTATCGTCTCAGCTGAGAAAAAAAACATATCATAACGATTTGAATGTTCTTTTTATATTTTGAAACGACAACGTGTAGTAGTAGATCGTTACTATAGTTAGTTAACTAGCAAAATTTTATTAAAACAAATGATATTCGTCGTTGATTATTTTAAAGAAAAATATTTTACCCAGGTATGGTAAAAAGTAGAAGTAATATCGATACTACTTACAAAATTAGTAAAAGCTATCTTAATGGGAAAAAAAAAGATAGTCTACGGTAGTTTAATCGATGATCTTAGAATAATTTGTTTACTTCATAAAATCATAACGCTAACGTGATCATTCTTTATTTCCAGACGAGCTTGGTATCAACAAGGACAGATACAAGTCACTCGCCGACGAAATGGACTCCACGTTCGCCGAATTGGCAGGATATTAGATCGATTTTCATATTTATTATGCTTCGGCTAATTTCTTTCATCGATTCTGCCCTTTTTTTTTTTCTCTCTCTCGTTAAAGGCAACGATTCTCTCGTCTCGAGGAACTTGGAATTTTTCGTGAAAAGAAAAAAAGGATGGGTGAAAGATCTATCGCAATTATGATCAAGATCAATTAGCGATCATCCACGCGTCCATATTCATTTCTTTACGTTAATCGTGACGGACAGCTAATTAAGTTTTATTCTGTTAAACTGTTATACGAAGAGTATCATGTAATAAGCAACTGTAATGCAACGATCATGTTAATAAACTACCGTAATAAGACATGGTAGCGATTCCGTACTGGGGGAGAAGAAAAAAAAAGTTAACGCTCTCTTAAACTTCGAAATGAATAATTTAACATATTATTTAATAGAAGAGAAAAAGAAAGAACAAGAAAAGCAGTGTTGTGCCAAAACATCGAATTGTCGAACGGTAAGTATCATTTCATGTAACACTTGTGTAATATATTATTTTACATATACTACAAAGGAATAAAATTTTTGTAAGGCAATTATATATAAGACCTTTATTATATTTTCTATTATATTTAGAGTAAACAATATACACAGAATGAGACGTGCGTTCATCGAATGGCATATTATAAACTGCAATGCTGCCTTGTACTGTGTCTTTGAAAGTGACGAATCGTCCCTTTCATTTCAAGAGACAATTCTCGTTCTCTTATAAACTACTATTTACAATATTATGCGTGTTATAGTTTTGTTCTATACTTAACATATTATGCATTCGATGAGTGTTTACAAAGTAATGGTATTATGAAACAGATAATCGTGTAATTAATATTTTAGAAAGAGAATACCGTAATGATCGCTGTTGTATTTATTCGAGAAAATCATATAATCATATATCTAATACTTATTGAAAGTTTTAATTAAAAAAAAAAAGAAAAGAAAAAATATAAGAAGATAAGAAATACATACATCACACGTATTTCATCAATCAAATAAATAAACTAAATTTAGTAAACGTACGATGTAAAAGTTATTAAAAATTGGAAATTTTAAGAAAAGTTACGTCTTTGCGAGAAAAAATTGATCGATTATTAACTAATAAGGCGTAATATTATATTATACGATATCGACACGCAAAATCTGACAACGTACAATACTTAATACAATAGAGAATTATCTAGTTATATTTATCACTTTATGAACTGAATAATATCAACGATTGTTGAGAGGAAGGAAAAAAAAAAAAGAGAGAAACAAAAAGGACACCATTAGTTAACATTCACATGGAAAATCATGCGTTTCTAAATGCTTTATCTGGTGACATTTGAAAAGACTTTTTCAAATATATAGATTGAATAATCTTAACTACATCGCTTTTATGCGAATACCACATTTGTTTGCAGCACTGAAAAAAGAATCGATATATAATCTATTTCTTATGAAATGACACACTGTAAAACTATACATGGTATCTTAATTTATGTATTATCATTTATATACACTCTTTTATTTATTATTTATCAATATCAAAACGTTAAACTTTTTCTATTTGGTGTATCAATTGCACACAACATCATGACTGTTTCAATGATATTTGAAAAGTGCGTTTATGTAATTACAATATTTTTGAGACTATACATATATATATATATATATATATATATATATATATATATATATATATATATATATATGATCTCATTTCATTCGTTATCCTAAATATTTATCGAAAATCGCAAAATTCCTTGCAAATTCCGTATGTAATAATAAATTTACTAAGGACAGATATTACTAATACTGAAGTAGTAATATCGAGATCTTGAACACAACAGTTCATAATGGATCAACATATTTACAAGAAATATTCTAATTGTAAAATGTAAGTATAAGTGTATTGCAAAAATAGAATTTAACTCCATGTCTATTTATATATGAAAATTATGAATGTGTAACAAATCAATTTCAACAGATTAAATTCAGTTCATTATTTAGCACCTTTATATATATAGAAAAAAAAAAAAAAGTATTGTTATTTCTGCCCCTACTATTTATAAGACGAAGTGCACTATCGGGCGATAATAATAAAGAGAAATTATTAAATTTTCATTTTGCAATAACACTCTTATACAACATTATTAATTTTTTATATGAATAAATACAAGATTCTATCTTACAAGCTACTTATTCTAGGCAGCTTTTCAGGGGAGATTACATAGCAAAGAAAAAACCTACAAATTCTTTCAAATAAATCATAAAATTAATCAAAAATTGATTATTTTTACTATTTAAAATCCAAATGTTCGTTCAAAAATTATTTGAATAAATGCACATTTTAGAGATTATCATGTAAGACTCCCCAGAAAAACATTTCACGTAAATTCATCGAATGATAAATGAGATATGAGATAAAATTAATTTCATTCCAGCTCGAATAAAATAATGATGATAAAAAAGTGTCTTAAAAAAGAAAAAAGAAATTATGCTCTATAGTTAACGCCATGCTGCTTTTCTTATAAATAACAACTATATTAAAAAAAAAAAAAAAAAAAAAAAAAAAAAAAAAAAAAAACACAAAAAAAAAAAAAAAAAAAAAAAAAAAAAATAGTAAAATTAAAAAATATAAAACCAATAAACACCTTCTCCTATCAGTATTTTGATACATTGTGTATTATCGCAAATATGTAATATCTATATATATTTACAGTCTCTATTAAGTTATCATAAATAAAACCTTCAAGAAATGTTTATTAATCAGTACATAAACACGTATATTATATAAAATAATAATTCGTTCATTTCACCGTTGTTAGTTAACAACAAGGTGGAGAAGGTGGAATAATAGTTCGCTTACGTGTTTCAGCAAACAAATATATCATTTTCATTTAGATAACAAAGTAAAAATATTAACTACATGTTGCGTTTTAGAGTTTTCATTATCTTCTTGATATTCTATTATGTAACTGATGGAATAACTTTCGTGCATCCTTAATCAATTTCTATCAATTAAAAGATCGTAATGTACTTAAAAATTTCATGAAAGATAATGACATTATCATTTTCATTAGCACTCTTCATTAAAACTGGTTGATGTAAAATGTCCAATACATATTATACCTTAAAGCTAAATGTGTGTATATACAGTCCAATATACATACATACATACATACATACATACATACATACATACATACATACATACATACATATATATGTGTGTGCATATGTATAACTTTTATGCTATCTAAATACATATAATTTATATGCATTCATTTGGCTGAATTAAACTGTATTATTATAATGTTTAGTACATTGCAACTGAAACAATGTAATTTATATGAATCTAATATAAAAATCAATTTTTCTAAGAATTAAAAGTAAATAGCGGAATTCTCCAGGGTTATTATCGTATGATAAACGTTTCATCACACGGTGAAAGGATTGATGGATCGAAGATGACTTACGCATAGAGCAATGTACAACAAAAAGGAAAAAAAAAAAAAAAAAAAAAAAAAAAGAGAAAAAAAAGAAGAAAAAAAAGAAAGTGTCATGTTTTACATTACAGATAGTCATGATGCAGAAAAAAACTGTTGAAGTCGTTGTACTGTTCTGCGATCGAGAGCACACAAATCAAAATCAAATGTTTTCTTAGTAATTTCATATTGTCCCGTCTCTTCTATTACCTGAACAACTCTCTGTAATTCTGTATTATCCTGTAATGTCATTATTTTGTGCTGTAAATCCTTCAACTGTGACACATAATCTTCGGAAAATACAGGAGGTTCCCCTGTGTCTGACTCTACCAAAGGACAATTTGTAGAGTCCGGAGCTACCTGTTCGCCATCGGTTTCTCCTTCCTTCTTAATTGTTTGTTCTGCGATGTGACGATCTTCCTTCTCTTTCATTATATGAATAGAATCGACGTCCACTACAACCGGTGATTGACTGGAAGATACTGGTTCCAACAATGGAGAGGTCGAATGACTTCTATCCTTTTCTCTTTTAAGATTATGTTCTTCATCACCCTTACTTTCACTTCTTCGTTTTCTTTTCCTGTTTTCTCTTTCTTCTCCCCTATTTCCTTTTGGTTTTTCTCTCTTATTACGATCATTTTTTTCTTTCTTTATTTCTGTTACAGGTAACGGCGAGGGCGGTCTTGCTGCTTCCATTGGAAGGGTCAAAGGAGCTGTATCATCCAATTCCTTTTTCACATTCAATACTGGCTTTGTTTCAACAAAGGAGTCATCGTCGACAGAAGGTGCTGAATCGCTACTATCCCTTTCCGGCATATTAGCAAAGAGCATCGAAAGAGGATTCGACGAGGCTGGCAAATTATTTTGTTTATCCCCAGACGATTTGGACTTTTCTCGTTTTTCTTTCTTCTCCCTTTCCCTACTACTATCTCTCTTTTCCTTCTTATCTTTCTTCTTATGTTTATGTTTCGTCCTATCCTTATCACTTTTATTCTCCTTAACTTTCTCCGATTTATCCTTATCCAATTTGTCCACCTTCGGTAATTTTTCATCTTTGATCTTGTCACCTTCCTTAACTGGTTTAGGAGACTTTCTACCATCTTTTACCGATTTATAATCCTGAGATTTCTCCTTCTCTTTTTCTCCTTTTTCCAATTTCTTATCATTGACTTTTTGAGCCTCCTTAACACCAGAACGCTCACCTTCCTTGTATTTCTCCTTTTTCTCTTTGTAGACTTCATCCTTGTACTTCTTTTTATCCTTCTTTTTTTCAGTCTTGTTTATATCCAACGAACCTTTAGAACCGTCTCTCGCCTTATCCTTGTCTCTTTCCTTTTCTTTCTCCTTCTCCTTCTCTTTTTCCTTTTCTTTCTCCCTTTCCTTATCTTGAACAGATCTCTTTATATCTTTCTCCTTAGACTTTGGAGATGGAGCCCGTTTAATGGAAGAAGGGGGCGAAGGACTACGGGGCCTTTTAACAGGTGGGGGAGATGGTCGTTTACAGGTGGGACTCGAATAACCCTTGCCTCCAGGACTAGGAGGTCTTTTAGATTTTTCTTTACTCCTGCTTTTCTCTTTAGAAGGATCTTTCACCTTTTTATCCTTCTTTTCCTCTACTTTCTCTTTCTTCGTATCCTTATGCGGACTGTCCTTACTTTTCGTTATTTTATCTACTTTCTCAATTTTTTCAGATACACCTATAGGCTTTACGGTAGTACTTTTTTCAGATTGCGTGACCTTCTTACTCTCCGGCGATATTTTCGCTGTTTTTATAGGAGGACCAAATAATTCAGCGAATGAATTAGATGTCTTCGATTCTACCAGGCGATGCTTCTTTGGCTCGCTCACTGATAACTTTGGTTTACCGACCATAACGGGAGCTTTTATCTCGCCTCTGTCCGACGTACTCTCCGTGCTGGATATTACAGCCTGAATATAAAGAATCTTTTTAACAACGTATCATTATTAAAAACATTATGATAAAGTATAGGACTTTCAAAAAAGAGATGTATACTTACGCCACCTCCTCTTAGAAGCTTTCTACGAAATTCTTCTGATGGATTATTGATTATTTCATTATGACGTATAACTTTGTTAATAATTCTTCCTCTAGGTTGTAAGCTAAGCTTATAAAGAATTTGAAATCTTTTGGGCTCATCCTTATTTCTTAAATAGATATGAATTGGAATCAAGAAACCAGCATACCCTGATTCTTTTACCACGTAAGGTGGCTCCTTTATTACTCTTTTGGGTTTTGCGAATGTTTCGTGTAATTGAAAGACAACTGAAAATTAAGAGAAAACAATAAATGTTAGAGAAAAGTAAAGAATATTCGCAGTGATATTTATCCGTATAAAGGGGGAGATTTACCTTTCTCAACGTAGTGATGTATGTCTGCGTTGTCAACTCCTCGTACAAAAACTTCCCAGTCATGAGTAAAACCTTCAGGAGTAGTACGCTCACGTAATACTGATGAATGTCCACATTCCAGTGTAAGTCGAATTGCCATTCTCTCTTAGAGGAAATTTGAAATATTTATTTTCAAAGAAAAATAAGAAAAGCGAGAGGGGAAAAGTTAATCTTGCACAAAATCACAAAATCCCATTACATTTTCATGTATCTTCAAAAATGTGACTGAAAGTGCTTTTAAGCATTCGTTATCGAATATATTCAATGAACATGTGTGATGATACGAAGCATTGCGCGCCAACTTATATCAGACGCATACGCAATGACAGTACTTCTTTGCTAATTTTCATGAGCACAAAATGTTGAACCATTGTGCGGTTAAGAATTATTCTCTATGAAAAAATATTGATCGTCAGATAAGACGATCATAATTCACTTTCTAACTATTTTGAATCATTTGTTTCACTTATCGGCATTCACACAAATCTCATAACTCTCTCTTTTACGTTAGTTTCAGCTCGACTATCAACAGGTCAACCAAACGCCATCGAAAACTGGACGCCATCATCGTTATTCCGTAAAATAAAAGTAAAAGAAATTGAAATCAGCGCCATCTGAAGACGGAACAAACTTTCAACTAGTCGATTGTTACCGAGGGGTAAGAGGGAATGTGACTAATTTCACTGTAGGTGAAACTCAACTATTTTCACATTTTAAATTAATGAGACTCGAATAAGGGAAAATAACTTCTACGATTTGGTAATTAATAACAAACCTGATTCTCCTTATCTCTTATCAAATAATCCTTCCTTTTCTATTCAGAATACCACAGATATATACATATTTGACTTAACCACTTTGTATATTTTTTGGTTAGCGTTGTTTACAAACTACTCTGTCAACTGACAGTATTTAACAGTAACTTTCCAATAGTCCAACTAGAAATAAATAAGCCTATACGTAGTGATCTCTATTTTTGGTGCTTCATCTTCTATTAGTGCTTTTGTTTTTGTATCAAAAAAAAACAAAAAAAACAAAAAAAAAACAAAAAAACAAAACAAAAAATAGAATACACCAGATTAATTCTTCTGTTATCGACACTATCTGACGATTTAAAACGTATTATTAAGACGTATTATTTTGCATATGACTGGTAATATCCGATAATACAAATTAAAAGTATTCGAATAACAAAATAGTCGTTCATATGATAATACGATTAGAAATAAAATCGTCTAAATTGTATACTTGATTCAATTTAATATTTAAATAAATTCATATATATGTATATATATCTATGTATGTATTGTATGTATGTATTGTATGTATGTATGTGCGAATATTTATTTGTATAGACAGGCATAGAACAACCAAGAGAAAGAAAAATCAAACATGTTATCATCAATTGTCAAGGAACATCAAAGTAAGCAAGCAGCAAGAAAGGAAAGGCAAGGTATCATCCTTTATTCTCTTGCATGTTACAATGTAAACAAAAATATTTAAAAATATTATTTTTTTAACAGAACAGAAACGCAAAGAAGCTGTTCAAGCTGCTAGCAATTTAACTCAAGCGCTTGTGGATCATTTGAATGTTGGGTAAGTATATATATATATATATATATATATATGTGTGTATATAACCTATTATATCGTAGATATTGTATAATTTATATGTAGGGTAGCACAGGCATATTTAAATCAAAAGAAGCTTGATGCCGAGGCCAAACAATTACAACATAGTGCAACCAATTTTGCCAAACAGACACAGTCCTGGTTGAATTTGATAGAATCATTTTCAAGTGCCTTGAAAGAAATTGGCGATGTAGAAAATTGGGCTCGAAGTATAGAAGGAGACATGAGAACTATTGCCACTGCCTTGGAATATTCTTATAAAGGTATAATTGTCATAGAACTATATATTCTAACTAATTGAATTTGATTATTCCTAATATAGCTACGCAAGAAACTCAATCTGCGGGATCATCTTAAAAGCACGAATAAGAGCCACAGTTCTACAGATTTACAAGCGATAGAACGTTTGATTTTATGCTCCCATTGTATAAAAAAAGAACATAATAAATTATTTATATATTATTATTTATGTAAATAAAATGATTAATTCTTGTTCCTAAGTAAAGTCAGATTACAGTGATTTCAACAAATACCAAGAAGAATAAATCATTCGATGTAATAAATAATGCAATGTAAATTTTTTAATTTTAGTCTCTGAAGAAACCTATACGATATTATTAATGGCAAATTATCAATCCATAATTAATATCCATAATATTTTACATAATACAAGACAATAAGATTGCTTTGATTTTGACCAATCAGCTTAAACCGCTAATGAGCATGCGCCCCAATTTTGTCCAGAGATTTGATCATGTAAGAAATGCTACAATAAAGTTTTTAACACCGACCAAGTGTGAGTTAGGATTATTAAAGGTTGACATTCATGTCGAAATAACAATTGAAAGTTAGATATTGTAAATGCAGTTTAAGTTCACTTTATATCATTCGATTGTTTCCGTTACGCGCCAGAATATTAGAGTCTTTTGCGCACGTTAAAGGATTATAAGAAATTAAAGAAATAATATACATTGAATGATGATGGGATCAACGAAGTTGCATGTAATAAAACGGGGTAAGTAGAAATAATGAGAGGAAAAAAAGAAAAAAGCTTTAAGTTATTACATTGTCGCAAGAAAATTGATATCTAATTATAATTTAAAATATATTTTTCTTTCATAAAGGCGGCCGTATAGAAGACGTGCATTTCGATAAAATAACATCTAGAATAAGAAAATTGTGTTATGGATTGGATATGGAATATGTTGATCCTGTAAGTAAAAAAGTTCTTAATAAAATCATAATTATTTCTTTATAGAGAAATTTGTTACTTCATAACAAATAAGTCTGATAAATAATTTTGTTATTATCTATAGTACGCGGTTACTATTCAAGTTATAAATGGTTTATATGCGGGTATATCAACTGTCGAATTAGACAACCTTGTAGCTGATACTGCAGCAACTATGAGTATTAAGCATCCAGATTATGCTCTATTAGCTGCTAGAGTTGCAGTGTCTAATCTTCACAAAGAAACTAAAAGAGACTTTAGTGGTATATATAAAATATTTGACAAAATTATATCGTAATTATTATTCCAATAATTTTATTATATGCAAGCATTTGATTTTACAGAGGTAATATCTGATTTGTATCATGCAAAAAACAAGCGCACAGGTAAAAGTCTTTCACTGATCTCTGAGAAATACTTTGACATTATACAAAGAAATGCCGCTAAACTAAACCAATCCATAATACATGATAGAGATTATTCTTACAATTATATCGCTTTTAAAACTCTTGAAAAGAATTACTTATTTAAAATTGATGGGAAAATTATTGAAAGGCCACAATATATGCTGATGAGAGTAGCTGTTGGTATTCATGGTGAAGACATTGATAGAGTTATCGAAACATATAATTTCTTATCAGAGCATTATTTTGTGCATGCATCTCCAACTCTTTTTACTGCGTGTACTGTGAAACAACAAATGTCAAGGTACGATTAGAAATAATTATGTTTTATCAAGTAATTAGACTATGACGAAAGATTTGTTTTAGTTGTTTTACATTAACAATGGCGTCAGACAGTATAGAAGGAATTTGTGATACTTTAACAAGATGTGCATTAATCAGTAAATCTGGTGGTGGAATTGGATTAAATGTTCACTGTATCAGAGCAAGTGGTACACGCATAATTGGTACACTTGGAATATCGAATGGTTTAGTTCCCATGTTGAAAGTTTATAATAATACAGCTGAATATGTTTATCAGGGTGGAAACAAAAGACCAGGAGCATTTACTATTTATGTAGAACCATGGCATTCTGATATATTTGAATTTTTAAATCTCAAGAAAAATACTGGTTGGTAATTCAACTCTATTGCCGGCCTTATGTTTATATTTATATTAGCACGTTAAAGTAGAGAATTAGAAGAATTACGTGTTAAAGTAGATTAAATCAATTTTAATTATTTTTAGGAAAGGAAGAAAATCGAGCCAAAGATATTTCTTATGCTTTATGGATACCAGACCTTTTTATGAAACGTGTTTTAAATGACGACACTTGGTCTTTAATGTGTCCTCGTCTATCATCCGGATTAGCTGATGTTTGGGGAGAAGAATTTGAAAATTTATATACCAAGTAAACTGTGTTGTAAATTACAATACTAATCTTGTTGTAGTTATTTATATTTTGGTAAGATATTTAATTGTAATTTATTTTTAAAATCGCGGATAACTTTTAAGGTATGAAAAGGAGGGAAATTACAAACGACAGATCAAAGCAAGAGAATTATGGTCTGCCATTCTTCTATCACAAGAAGAAACTGGTGGTCCGTATATGCTTTATAAGGACCATTGCAATCGCAAATCAAATCAACAAAATGTAGGGACCATTCAATGTAGCAATTTATGCACCGAAATTGTCCAATACTCAAGCTCTGATGAAGCTGCCGTCTGCAGTTTGGCTTCTATTGCTGTTAACATGTTCGTTAATACTAGTGTAAAAACATACGATTTTAAAAAACTTAAAGAAATTACGAAAGTTGTCGCCCGTAATTTAGATACGATTATAGATATTAATCAATATCCAATTACACAAGCAAAAATATCGAATCTTAGACATCGACCAATTGGTAAATTGTATGATCCAAATACGATATCAAATGATACGAGATATTTATTAACGCGTTATTTTTATGATAGGTATCGGTGTACAAGGATTAGCCGATGCATTTATTTTAATGCGTTATCCATTTGAAAGTGAGGAAGCTCAAAAGCTTAATATACAGATTTTTGAAACGCTCTATTATGGGGCGTTGGAAGCTAGTTGCGAAATGGCCGAAGAAAAAGGAACCTATGAAACATATCAAGGCAGTCCTATCAGTAAAGGCGTAAGTTATTGATCATAGACTATTTTTAGTCCTTATCATTTCATTTATAAAGTACATTATCCTAAGTTAATTCCTTTATATACAGATTCTACAGTATGATATGTGGAATGTCACACCAACAGATTTATGGGATTGGAATAAATTAAAGGCAAACATTGCTAAATTTGGTATAAGAAATTCATTGTTAATTGCATTAATGCCGACATCATCTACTGCCCAAATTCTAGGAAATAACGAGTCTATAGAGCCATATAAAAGCAATATATATTTAAAACGCGTTTCATCGGATGAATTTCTTCAAGTCGTTAATCCGCATTTATTAAGAGAACTTACAAAATTAAAACTTTGGAATGAACAAATAAAAAGTGAAATCACAGCCAATAATGGTTCTATTCAGGCAATTTGTCCTTTCTTACTCACATTCTTATAATTTTATTATTTATCATTTATTCCTTTTTATATGATAAAGCTTACAATGGGAGCATTTTACAGAACATCGATCGCATACCCGCGGACATAAGATTACTTTATAAGACTGTATGGGAAATTCCACAAAAAATTATTCTCAAAATGGCAGCCGATCGTGGACCCTTCGTCGATCAGTCACAATCTTTAAATGTTTATATGGCCAAACCAACATTGGATAAACTCACGTCAATGCATTTCTATGGTTGGAAGATAGTAAGTGGCTAAACATAAGATAATGCCTAAATAAATTAATATTTCATGTTAAATTAATATACTGGGGCGATGTTTACTCAATGAAATATTATTGTTGTAACCCTACTCTTACTGACTAAGGGTCTCAGGTTTATCTTTCGCTTATATTTACATATACGAAACGTATAAGAATACGCATGAGTATAATACGATAAGATAAGCTTGTATAGAGTTCACTTTCTAAATAATGATAAATGGGGAAAGATGCATTGCAGAAGATATATTTTGGACTTCGCGACGGGAAAGAATGAAAATATTTTAGCAGATATGATAAATATTCTTAATGTAAAAAGAAAAATATTAATACATATTAATAATAATAAAAATGATTTTTTTTTTTTTTTTTCTTTTTTAGGGTTTAAAAACTGGCATGTATTGTTTACGAACAGAATTGGAAACGGATGAACCGTCCACCGTTAATAAAACGAAACTACGGCAACACGTAAATTTTAAAGAACAAGATAAGGAAACACAGACTGAAAAACATAACGATAATAATGACGATGAAACTGATTCCAAATTTATGTGCTCTCTTAAAAACGGAGATGCTTGCTTCTCTTGTGGAGCATAATTGATTTAATAAAGTCAATATATTTCTAACTATTGCAATCCAAATAACGGATAGAAAAATAAAATATTTTATGTTTATTTTTTTAAGATGTATAATGAAACAGTATTGATTAAACTTTAACTTTTTTACATAAACATATACATATATATATATATATTCATATTTTAATAATAAAGAATTTTATTATATACCATTGTAATTTATAATTTATAAAACACAACGAACAAATTGGCAATATTGCATAAAAAAATATTCTTCCAACTATCATCCTTTAATAATATTTCTTGATCAATTATAAATACATAAAATAGTTTTGTCATCGATATAAATTCATCCAATCAAGACGAATCTTTATACAGACGTGATAATCGAAGTCTGCCATTTGTAAACTAGCCTTTCTAACATTTTCTTAGTTACACTTCTTGCCGGCTTCATATTGCATTTCTCGTATCATGGTTTCATTTCACTTAACCTTACTTTTTGAATAATGCATGTACGGTTTAACGGGGAAGCATTTTATATATTCGCGACGCCTAAATAGTAAAATATGATGTATATTTGAAAAATAATATATATTTTATTAGGTAAATATAAGCAAGAAGACATCTGCCACATTGTATTTATCGTTTGCTATATTTTAATCACAAGTAATTATTGTCGATAAATAAGTACCTTCGTTAATTTAAGTATATAAGTTGCATTATGGCAGCAGGCCCGATAGCAGAGCGTAATCAAGGTAATTTATTATTACAATTGCAATTTAATATTAACATTACGAATGAAAAGTTATGTTATGAAATGTTATCATATAATTTCTGATCCATTACATATTGTACATATTTCCAATGCTTCTTTCCAACGTTACGTTTTTTCAAATATATTTTCTCATTTTACACCTTTCCGCTATCATTTTTCTCTTTTGAAATATGTTGTCATTTATATTCTACATATTTATAGACGCTACGATCTATGTGGGAGGACTAGATGACAAAGTTACAGAATCATTGATGTGGGAATTATTTGTCCAATCTGGTCCAGTAGGTAAGCCTAAATATAATGGTTAATTTATCTGTTGCTATTATTTAACATAATTACAAAAGATGATTTGTTTCAGTGAATGTACATATGCCAAAGGATAGAGTAACACAAATGCATCAGGGTTATGGATTTGTTGAGTTTATGGGAGAAGAAGATGCGGATTATGCTATAAAAATTATGAACATGATAAAACTGTACGGTAAACCAATCAGAGTCAATAAAGCAAGTGCCCATCAGAAGAATCTTGACGTTGGGGCCAACATCTTCATTGGTAATCTAGATCCTGAGGTAGATGAGAAGTTATTGTACGATACATTCAGTGCATTTGGTGTTATCCTTCAGACTCCAAAAGTACGTATGTAAAAATGACGTTGTAGTGATTTAAAAGTGGTCCAAATTAAAAAAAGAAAAAGAAGAAAACTATTCTCATGTATTCTCTTCTATTTCAGATAATGAGAGATCCGGAGACTGGAAATTCAAAAGGATTTGCATTCATTAATTTTGCTTCTTTCGATGCATCCGATGCAAGTATAGAAGCAATGAATGGGCAGTATCTTTGCAACAGACCGATATCCGTGTCGTATGCATTTAAACGTGACGCGAAAGGTGAGAGACATGGAAGTGCTGCAGAAAGACTTTTGGCAGCACAAAATCCTCTGAGTCAAGCGGACAGGCCGCATCAATTATTCGCCGATGCTCCACCTTTGGCACCACCACCGATGCCAAATTCGACCGCGGTGGCTCATCAAGCGGCTCATCATCCTCAACATCACGTAATGCATCATGGAATGGTGGTACCTCCACCGCCGCCACCTGCTACACCAGGTCCACCTATGGGACATCCTCCACCGCCACCCGTGCCACCACCACCTTCCAGTGGATTTCCACCTGCAAGCATACCACCCCCGCCGTTGCCTCCAATGTCAATGGCTGCACATCCGCCTTTACCACCTGGAATGCCACCACCTCTGCCGCCTATGCCAGTACCGACTTCTCAAGCTCAGCAAGCACAAACGAGAATGATGGCACCACCGCCACCTCATTGGGCCGGTGGAGCGCCACCGCAGGGTCAATTCCCACCTCCTCCACCTCCGGCATCAAGCGGCGGACCACCGCCGCAATTTGGACAGTTCCAGCCTTCACCACCTCGACCTCCACCAGGCTGGAGACATCCACCGCCACCTCCAGTTTCACAAGGTGGCCCTCCACCACCGCCCCCACCCCAATTTAGGCCACCGTTCCCTCCACGGGGTCCACCACCGCCGCCGCCACCTCACGATGCTGCCCAATATTAATGTTATGTATTTCTAGTTCAAGGTACAACATGTATACTCATGGAAAAACATACTACGTACATACTACAATCGAGCCTTAACTAATTATTATGAAACAGCCGACAGTCGAAGAGAATTATTTTATACGGTAATAATAGAATAAATTTTTTTTAAATTACGTTCATAATGCTAAAAAGCTCGTGTGTTGCTAATAGCTCTGATAATGTAGCGATAAGGGTATTTTAATCTTGACTCTAGTACAATATCGATCGCTTTTATTATGCGAGAATAAGGATATACCGTAGTCGTTCTTCTATCGATCGTTTCGAGCCTGTGTCCAAGCAAGTCGATGAAAACATTCAGCGGATCATCGGCTCACCGTACGTTTGCTATTACAAAAGTTGTGCGTAGTGAAACTTAAAGATTCCGTTTGTCGAAAGGTCTAAAGAAGCGTTTAAAATTGCATTTTACCGATTTCGTTGTCTTCGCGATCGATGAAACTGTGATTGTTGCATTTCATAAATGCAAACAAAAGTAAAAACGAAATTTTGCAACTGATCGTTTGAACAAAAAGATTAATTCGACAGAGCGAGAGATGAGTGTCACTTGTATTATTAATTTCATTAGAAATATGAAAAAGGATAAGATAACAGGCACGTTCGTTTTAATTATATAATGGCTCGTTTCTATTATCAATGCAATTTTGATTTAAAAAACGAGACTGGATACGATAATGCTGTATTAAAACCATTCGTTTGTCCGCCGGACAAATATTGTCCTTATTGTTGTTGCAATTGGCAGTGTTGTATCGTGGTACAAAAACGTCCACCACGACAAATCTGGGAGACTTGGTACTTTTGGTTGGGCGTTGCATTATTAGCTGTTTTTATCCTAATTTCGGTGAGTGTCCGATTGAACGAAAAAGTCTCTTTTAATATTAATTATCGCAAGTACTGTTTTTATTTTTCCTAACGAGAAATAAATCAGAGCAAACGATATATCCGATAAAAGATAATATTTTAACTGTTCATAAAGCAGTACAAAAAATTGTTGAACGCTTTACATACTACAGGTGTCTTATATATGAATCGACTTTCTAAGAAGCATTTCCTTCTTTTTTTTCTCTTCTTTCTTTTTTTTTCTTTTTTTTTCTTTTTTTTTTTTTTTTTTTTTTTTTTTTTTTTTTTTTTTTTTTTTTTTTTTTTTTTGTCCATTCAAAACAGATATTAGAAAGTTATTAAATATTAAAAAAGAAAAAAGATAAGAAGTATTAACGAGAAAATTGGGCAGCGGTTTCACATAAACGTGTCCTTGCTCCGCAATTTTAAATTATTTACGAAGGTTCTACGTAAACATAATAGTACTCAGTAGTGTAATAGTCGATTGTGTTGCCATTTGAAAAATATCCTACGTTTGATTCATTTTAAAACTAGGTGTGCAGCTACGTAGTCAGTAATTATAGGCATAACGTTCAAGGTGTGCCGTTCCGACATAATGCACGTATTAATGATAACGAACGAAACCATCGAGCAAATCGTTCTAGACCAACACAAAACGAGGTGTCTATAAGTATAATTCCTACATCAGGATTACTACCGGGTCATAAAAAAATGGTCATGATTTCTACACAAAATAATGTCGCTCATTTGAGTAAGTCAATATTATTGCAAGACACGTTAAAAATATTATCAACATCTGTTAAAAATTATTCATTGTTCATTGAATCAATTCAAATGCATTCGAGTTATAGACAAAGCCGACCATAGATCCATGAATCAAGGTCATGTCTTCTCGTCTTCGCTAGTTCATTGTCAGATTTCGATTAGTTGGTTGAAGTGCATACATATATTTTATTTACGTACATATACTTTTATTGCACATACATATGTATGTGTGTATATATATATATATATATATACATATATATATATATATATATATATATATATATTCATTAATTGTTCATTAATTAACGGATACTATAATTAATTTATATATGTTGCAGCTCCGATCGTAGCCTAAAATTAGAGCTTTCAGTTTTCTTTGGAGAAGTTCGGAAAGAAAGCGTGACGGTTTAGAACATTCTGTATTATGAATGCTCAGTTACTATGACACCTCGATCAACGTTTAACGATGAGAATGAAGGCATGCATTTCCTTGCATTTGATCGCGTGTACTTATCGCAAATGCATTATTTTATGCGATCTCGACATAATGGTAGAGGATGGTTAATGTTCAATGATTATGAGGAAAGATCTGCAGGGAGACTGGACGAACTCAATTCAGCCTTTTAATCTTGCTGAAAAGATTTCAAGTCAAACGACTTTCAAGTTATATAAAAAATATTCAGAGAGAGAGAGAAAGAGAGAGATAAACGTTATCAATACGAGGTCGATTCTTTGATTTCGTGATCATAAAAATCGAAAGGAAATCAGAAGGGAATAATGAAAGGCATCGTTTACAGACTGCTATAAGATTTAAATATCAAATTGATACTTGAATATTAGATTTCTTGAGAGATATTAAAAAAGCTTAGCCCAATCATTTTCAATCTCATGTAATCAATATTTCAGATATTTTTATTTTCATTGAGTGAAAGAGAGAGAGAAAGAGAGAGAGAAATTTAATTTGCAAAGCTAATTTTAGAAATGAAGTGAGAAAAGAGAAGATTCCTTTTTTGTCGACTATGTTAAATATTTATTCATTTTTATTAATCAGAATAACATATGTAATCACTTGTGATAACAAACGTCAAATTTATTCGACGTATCAATCCTCTCTCTCTCTCTCTCTCTTTCTCTCTCACTCACTCTCTCTCCTCTCCTTTTCTCTACCTATCAGAGAGTGAGAAAGAGAGAGAGAGAGAGAGAGAAAATAAAAAAGAGTGAAAGATAAAAAAAAAATAAAATTCGAAGAGTACGGATATCATGATATCGAAGAACAGACACTGGATTTACTAAACGGCAAAGAGGAAATTCCATCCTCGAAGGAGACTGCCTTATACCTTCGCTCTCAGTTGTTACTACTTTGAAACTCGTTTTCTTACGACGGAGGATCGAGGATGGGCGTTACTCCCATTAACAATTAAGAAGAAACGCACAGTTCGCGGTTGATGCAATTCTCTCTCTCTCTCTCTCTCTCTCTCTCTCTCTCTCTGTCTCTGTCTCTGTCTCTGTCTCTGTCTCTCTTTCTCTCACTCACTTTTTCTCAGTCTTTCACTGTATACTCTTTTCATCTCGAGAAGAGAAAGAGCACGGGAGCTAATTAAACAGGACAATCGAGCGGCGAGCCACATACGTTCACTCTACGTTCTACCCCTCTCATCCTCTCCACTTCTCGATTTTATCCCTATTGCAGAGACCCTTCCTTTCTCGAGATCCTTACTCATGATAAAGGTAAATCGTAGTAATCTTCGAGGGAGAAAACGATCCAAGAGAAGTTGTACTACTACCTATACGTAATATCTATATAACGAAGCAAAGTTCAACGTTATTCGAATAAATTTTGATTTAATCTCTTTATCATTAGAAATTGACAAGATGTATAATTATCAAACAAGTAACAAGTTGGATATTAACGTCGAAAGGATATATTGGAAGAATTATAGAAGAATCTATTATATGTTCTCTTTTAAGAGAACATTTATTCGATTCTCGTATCTCTTTCTTTCAACATTAAAAAGGATTAATGTTATAGAAATTGTCACGATGATTTTCAAAGAAATTCTTACGATGCTGCGATGGAAAGAAAGAAAGAGAGAGAAAGAGAGAGAGAAAGAAAAAGAGTAGATCGCTAGCGACCTCGTTCGTCTGTAACGAAGTGTCATTCCGATAACCCAAGCCGGCTTTTACTGTCTCTTGATGCCGATAAAGAAATGTACAACAACCGGCCCCATACATTCTCTGTTTAATGTTGCATGCACGGTAAACCAAGCGAAGAATCAAGCAACTACGTGCTCTACGAAAGCCAATGACTTGGCACAACTCAAGTCGATCATTGAACGAATGTCAATTAGGGAATGATCCATCGAGTTCGCATATTTTTTTCGAATCTTTCTTTTTTTTTTTTTTTTTTTTTTTTTTTTTTTTCTACTTATAAAGATCTTGTGAAGATCTATGTTTGTGAGTATCAATGTAAATAATATAATAGTATATATTTGAATTATATTCGTATCTGTGGTCTTTAGAATACAACTGATATGTAAACGATGTGCGAACAAAGAATTTCTTAAGTATCACCTTAACACGTTCGTACTTTTATGACTGCAGAACAACAAGTAATAAGGAATATCATTATGTTAATTATGGGAACGAAGTAAATAAGATAATTATGGGAAGGGAAAGAAAATATCTAAAAGTCTTTTGTTCGCCCTAAGAAAACTCGTAAATTTTATTTCGTTCATTTTTCTTTTTCTTCCTTTCTTTCTTCTTTTTCGCATCTCTCGACTC
This sequence comes from Vespa velutina, assembly GCF_912470025.1. Classification (NCBI taxonomy): domain Eukaryota; kingdom Metazoa; phylum Arthropoda; class Insecta; order Hymenoptera; family Vespidae; genus Vespa; species Vespa velutina. The sequence goes on from NC_062201.1 coordinate 4,842,450, forward strand.
TAAATACTTTCTACGTAATATTATATAAAGTATTATAATTTTTTTGAATTTTAAATGATGTATTTTTTAAAAGATATAATAAATGTATGGATATACATTTTGTACGAATCGATATTAGACAATTATTTTAATGAAAGCTCGAAACAAATAGGGATATTAACATTCCTACGGACGTAATGCTTTCAGTTGTCCGTTCTTCAAATTTTTGGAATCATCTCAAGGAATTATACGTTCAAAGAAATACGTTTGCGTCGCAAACAGTCGAGAAAAGCGTATTACTATATCCGACGGCTGTATCAAGAGGCGCCTGTCGTCCGTGCAAAGATGTTGTTCTTCCAATAAATCGGTTGACTTTAGGAGCTTCTCGTCGTCGTCTTTCCGACGACGAAAAAAGGAGGCGCCCGACGAAAGAGCGCGCGTAGTATAATAAATTCAATAAATTAAGTCGCTCGAGATAGAGCGAACGAAAGAGAGAGAGGTAGAGAGACAGAAAGAAATCGATAAAGAGGAAAATGAAAAGAAGAAGCGCAGAAAGTCTTCTTCAAAATGGAGAAGGATCGCATCTTTTTTATTATATATATATCTATATATTTATATATATATATATATATATATATATATATATATATATATATATATATATTTGTGAAGTCTAAATTAAAATAGATTTAGAAGAGAAATTCGCCGAGAGCGATGGGATTATTATTTCAAAAATTGTCATCGTATCGATATAGAAATTTTGAAAGGGCAAAGATTTCGTATTTAATTAAAAATAAATTGACGAATTATGTTATTTATTAACCAATACATTATTTATATCATTTCAAATATATACTTTATCGACATCAATCTCAAGATCTTATTATAATATAATATTATGAATAGAAAATAGCAAGTTGCTTTTTTTGTTTTTTTCTTTTTTTTTTTTTTTTTTTTTTTTTTTTTTTTTTTTTTTTTTTTCTTTTTTTTACTATTCTTTTGTTCTTCAGGAAAAAATAACTAACAAGTCTCTATAAAAAAAAAAAATCAATATGCCACTTGCTATATGCTAGAGAGAGGGAGAAAAGGAAAAAGAAATAGTAGGAAGGTGATGGCACACGACACGAGTCATCGAGGTGTCATCGCCTTTCTCTAAGAAAGAGAAGGAGTTATATTCTTTTTATTCTACCTTTTTCTCTTTTTTCTTCTTCTTCTTCTTCTTCTTCTTCGTTGACGTCTTCCTCATCTTTTTTCACGAGGTTTCCTTCTCTACTAGTGGGAGGTACTAAAATTAGAGAAGACGGTGCGAAAAACGGTCCAGTCTTGTAGCTTCTTTCGAACACTTCCAAATGATCCTTCGTAGCGATAACACGTTTTCGCGAGCATCTCGCCGGTGAGTAGTTTGATATATACGGTTTAAAAAAACAGAACAAGTCGTTTCGTAATATCGATCATCGTAGCGCCGTCATGAGTCGCCGAAGAGAAAATCGACGTATCTTGGTTCGATTCTCAAACGGACGATAAATTACGAGCAATCGATTTTTAGAAATCGATGAAAGTTCTGGGATATTTCTAAAGTGGATTCGTTTTGGCCACCCTTTCGAAATGTCTCAAATATCGATCCATGGAAGATTTATAGTTATTATCATTGTCATCTGTACTATCAATCTTACGAAAGTTGAGGGTAAGTATATTCTTGTTTAGTAGAAGAGAATGTAAACAATGTATATATATATATATATATGTGCATGCGCGTGTGCGTATATTTTTTGTAGGTAAGTGTTCTATGATTATACGAGATGAGGACTTGTAATACAAATATTGTCATACTTCGCTATATGACATACGTCTTATGGAAACGCGATACAATTGTAATTCATATGATTCTTATTTTACAAGTTTATCGTAAATGTAACGTTAGCATTTATCACATGATTAGGTAGAAAGTGCGTCTGCACGAGCAAAGATTGTAAAGAAGCTGGGGAAGACACCTGCGAGACAAAGTACTACTGTTACACCGAATTGATTCTATTTACTGATCAGGAATTTGGGGAAAATACGACCACGCGAGGATGCACACAGTGCGTAAATATTAAATACAACATCAAATGGTTTGGTATTAAAATTTTCCAAATTGACAAAGTTTCTAAATAAAACTAGACGATTGACGTCCTTTCAAAGGAAAAATCGATACAAGAGTATGTACATAAAGTATAGATTTTATATCGACTCTATTATTATTCGACCTTCGACCTTTCTTCGTTATTGGATAATAAATCCCAGGCACTAAAACTGGTATACGGACGCGATTGAAAAATGATTCGTTATGTCTGTATCCGGTTTGGTTACGTTGATCGAAGATGTACCATATAAATTTGCAAACGTGTTATAGTTTATGACGAGATAATCAAGCCGAAAAATTCGAAATGATCGTTTCTCCTTTACCTTGTTTTTTATCTCTTGAACATTTTTAGCGATGACGGAAAGTCAATGCCACGCGTAGAAAATGTGTTTCGTGTTAATAAGTGATTCTTAATATAAAAGAAGAAAAAAAAAAAAGAAAAAAGAAAAAAAAGAGAAATAAAAATAAAAAAGAAAAACGCTTTGTATTTTATCCATACGTATCAAATATTAAATACATTTGCTTTCATTAAAACATTTGAAATACTTATCAATCGAACTTAGAAATAGAAAAAGTTAGAGAAAAGGAAAAAGATACGATCGGGTCATAAAATATTGTAATTTATTTATCTTTAGGATGATATACGTTTATATACATATATATGGTATAGACGATGGATTGCCATTTTCCAGGAGCCCAACGCCATTGTTGTGCGAGACAAAGTCTTGGGTCACGAGGTCAAAGCTATCAACGTCGTCGTCGTCGTCGTCAAAAGACAACGACGAGATCGTTGAAAATCGTCATGTCTCGTCGACAAGACTTTGGATACGTATGTCCTGGCCAAGATTAAAGTGTTGTGACAGTCAAGATTATTGTAACGCTGATCATCTCGGCGACTTGTCCACGTGGATACGCGAAAGAGAAAAAGAAGAAGGGAAAAAGAGAAAGAAGATCAAGGAAAAAGGAGAAAAAGTGGGAAAGGAAGAGAAATTTTCATTCGGAAGAATGAATCAAAATAATAATTTAACATCTAACGCAGGAATAGATCAAAACGACGATTTACAATCGAGCAATAAATTTAACCAAAATAACAATCTGATATCGCTAAACTCAAGTAGGTCGTTCACGAATTCTTCGAGTAGCAGTCAAGATCAAATTATTTCGATCTCTTCGGAGTCGATATCAACGATCAACGAAAATCTTGATTCAAATCATTTTCTGCAACATCGGGTAAGGCCGCTCCACGTCGCTGTTTTTGTACTTGCTATATCTGCATTGATATCCGTCCTGGCTGCCTGCTACGTCATTATGAGGTTCATACGTTTTCTGTTTTTTTTTTCTTTCTTTTGTTTTCTTTTCTTTTTATCATTATCGCCGCGATTATTATTGTTATTAATATTCTATTCTTCGCGAGAGGCTATCGCAACTCTTTTATTTGATTTTCTCCTTCTTTATCTTTCTTTCTTTCTTTTTTTTTTTTCCTTGCTTTTCCTTTGTTTCTATCTTCTCTTTCGTTGTTTACCTCGTCAAGATTCTATATCCTACGTAAATCAGTATGATTGTATTGGTATGCGAATGTGTCATACTTCTCGTAGAACGTGTTTCGAAATATACCGATTTTTTTTCGCGATCAAGTCACGTTATTGAATATACATTCTATATTAATTTCTTATTAGAACGTTGATTTATGCTCGTACTTTTATCGCAGAGCTTTATCTTCTCTACGTCGTACGAGTAGGAAGGATAAGAAAAATGCTTTGCTAAAGGAAACATGTTGGAGGAATATTTTGCGACTCGAGTTGCCGATAATCTTGGAATATAATAAATGTTAAGGTAAACGTGTTAATTATTGATGAGCTCGAAACTATTATCGATTGGTCTTTATACTCTTGAAATTTATACATGTCTTGATCTTGAATTGTGTTTATGAATATTTTATAAGGAAAATCAACAAAATAAAAAAAAAAAAAAAAAAAAGAAACAAAATCGATGGAATACGTAGAACTCGTCGAAATAAATATCGAAAACAAGGTCATTCGAAAGTATCAAGCACATAGTATAGAGATAGAAAACCCGCATAAATATTACAATTTGGCTGTTCTTTTTTTCTTTTTATCACTTTTCTCTTTCTCTCTTTTTTCCGTCTCTTTTTTTTTTTCCTTCCTTTTTTTCCCTCCATTCGACGACTGACTTTTAGCGAGTTTTTTTTTCCGACAGTTTGTCGCGACGTTTCTAAAAGGCGCACAAGCCAGACCGCCCTCTTATCGGTCTACCTCCCTGCCAGAGGGCCACTCGAGTACAGATAGCCTGGGTCCCTGAAAAGGCCCCATGGAGTTCTGCCCTCTAATCTTCGGTCCTCCGAACGCTTAAGTGGGTTTTCGAGTTCAGAAATATTCGGTCGGTCGAACCTTACATCTCTCTCTCTATCGCTCTCGCTCTCTCTCTCTCTCGCTCTCGCTCTCGCTCTCGCTCTCGCTCTTTCTTTCTTTCTTTTTCTCTCATATACATACGGACGTTATTTTCTTTCCGTCTTCTTTATCTCATCTTTTCGTTTTCTCTTTTTTTCTTTATCGTATTCTTTTCCATTCGACATAGCATCGGTAAAAGCCTTCGATGGTCTTTAATGATTTCCATCGATACTTAAACTCTGACAAGACTCTACGAAGTTCTTTCTATCTGATTTATTACCGTACATATTAACCTACGACCCATCCTTAATTACAATTATAATAATTAGTTTCCTGTCTTTTTACAGGTTCTTGAAGAAAAATTCGTACATAGCTGACAGCATGGAATAATAATGTGATATATCAATGGATATATTGCTTCTTATTTAATTCTTTAATATAAAACTAGGTAAATTAAAATCAATTAAATTTTTGATTTCATTCGCATAATCCTTTATGCTGTCAAATAATTCAGACAATATATTTTAGTTATAATTTATTAGTACGTATATAAATCGAATTTAACGATTTACGTCATTGTCCAATGTAAAAATAAAAGTGATTTCTTATCTTTTATTTAGGATGACGAATCAAGAAGCTTCGTCCTATTTGAAAAATTTGTCTTCAGCGTGGGTCGTCGGGGCATAACACATGGATGGCTACGAGACAAAGAATATTTCGTGAAGCACTCGACGGAGACAGTTTCCTGGCAAACATAACGACTCGTTTGGCGCCTATCTCTAACGTTCCTATGTGCATCATGACGCAGCCATGTGGAGACCAATGTCCTTCGAAATTCCATCTACTTAGAAAACAGGGACTAAAGGTTTTACGAACATTGGTACCAGGTGTTCCAACGATTTTAACATTATTATTAGTCATCGTTAGGGTAGCTTTCCTAACACTCGAAAAGGTTATAAATGCTCGTCGAAAGAAAGGGAAACTCGAAACTTGAATGTAGAAATCGTTTTCGTTTGATTATGAGAACTACTTTTTTTAATTTTTCTCTATCGTTCGATTGTGCGATTGTCACACATCGAAACTACTCTAAAGCGTTATAGCTTTTTCTTCTATTTATAAATAGCGTGTAAATAACTGCAATTGTAAATGCACGTTTATACCATATATATATATATATATATATATATATATATCTTATGATCGATGAGATTCGTAAATTAATTGATTCGTGTTAACAGAGTGTTTCTTAAGTACTCTTAATATCTTATTGCTACGTGTTATGCTTCGAGGAAAATGTTAGTCTGTTGTTTATTACGAAATTTTATAGCGATTACTCAAATTTAACTACGAGTACTTGAGTAACACTCCCAAGAGATATGAGTATATAAAAGCGATTTATATTTTTTGAATAAGTATAAAATATTTAATTAAGCGCGATTAAATTCAATCTCGTTTCGATAGGCGAGTAATTATCAAGGAAGGAATACGTATATTTTGTAAGTGTGCGATACCGAAATAATCGAGCATGATTTAAATTCAAGCAGAAAAAGCGTGACAAGATGAAAAAGAGCAAGCGAGAGAGAGAGAGAGAGAGAGAGAGAGAGACAGAAGACTGGTCGTGGCGCGTTCGATTTGTTGGCCTAAATGAGTCACGTAGAATGCAACAAGACGGGAATAAGATCTTACGGAGCGAATACAGGCCGTCCGACGGTAGCTGGCATCCGGGAACTTGAGTTGGACAGCGCTCTACGATCAGATATGTCGAGTGAAAAGTAAATATATTTAGTGAGAAGGACTTCACTAGATAGATTTACCAACACATCCATCCAAATGATCTCTCGGAAGTTTTTGCTAAAGAAAACTTTCTTGCTCTTTTTCTGTGAATACTTTCGTTGAGAAGCAACATAAATCAACGATAAAGTTTCTTCCTCCATAATTTTTGAAAATGTTCACTATCACGATTCTAACACGATTTCAGAGATAGCCATAGAGATATATTTTTGCAATATGCAAATAAGAGAAAGAGAGAGACTTAAAGAGATCGGTCTACCACGGTTATTAAGAATCGATAACACAAATGCAAGGACAAATCTCGAGAGTTTCAATTTATATTCCAGAATATCCAGCGTGACGTATAAAATATATATATGTGCGTGTACAATACAAACGTACCACTAAATATAACAACTCGACACGTTTTGCGAAGGCGTACAAGCAACGCACTCGTTTATGTATTTCCTTTGCATTCGCTTATCCTTGCAAGTTGCGCTTAACGCGAAGGAACGAATATACGGGAACATTTTCCTTGGCCACTCTTGCTATCGAGAAGTAAATATATTGTACGTACCCCTATCTATATATTAATGTATATATTTTTTCTCGATATCTTTGAAGATTTGCGAGAATGCCCCGTGATGAACTTTGCTCATGATGGGAGAGAGAGAGAGAACAGAACGAGAACGTTGAGAATTTCGTGTCGGTAATAAAATTTAAAGAAGAGTCGCCGAGACTTCAGATAATACGATTAAAAAAAATACAGATAAAGAGAGGGGGAGAGGAAGGGAGAGAGAGAGAGAGAGAGAGAGAGAGAGAGAGAGAAAGAGATAAGGCAAACTCGTCGAAAGCTTGCCGTTGTTTTATTTGTGCATGCACACATACACAGTTATATCTATGTATTGTGTGTCCATATGTCACAGATGTATAATTGTGTATATACGAATATATTATGTGGATATGTGTGCGAAGTAAAAGGGCGCCAAGATACTTCTGCCCCTCGTACGCGTTACAACACCCGCCTCGCCGGAGCGATAAAGGAATTACAAGAGTACGAATACAAGCGCGAACGCCGGCGCGATAAAAGGAATTTGAATTTCCTGAAGCGTGAGAGCAAAGATACTACGCGGCAATAATACGGGCCAATCGTAAAACATCTGTTCATCTGTTCTTATTTTTCTAACGTTCTATCGGTTCTTCTTCTTTTTCTTTCCTTTTTTCTTTTTTGTTTTGTTTTAAAAGAAATTAAAATATCCAAATTTTAAATTTATCAAATCTTCGTAATAAAAATTATCATATGAATTAATATCCTATTGTCCGATATTCTTATTTGAAATAAAATTGAAGAGTCAATTGCGGTTAGGATGATGAGGCTCTAGTAGCGGCATTAATGGCTCACGAATTACTCCTGTCCAAACAATATCGATCCACCTCACGAAATCATTTTACCTTTGTATCGATAACGAGCGAAACGAAGAAAAGGGATGGTCGGCTTGTTTTATTTATCTGTCTATAGGTATATGTACATACATACATACACACACATATATATATATATATATATATATATATATATTCCATTAAAGTGAGCCTTGTTGTAGGACGTAAAGAGTAGGGGAGAAGGATCGAACGCCCCGAACCGGTCCTCGATCTCTCTTTTGGGCCAGGTGCCCAGCGTGGAATCAAAAGTAATGTCCCTAACTGAATGGCTTGACCACCGTACTCGTTTCGCTCGACTAAAATCAATCACTCCGCTTAAGCGCAGCGATTCGACGAGCTCTTTCCACTGTTAGATTTACCGCGAGCATCAGCCCCGTCCAGTATCTTTGGACGAGCAAACATCTTAGATAAATATCTCTACCTTGTCTAACTCGTCTTTCTACCTTCCTCCTGGAGAATGACTCCGGCAAGATGACTTTTTTTTATACTTTTGCTACCGATTCTCTTATATGATCGCATGCTTTTGTCATCATCCTAATGAATTCCAAGTTTCAATATTTCGATATTGTAGGTTTCAATATTTCGATCTTGTTTGGTCGAGATATAAACGACTTAATTAAGGATTTATAAACGAATTAGAACTTTCATTAGTATTTAAAAATTTTATTAATATTCGTTACAAGTTTCTATCCACATTGAAGTGTGTCTAGATTTTTAGAACACTCTAAAGATCTTTCTACATTGTAGAAAGATAAAGAGGGTGGAGTCGATGTACGATGCCTCGAGGTACGTTTTAACGAGAAACAACAAATATGATCTGTGATTATCTAGTTCAACGATAACTGTATATCGTGTATGCTAACAGCTATTCTTTTTTCTTGAAATAACGGAACAAAAGTTGCAACCGTAAAATCGAGAATATATAAAAAGAAGTCGAAGAGAGAAAGATAGAGAAAGATTTCAATCTCGTGCAGTACGTATCTGGGACACGCGCGAATGTTTCAAAGCATGCGTATATGCGAGAGGGGCAAAAAGAATTCACTCCCAAAAGCGATAAAAGAACACGAGACGTTTCGTGATGTTGCGTAGAAGAGGGATGATGGGAGAATGAGAGAGAAGAGGAAACATCTCGAGTGAGCCCTCCGGCAAAGACTTCGCGGAATTCGCTTTAAGCGAATGTAATTAAACGAACGAATAATATCTAACGTTAAAGCCCGTCCGACGACGTCGCGTATAAAACCGGTCTCTACCCAGGTGCCTCGAGATTTCGATCGATAGATCGATTCATCGAACAGTTGTGTCGCGCGCGAAAAGACAATGGAATCAACGAAATCGCTGGCTAAAGTTATTATTTCGTAAAGTTGATTTGACATAATAATTTTAAATTTTGATATAATTCATCTTCCTCTTATATACATACATACACATACATACATACATACATACACACACACACACACATATATATATATATATATATATATATATATATATTATAGTATATTTGGTCATTTTTCGATAATCCAGGCTAATCAATTTGATTTAAATAATCATTCTTGATAGCTCGTTATCGAGACGAAATTATTTTTTCGTATCAGTTATTCGCATGATTACAAATTATATAAAAAGAAAGGAGTCGATAATTGATTTATTTTCAAAGCTTTCTTTTTTAAATTAAAGTAGATATGTAATAATTATTAACTCGTTAATCAAATGCAAATAAAAAGAAAAAAATATCTTCGAAGGATTAAGTGAGGCTCGCGTGCGTGTTAGACCGAACAAAGGTAAAAAGAAAGGCACAGCTGATGACGACGGCGACGACGATGATGATGATGATGATGATGATGATGATGATGATGATAATGATGATGATGATGCTGCTGGCACGAGAGTCCATGGATTTGCGAGATGACGGAGGATCCGATGCAGGAAAGACGGCAATGAGTGCGACGGGTGCACGCACACGCGTGCAATACACTGGCGTCATTGCCTCGGGGCTCAGGCGCCACTCTTTTCCCTCTCTCCCTCTTCCTCCCCTCTCACTCTCTAGTATTCCTACACTTCCCGTCGTATGAAAAGAGAAGGAGAAACTTTACTTCGCCAGAGCCCCGTCGACGATACGCGAGTGTACAGTACGAGAGGTGAACGTTGATCTAGTTGTTTATTTACTCACTTTTCTATGATATGTGTGTATACACTTATATAGAGAGTGATCGATTAACTATTATCATTTTAAATATCGTAAGTATCCTGAATTATGAAATAAGTAAATTTGCATCGTTCGATATGAAAAATTTTCTAATCTTCTCTCTAGTTTTTCCTTTTTTCTCATGTTCAATTTTGTACTGAACTTATTGATAACAGTTATCAAATATATATACACGCACACACACACATGTATATATATATATATATATATACATGTATACATATGTGTTCTCAAATAGTTTGGAAAAAAATATTGACATCGATTTAGTATAATGTACAAGGAGAACGACGGCGACGACGAGGACGACGAGGACGACGACGACGACGACGACGACGACGACGACGACGACGACGACGACGACGACGACGACGACGACGATAGACGAGATACACAGACACAAGGGAACGAAGAAGAAGCACTATATCGCAAAGCAAGAGGCGGACTCGCTCTCGCTTTAAAAACTAAGCAACGAACGTTCTTCTTTGGCAGAACGGCTGGTGCTTGTGTGCGCGAGAGAGGCAGGCAAGCAGGCAGGCCGGCTGCGTTTACTCGCTTCGAGCCGACCGACGGCGGCGGCATTCGCTTTTCGAACAGCAAAGTCGAAAGGGAAGAGAGGGAGACTCGTCAGTCGGCCGTCGAAGCGCGCCGAGTTCGGACGTGAAATCTGTTCTTCCTGAACGTCTTCGTAACGCATCTCTCTCTCTTCCCCCCTCTCTTTCTCTCTATCTTTCTCTTTTTCTCTTCTTGATTTTATTTTACAAATCATTGTACTTTTACATTTACTGCTTTCTTTATTTCTTCGTCACCCAACTCGTCGACATTAAATCGACGACGTCAGTGATAAAACTTGATCGTTATTACAAAACTCTTTATCGCTTCTTTCCCTTAGAATCCAATCAAATTGAAGAAATTCCACGTGGTTCGGATAAGAATAACCAATCAAAATTATCATCATCATCATCATCATCATCATTTTCTTTCTTTTTCTTTTTAATCTTCTTCCCGATTCGAATCTTTTCCTTTTCATTTCTTTCGCTATCATTATCTCTTTTTGTTTCCTTCTAATCATTATTATAATTATTGTGATTCTTCGTATCAAAGTGCCAATCATGTTGTCCTGGGACTTTTTAACTATCGCCATGATAACGAGCATCATCTTGGCTTACACCAATGGAACCTCCATAGATTTCGATTCTACCGATTATGATGCGCTTTCCGAAAATGAAGGAAAATCGTCGGACGATAAAGGTAAGCTGTCTATTATGATATTAGTTTTATATATATATATATATATATATGTATATATTTACGATTCTTACGACAGTTTTATATATAAAAGCTGTTCACGTAACTTTATAAGCAGTTAGATTACGACAGTCAACAGTGTAACACTCTCAAGAGAGATTTACAATTTCTGGAACAATAAAAAGGATGGAGGATGTATGTATTGTTTTCTCTATCGTTCTCTCTCTCTCTCTCTCTTTCTCTCTTTCATCGACGTAAAGTACTTAGGATTCATTGTGAAATTATACGACGTCTTTGTATATCGGTCTTCTCTCTCCAAGAGTTGAATGGATAATATTATGTTTGTTTTTAGTAAAAATTTTTAGGAAAAATGGGATATATAAATCTTTCAAAACAATTGTGCGTATATAATCCTTTTGATATAGATAATCCTGATCTGAATAGTTTTCAATTTGATTTAAATAATTTTAATATGCATTATGTATTTTGTATTGTGTGAAAACACTGTTATGGGAAAGTCAACGGCATTACTCATCCCGAGGCCCCCTTAAAGCTTTCGTTGTATCGTCCAATGAGATTTGTTTATTCTGGTATCTTTGGGCGCACGTGCGACCCTAAGCGCGTGTTCTCTGCATCATGGTATATACGTGCACGTGAAAGATGAAAAGTTTCCAACTAATTATGATTTCAATAACTTAATAAGTAAGATGACGATACAGATTTTAGTTTCATTAAAACTGAACTGACAAAATTCGTAATTATAAAATAAAAATAATGTTTTCTACGATGTACAAGATTATCTCTGCGAATGATCAAAATCAAGAAATCGATATTAGAAATGAATTGAATCGAATGTTCATAGAATCCTTATTTTTCGTAAATTAAGATTTTTTTTTTTCTGAGACATCTTACACGTATAATATACTCTAAAAAGATTGGAAAACAAGCTCGATCGAAAAGGAGGCGAGACTAGATGGGCGCGTCCTACCTCTTCTCCTCGTCGCCTTTATGGCTTGAATTTACAAGGAGAACTTTGGCTCTTTACTGATATTCGATTGCCAAGATATAAATAGGCGCTCCTCGATGTTAATGCAAAAGGGTGGAAAACTTTTGCGGATAACGTTTCCCCGTAATACAACCGAATCGAAATATCCACGAGATCGACCATAACATTTTTTCAAACTATTTGATTTTGTTTTGCCGTACTTGCCAAAAGTATTCCCGCACTTATTTTAAAAATGAATTCAAAGAGTTTAATCTCGGGAATATTGACAAAATTGCGGTTTATTATAGGGATAATTAAAAATTGAAAGAGTTTTGATTTTTTAACACGTCCTACGATTTATAATATACACATATATATATATATATGTATGTATGTATGTATGTATGTATGTATATAGAGTGTAACATGAGTTTAAAAAGCTATTGGTAAATTTGCCAAATAGTACTTTATACGTAAACAAGAAATGCGAACACATTTTACATATTCTCGTCGAAGCGAACAATAATAATTGTTGGAACGGCTGGTCTACTCGGCGCCGAGAATCAAACAATCCAGGTTATTTTTTGCTATCTGATACTATGCTGTTATTTTTTCAAAGAACAACGTATTAGTATGTGTGTGTGTGTGTGTGTGTGTGTGTGTGCGGGGATGAGAGAGAGAAAATGAGGGGAAAAAATTATACGCTTGGAATAATTAATTCTTTCCCATGACTAATTAAAGCGCACATTATTTCGAGTGATTTGAATTTTTTTTTTTTTTTCTTTTTTTTTTCTTATATGATCGAGCACCGAAAGAGATTTTTTTTCTCAAATTAAGAGAGAAAGAGAGAGAGAGAGAGAGAGAGAGGGAATCTGACAATAAAATCGTTTACTCGAACGTTTAGCAAAACATTTGCGAGAGATCTCTCGTCGTCTATCCGTGGGATGAACGATCGATGGATGGATTTACGTTTCCACCGAAGTGGCGCCCGCGATACTCCGTATAAATACGTTTCGAGATAGAAAGAGGACAGATAAGAAGAGGACGAGAAAGAAGAAGAGAGATCGTAAAGGATACAGCTGCTTCAAAAAGTACTCGAACGCCGTTCTTAAGCGTCCAACTTATGTTTTTAATCGCACAAAGCTCCGTTGCGTTCAAATAATAATAAAACGTAGAAAAATAATCAAGTTGTTTAATTAACAAACGCAAATTGTCATTGAATTTTACTATTACTACTATTAACGAGTACGTTTACGCGTAAGATATCGGAATGAGAAGGAAAAAAGAGGAAAAGGATCAAAGGGAGAAAAGAAAGTAGAAAAGGAAGAAGAAGAAGAGAAGGGGAAACGGAAGTAATAGTAAATATTTAAATTTGACGAGTTCTCACGATAGTAAGTTTTAGGAAGAGACGTTGTAAACTATGCATGTCGGGCGCCAGCTAGGCGCGTGAATACCAGAGTACATAATATAATATACGTATACGTTTGTATTACGTTTGACGCGTGCACACACGAGACTTATGTGTGTTATGTTAGATATGCATATTCGAGAAAGACGAAAACATTTTCTGTGCATTGTACTTGAAAAAACATGTATGTCCTCTCTCTCTCTCTTTCCCTGTGTGTATAAGTATGCATGTGCACGTAGCCAAACGAGTCTCCTCTTTATGTTCGACTAACATCGCATCCGTAAATGCAACGTAATGCAATTCGTGTGTTTGTGTGCGCGTGCACATCACCAGAACGATTTCACTCGAGCAACAGAGTTTCTCGGAGCCAAGACCAAGCTAGCTAGCTAGCTAGCTAGCTCGTTCTCGGATCCTGACTTTTTATTAGAAAATGTATCTCTCTCTCCCTCTCTCTCTCTCTCTCTCTCTCTCGAACCCCTTATCGCTGCTTATCCAAACGACTCGGTTCTACGCTCGTGATCGACGCCTTTCCGGGAATTACGAGTGGGTGCGATCGGTTCTCCTATGGCATGGCTTATGCTTCGAGGGAATGTACAAATTCAAATTAACAGTCGACGTGATATCAATGAATACATAGAGGAAGGATTGAATAAACAAATATTCATTTTAAACTTCATCTATATAATTTTGATTGTGTAATTTCGATAAATCCGAAATGTCAAATTTCGAATGATAGAATATTTTTATATTATTCGACGTCAGAAATGATAGAATTATATTATTACTTAAAAATGATGATAGGAAACTTGGTAGATCCTTTCAGGTGTTCCAACAGTTTCGAATAATGCGAGTTCATTCAAGTTAACGTGCGCATCCACGCACGTATATACTTTTAAGAGTCGCGCGACACATGGCGCACGCAACGCCGGCGTCTCACGTATACGTCTCCTCTACGTATACATCGCACAGGATATATTTCGCTGTTAAAAGAGCAGCTGGAAACTTACGTAGCCAGTAACGCACACACACACACACACACACACAGAGAGAGGCGCATGCGTGTACTGCCGACCGCCGGCTGCTATACTCCTGTTCGCGCGACAAGGAGAGTAGTCTAGACTCGTACGCACACGCGTACACACCTACGTGGCGACGGCGCTAGTGGAATATACACGCACACATCCATACACCGGTGGCGCCTGTCGGCCACACGAGTGTTCACGGGTGCGTGACGAGTTGCGGCTCTTTGTCCGTGTGTCCGCGTTACAGTAGCGTGCATAAGTTACAGCCCATAAGACTATTATCTTTCTTTCTTTCTTTCTTTTTTTTTTCCTTTTTTTATCCTTTTTTCTTCATTTTTTACTTTTTCTTATTTTTTTTCCTTTCTTTTCTTTTTTCATTAATTATCTTCCTTTCTTTTATTTTATCTTCCCTTTTAATAGACCATTTTACTCCTTTATGCTCTGTGAATAATTAATTGATCATTTTATAATTACTTGGAATGATATTGACTGTCATGGTAAACAAAAACAATTACATTTATTCGCTAATTACCATTAGTCTCTAGATAATATTTTATTCTAATTAATTTACGTTATATACGTACGCGTCGCATTATGATACCACCAGAGAAAGCGAAAAAGAGAAATAGATCAACGGTGATCAGGCGTATATACATATAGTTTTCTGATACGCACAAAGGACACCTAATAGATGATATTTTTGTACACAAAATAATGTCAGTAGAAGGACGTTCTTGTTCTTCTTCGTCTTCTCTTAAATAGACGCGTCGCAATTAAGGAACAACGAGCCGTACATGGCTCGTATCGCGTTTAATGATTCTCCACTTTGATTCGGATTAGAGATTACGATGCTCGTTAACGGCTTCGTCGTTCTAAACACTCTAGCGTACGGTAAAAGTACGCTAATTGAAATAAAAAATATTCATCGTTTTTACTGTAAAAATGATTTAAACGAATACTAACGTGATTAGCTCATTTTATCCGAACGATAAAGTCATTTAAATTATTTTTATTTTAATTATCCTTCTTGGTAAGAAATATCTAGATAAAAAGCTCCATTTATACGATCACGCAGATACGTACATATGTATGTACATCTCTATGACGTTCGAGACTGAGTTCGATTAGAATTCTTAATTACAGAAAAGTTATAAAGTCACGGAGTCTATGGTTAAGAACTTGGTTCGTTATGTGCGTTTTCATCTAAAAAAAAAATAATACGTAAGATCTTTCCATATAATAATATAATGATCTGATCTGACTCTATAATCATAGATTTTCTATAATAAGCGTGAAAAAGTTCCTTTAATAAGTGCACGAAATGGCATTCTATCGTATCGACTTATAAAGTTATCAATGTATAATTAAGGAAGGCAATCGATATTTTTCTATATATATATATGTATATATATATATATATATATATATACACATATAATATTTATAAGATCCCTACTCAAAATCGTCATTAATTTATTTCTAACTCGAAATAATTTCTGAACAATATGCATAGTGCGTAGTAGTATTAGTTATTAATGACCATCTAATATACCGTATAATATCCTGGTATACGGAAGTAACAACCAACAGAGGATTGTCGCATATCACATAACGTCGTTGCACTTTCACACGCGTGTATGTATGTGCTGAGCTGTAACAACACGAATGGTGGCTCTACTAGGTAAAAGTTCACTAGCTTTTCATCGTTTCGTTTCGAGAAGTCCGTTCCGTTCTTTCGAGAGTTACCAGTTATAAGTGCCGCTGTTGAACCCGATCATTAACCCTTCGACCTCAAGTACTTTTCTAGAAATTATGTCATTTCGTTTTTGCCTTCCAGTAAATAGAATAGATAATTCTAATTTTTGTTTTAATTTTTTCCCCAATGCCGCACTATTTTAATACAATTTTTGCATTCCAAATGAATGGAAATATTATTCGAAATATGTAATCCGATATATTACGAAAGCAATTCATTTTATCGCGAGGGAAAGCGTATTAACATTTAATTGTATATTATTTCTAGATAGAGATACTATTTCAAGTATAGATAGTAAGTTTTCTTTTTTTATTTTATTTCGTTTTTTCTTTTTTCTTTTCTTCCTTTTT
Organism: Vespa velutina; assembly: GCF_912470025.1. Lineage (NCBI taxonomy): Eukaryota > Metazoa > Arthropoda > Insecta > Hymenoptera > Vespidae > Vespa > Vespa velutina. The sequence goes on from NC_062201.1 coordinate 4,859,147, forward strand.
TTTTTCTTTTTTCGTACGTACAAACAGTTTATAATCTAGCGAGCAATGATTGCGAAGGAAAACAATGGCTCGTTTCGTCGATCGAAGTTAATAATCAATGGAGCTTTCCCTTCCATTCGCAATATCATTTCCATTTAGAATTGTGCAAAAGTCCGAGCACGCTCGACGTGCCGAGCCCAAAGGCGCGCTTTTAACGACGCGATTACGCGCCACGGAAGATGTCGACTACTAAGCGAAGTTTCTTCATACCTTTACGATTGCGATCACGTAGATGTCAATCGTTTCCTTCGTTTCACGATGTCTGTGCCTCTACCATTTAACTATCCGAGAGAGCTTTGCCATGTCGTTTCTTTAAACGTTCGTAAATCATTCGGAATTACTATGATCTTACTTCTTTTTCTATTTCTATCCTTCTATCCTTTTCTTTTCTCTCTCTCTCTCTCTCTCTCTCTCTCTCTCTCTCTCTCTCTCCCTTTCTTTTTCTTTTTAAAGGAAAAAACGAAATCCACGTTGTAATCCTACTTTAAAGTAAATATAAAGAACTTGGATTTTTCTAACATGGTAGAGATTCGAATGACGATTATGTAAGTAGGTGACTAATGTAAAATAGTTATATAGTATTTATAAAACTAATGATTGGCTAATAGTAAAAGATAAGATGCACAAACATTTACATTTATGTATAAGAATATATAATTATAACTGAAATTTATTTTATATTATCAATCAATCGTCGTGTCTTCCTAAAAAAATTCTCGAGCTTAAAAGATAAGTATAATAATTTATATCATACATATACATATATACATACATACATATATATATATATATATATATATATATGTATATATATGTATATCGTGAATCTTAAACAGGCTACAACACTATGGATTAATAATACTTTCGATTTACAATTGCAATGGCAAAAGAAAACTAGCTTTATCATTATTTTTTCTTAGTTGCGGTCAGTTCCTAGGAATAATTATCTTGAAGATAGTTAATACGATTTTATGTCTAATCATTAATATACACCGAGCGCCTGACCTTTACCATTATTATTGAAAAAGGTATTGTAAAGAATATAAATGAATATAAATGAATATAAATGAAATAGAAATCGCATCGTATTATAATAAAATGCATATGTTAACCTCTCGATAAGAAAGTTAGACATTATTATCATTAATTCAACTGTGATATCGGCATTAATTATTAAAAATACGAGCTGATTTTGCATAAGTCGCCGTATAATTTTGACCTGACAGTATTTCTTTTCTCTCTCTCTCTCTCCCTCTCTCTCTGTCTCTGTCTCTGTCTCTTTAATCACTTTTATTAATATTCAGACGATCATAAAGTCGAATGACGATGCATCGAAGATCGTCTTTCTAGGAGTAAAAGATAGAAATAAAAATAGAGAAAACATCGAATGGTTTTCCCGTGGCTACTTTTCAAAGGCCACCGACATATTTTCACGAGAGCGAGACAAATATAACCACGCGGCTCTCCTTAAAACGCATTGCCCGTCGTATCGAACTCGTTGTAATTCCGTGCATCGAGCAGCTTGCTCCAACAATACGGTGGCCGAATGGACACGTAGATAGACTGGCGTGCATATCTCGTCGCGTCGTTGTGGTATGACCGTTAACGCTTCATCTCCACTCTCTAACGTGTCTCCTTTCTAATGTTTATTTATAAGTCGAAGATAAAAAGTCGTTCGATCGATCGATCGATCGATCGATCTTAATTTATTAAAACAAACAAAACAAAACAAAAAGATGAAAAGACGGAAAGAAAGAAAAGATTTCGTTTCCATGTCCAAGTAACATTCTTCCTTTGATTAGTAATGAATACGCATTTTTGCGAATATTATCTCGACGATGTTATTAAAAGTTAACACTTCTTATCTTCAACATATGAGAACTTTATTATACAATTCCTCGATAGATAATGACAAAATGAGAGATCTTTATCAAGGCATCGATCGATCGAGCACCATCGTGTGATTAATTAGTCCCTTTCCAGTTAACACGTGTTAACGAAATTAATATGCTACGCTCGTGACTCCGCTCAGCAGCAGTAAGCAGGGGCGCTAACGCAAACTCGACGCGACGATATGTCGCGTGTATGTACAAGCTTCTTAGATCGTCGTTTCGTCGATCTAAAGTTAACTGCCCGAGTGAGAATTTCATTTTCCTGGCTCGGTGACAGCTTCTCCTTCCACCTTTCTCTCTCTCTCTCTCTCTCTCTCTCTCTCTCTCTCTCTCTCTCTCGTCATCATGATCATCTTCTTTCTTTTTTGTTCTAACCATCGGACGTACTCAAACGATGCTTCAACACTGTTTAACGGCCTAGGCAGAATTAACATTTCAAGGTCGTTTAACGAGATCCGCCAAAAGAAGGGCGGTTTCAACGCGACGATTTTTTATTCCAAAGAAGAAGCCAATCGATTTGCATTAACTCGAAGATGTTCGAACGCGAACGGCGAGCAAGTTGAAATGCGTGAATGTAATTTTAGATGTTTCAACGTGGAATTTGTGTCGCGAAATCTTGAAATCCTTTCCATTCTTCCTATCCTATGTTTTCTCTCGTCAAGCTCATATGCTTACCTATATTAAGTGAAAATATAATAAATATAAGATAAATATTCACGTGGAAATTTTCTTTCGAGGAAAGATCCAACAGGAAGAGAGAGAAGGAATTTCTTTTTTTTCTTTGTTCGATCTACAATTTCTCTTGGACTCTTACCCTCTTTTTTAACAGATAAATTCACTGACCGATATACGTACATACGTCAGATTCTTGTTTCTCGAGAATTTACGGAAATTTCCATCACGAATGTTGAGCTAAAAAATTCGATCGATAATAACGAGTAATTCAGCATTTTATTATCGCTAAAGGCGAATCGATTTTATAAAAATATTTCAATAATTCGTTCTTTTTATCTTTTGATCATATTCGTCGTCATTGTAATACTTTACATGAATTTCTCTCTCTCTCTCTCTCTCTCTCTCTCTCTCTCTTTAATCCAACCAACATAAGTACTTCTTCTTCTTCTTCTTCTTCTTCTTCTTCTTCTTCTTCTTCTTCTCAATTCATATCGTTCGCACGGAATACTTTATCGTAGGAGCAAGCACACATATGGAATTAACGACGTCAATGGCGCCAAGGGGGTGGCGGTCTAAGACTTCTTTCATCGATAATGCATGACACGTACCTCATATATGATCCTCTCGGACCATGCAAAATATCGCAATACAATTCTCGGCAAGCATTACCGTCATTATTTCCAATGGCTTAAAACGAGACAATAATGGCAGATAATTTTTGCGCAACATCTTTTATTATGAAAAAAATTGCTTATATGAAAAATGAAATATTCTTTTATAGATAATTTTTATGCGCCAACTTTGACGTCAACGTAGAAGAGACATAAAGAGAGCCATAAGAAAACATGTCCGCATAAGAATATACTGTTTTTTATTATCCCATCATCTCTCCCCCCTTCTCTCCAATTTTTATTTATCATCATCGATTATCGATCGTAGATCATCGAAAGGCCTCTGATTTTCGTCGAGAGATCATTACTCCAACGAGAGGCGTGTTAACCGTACTATATTCCGGACTGGCACTTAACTCGCGCGTTATGTTAATGACAATGCTTCGTATGCGACATGTTGCAGCGCACAGGCACGCATGCACGCACGCGAGCGCTGCGGTATGCATGTATGCATACGCGTGAGCCAAGATGCGTCGAATTCAAATGAACTGGCTCCCGCGAACGTGGTTTCTTCTATCTATTCCTCCTCCCCTTCCCCATCCCCCCCCCTCTCCTCTTCCTACTCCTCCTCATCCTCCTCCGCTTCGTTCGCGTTTCATCTCTTTTACACTTTTGCGAATCATCTTACCATTATTTGTTTATCGTCATTGAGAAGATTTTTTCGATTTTACTTGATGATACCATGTCATTCTCTCTATTTTCTTTTTTTTTTTTTTTTCCTTCTTTTATATCCTTCTCTCTACAAGGAATAAAAATTCATAGGAATTAGAATGATTTTTAATTGGACCGATCATAGATCGGTCTACCTAGTGATTTCTTAGTTTTGATTTCATTCGAAATATGATGCAATAGATGTGCCAAAATTGTTTTAATAACTAAATAATTAATAAGTCGATCGAATGATTTCTTTTTCGATTAATTATCACTTCTTTCAAAATTGTCCTATATGTAAAATAGAAGAATTATTGCGAAATAATTTGTATAATGCTTAGGATGATAGAAAAAGATTTCTCGCGATCATTAATTAAGTTTTCTCCGTTGCAAGATCCGATGCATTAGCTGGAATCGATGAGAAAATGTTTCACGATGATAGAGCAATGCAAATGTCTGCTTAACGTTACTGCAACAATCGGACAGAGATCTCACACTTACTGTGGGATCGTGACACCAATCGGGATCACGTTTTAGCAGTGTAGTTTCCAATAATGGCTACGATCACTACTGGATCGATTGACCGGACTTTCAAGCTTCCTCGTTAGGTATTACTCATTTTTCTTGTAGGTACTACAGAGTCTCCCATTCAGATAAGCGAAGTTCTCCCTCTCTCCTTCTCTCTATCACTTTTTCTCTCTTTCATTCTATACTAAGGGAAAGGAACGCTTAAGGGAATCACCTTCACCTTCTTTCGCAGCATGATTCACTTGTCTATTAATATCGATGCTATGAAATGTCAAGCTACGTAATGAATTATGTTACGAAATGAGTTATGATTATTAACAAAGAATATTTCAAAGATCATTTCTTTTGTTTCATTTTTTTTCTATTGTCAGAAATTGAAATCATTCAAGATATAGACCGTTTATCTACGCGAAATACAAAAATATTCGATAATCTTGCAACACTTAATTTTCAAATTACGCCACGATTTCCAAGTACGCATTAACTTGTTTTTATATATGCATTTCACTACTGACATCGTGATAATTATGGAGAACGAATATACGCTACTGTATAATCTATGAAAAATTTATAAGACGGCTTTCCTTTCATATCTCATATGGAAAGCCACATCAATTACGTCGCAACCTAAACGTTAAACAGTGCATTCCTTTTGTTTTCTTTTTCTTTTTTTTTCTTTTCCTTTTTTTTCTTTTCTTTTTTTTTTCATGCTCTTCGGTAAAATTTACTTATGCTAATGATCTTTATTTCTAATGGAGCCGTCCAAGAATCACGAAAAGTGAAAGCAAAGAATATTTATTTCTCGAAACATTCGCAGAAGAGCTAATTTATGAACGTTTCTTCGGAATAAATTCTTAAAAGTCACTATGTGTGGTCGAAAAATTAATTTATATTTGTACGACGATCGATCGATTCATATACACACATACACACGCACACACACACACACACACACCCTATATGCATACCTACGTATCCATTACTCAGAGATATCAGGATGAAATGACTTAATCATTGACAGCTTAGCGATTAAGTATTGCTAAGGTTTCGCTCAGCGAGCAATAATTAGCGATGCTTAATGTAACTTTTCCACATCCTCTATGAGTTAGTCATCGTGAGTTTTCTATTAATAAAAGACGCCACGCTCCATTCGTAGAATCGATTATATTTTCACGAAACAGTTTCTATAAATAAGTTCACTTCTAGCTCGATTAGCGACAGATCGATCTCTCAAGAATTAATCCCATAGATCGCATTAACTTTAAAAATGTTCGTTTGGAAATTTTATAAAAATCTTTTTCTTTGAAAATTCCAACATAAAATATATACGTAGATTGAAGTAAAATTTTCTATAACTTGCTCGTTCGCATAATGTATCGATTTAACGACGGCTGATATAGTTTACGTATCTCTTTCACGGTGTAGATTAAATATACAAATTTTTCATCGTAATCCACACGATTCAGAATCGAACTTGAGTAAACGGATCGATCGACGACATTCCTCTTCTTCGTCGTTGATTGAATGTAAATCGAGCTTTGGAATTTAGCACATTCGCTGAGACATATTTTTAGAGCGAGAAGTGCTGAGATATTCAATTCACCGAGGCATAAAAGTAGGCTACGTTAGGGATCGCGTTACTATTATGCAGGTCGTATCGTTATCTCGAAGCGGGCATTGTTTTATTATGTAACGTGGTAAACATCCAGCGTGAAAAACAATCGGCGACCTTTTCATAGAGAGCACAATAATTGATCTTTGCGTTACACACATCGTATTATCTTTTTAATCTTGGCTCACTCTTATGACCCAAGTAATAATCCTTTAATACGTTTATCTTATCCATCTGTATAATATTTATATAACGATATTTACGATATAACAATTTAAGTCATAAAATTATTAAAATCTCCTAGAACGAAAAGCGTGTAGTTAATACGATAGAAGAGTTAATTACTATATCATAAGGATCATTGTCGTATTCGATGTATTAGAATAAATTAATGATAAAAAAGAATTCATTAGAGTAACATGAAATATTTTAAGAATAAGGAAAACGTAGGAAAATGAAAAGAGTGGTGGGGGATACTCTCTCAAATCCTATAATTATTTCTCTCTGAACGTACGATGCGTATGTGCGCGCATTAATAAAGGACACACAAGGATAAATAATGAAAGGCCTCGTCGATCAATATTTTTATCGTCAATGTCGTGATTATTCGTTACGCGCAATCATTGCCAGGTTCGATCGTGCTTCTGTATAAACGTAGGCACGCGTTATTCTATACAAAGAGGAAAGAGAAAAAGAGAGGGGAAACATATTTGTCCTCTCTTCGGGAGATCATATATGTAGGTATATACGCATACGGGTGTGTTTTATTCTAAGCTCGTACGGCTAATCTTGCGCGGTTGGGTGCACGCAAATTGCAATTTGCCTTTTGGTGTCGTAACGCGTTCACCGTTTGTCGCAAATCTTTCTTGTGAGATCAAAAAGGAAAAAGACAGAGAATATGATCTGATTAAAACGTTATTTCTCATGAGCACAAATATGTAATACAAGAGAGATATGTAGATAGAAAAGAAGGAATACATAGAAAAATATGACAAGATAAATTTAAGCGGAGTAAAAAAGCAAGTATATAAATAATGCATGTTCGAATAGAAAAAAATATATTAATGGATCCAAATTTTTCACCTGATGCTGATCTTGTAAAATTAAAATATGCGCTTTGTCTGTCCCCCTTTCTCTATACATTTGAAGAAACACTCGCATCGAAAATAAAGTAAATAAGATGCGATCGTACCTCCAGAGAAAGAGAGAGAGACAAACGCACATGCTCGGAAAGTACGATCGATCCTTTGTATTTAATTAAAATTCCATACTTCACGGTGCATTTCTCAAAGTACCACAGCAACAGCCGTCGGCATCGGTGCCGATATAAAAGCACAGAAAGAGAGAGAGAGAGAGAGAGAGAGAGAGAGTACCCTTGTCTCCTCTCGTGATCTCACAGTTACGTCACTGGAGCCCAGGGCGAGTTACGTTCTTTTTCGGCATCTCCAAGTCCGTTCGGGCGAGCAGTTCGTTTACCTGACATCATCACGTCGCAGGTAGCAAAACTTCGCTGAAGAACTCTTCGACTTGATTTTCTTTTCTTTTCTTTTTTTCTTTTTTTCTTTCTTTTTTACTAAAAATGAACGGCGAATCGTCGTACGATTTGGATCTTGATCGATCGATCTTGGTAGCAATGTCAACCCCATCAATTTCCATTTGGCAAGGTATTATAATAAGAATATGACGTGTCTAATTAATTTCGAATGACTGGTCATTTGCATATAAAAAAGAAAACATACAATATTTGTATTGAACTTTCATAATTAATTCTACGAATTTTAAATGAAGAACGAAGGATGAATACGTACAAGGATGTGCAACGAGGAACGAAAAAGTTTAGTCACGTTACTTTGATCTACCAGCATGCTCGAGTTCATTAGCAAAGTACGTTCGAACCCTTAACCGAAATTATTTCTCATGCCGAAGAAGGTGGATGAGTCGACGATATTTTTTGATCGAATTTCGTCGATCATTTCGAATCCTCTCGTCATAAAGGGACCGCGTATGGTCCGGCAAGGAAGAAGAAGAAGAAGAAGAAAAAATAAACAAAGTCACACGTGTAATTTGCAGCAATTTGGCAATTGCATATAATTGATGAGAATACCTTTTACTTGCCGATGGCGTAGTATACTCGTTCATGCTTGCCGAGTTAAGTAGGGCTAATCATGGGGTTCTGAGAGCTCGGAAACATCAGGAACCTGTCTTCTAGCATCGAAATCTTCAGGACCTCGTGTATTTAGAGAACCGGCTATACATATACCATATTCGGTCGGTGGGTCCCTGTAATATATACCTGAGTCTACGGAAGGTAAGACAGAGAAGAAGAGGGAGAGAGAGAGAGAGAGAGAGAGAGAGAGAGAGAGAGAGGGAAAGAGCAAAAGGGCCCAAAAAGGACCCACCTACTTCCCAGAAAGAATGGCCCAAGATACCTATTGTTCTTGCTAATTGCCACCCCGCATAGTCGACCCGCCCTCCTTTACTCTCTTCCTCTCCTCTTTCGTCTACCCTACAATCCTTAATAGCCGGGTGCTCGTAGTTGATAGTTACAGGTCCCAACGCAAATACAGCTTTCGGATTGTGCGTCCCTTTGTGAAAGGAAAATTAGCCGAAACGCAGAAGTACGATCTTTCGTCGAGATATTTTCATGTTCTTCTCAGGTATACCTGTGCTAAGTTTAACTCTCGAGTAATTTCTCTTACAAGAATTTGTTTTTCGTAAAAGAAATACGACATTTTTCAAAATTTCCATGAAGAATTTGAAGGTCGAAGACAACTCTTTTAAGCCATCCATTCGGAACGATCAAGAAATTCCATAAGGATATACGTGAAATAAATATTGTAATAATAAATATGAATTCTTTTAAACGGACAACAATGGAATCGAAGAGATTTTTCAAGAAATTGAAAGTAACAAAGCGAGTTTATAATTTTTCTTCGAATAATGAAACAATTTGACGGCCGAGTACCTAGAAATAAATCGGACTTCTCGATAGCCGATGTTTCGTATCTGTAAAGTTAGATTTATAATCGAATTACTCAACGTAATATAGGAGTGGCACCGTAAAAGCGGTTTCCTTTTATTATACAGCGTACGTATAGCGCACTTGACAATATCGATAAATTTTCATGGTTTTTCTCGCGTCAACGCTCTCACCATTCGATGAATAGTTGGAGCAAAATGAAAAATAATCTTTGCTAGAGACAACTGGCTTAAAAAATTCGTAAAAGAAAAATTTAAGGCCAACATCGTATTTAACGGTCAACGCGTTGCTGCTTCAACGCGGAATATAAATGTCCTTGCAGATTTGCCGCTAGATAAATCATTTTTTCCGTCAAGCGTTGAACGCTTGCTTGCTGGCGGAGATCTTGCGCTTTCGAAGAACTTTCCTAAAAATACGTACACACGTATAGATAGAAACTCGCTTTGGCATCGTGCGAAATATTTTACAATATTGTCGCCTTGCGTTTCGCAATCTTTAAGAGTTAAGGGATCGTTCCGTTGTCTTTGCCAACGCCTTCGATCATTTTCCCTTTTTCTTTCGAAGTTATGTCAGACTTTTAAATACATTTCTTTTATTATTCCTAATCAAAACTCAACTCAAATGAAGAAGAAGAGAAGGAACGCGGAGGAAATATCCACGTGACTTCTCTGAGATAAATCGCGTGAGAAAGGAAGATGGATTCGCCTCGAGTGGATTGATTTCTCTCGTGTCAGTGTAAATAAAAGAACCTAATCGGCCCTTTTCTTCAACTCCATCTCTCTTTCCCTGCCGTCGATGGAATCCAGTCGAGGGCACAAAATTTCAACGGAGTCCAAACAGAAAGAACAAAACCTTTATTGAAGACGAACCACTGAGCAAAGACCGGCTTTCGGTCATCCAAGAAAAAAAAAAAAAAAAAAAAAAAAAAAAAAAAAGACGAAGAATCGAAAGCAACCGAGACATTATACGTACGTGGGCGCACTTGTCGTCCAGGACCATCTCCTTTACTTTGCATTCGCGTTATATTTATCCAAAGAGGATCGAAAAATTTTTCGACTACTTTATTCATCGATATATCTTTTAACTTGACGTTAAACGTTAGAAGAAAAAAAACAAAAAAGGAGAAAAAATCATTTAGTTAAAACGAGTTAAAGAGTATCGTGCACGTGAAATAACTATAAACATAACTATCGCCATATTTACTATTTTATCTACTTCATTACGTTAAGAAAATGAATATGTCGATTATAGTCCATGAAATTAATTTCACAATCCACTAACGAGTCTCGATCACGCAATACGAAAAACGCTATGAAGAGGTTTCACGGTCATAAAGAATGTATGTTTATAAATTCGTTGGTTTCAGTTTGTTTTAAGATAATCACGTATAAATCATCGTTTAATTAAAGGTTTATTCTTCGACTCACCCAAACGTCATTCTTGAAAATAATGTTATGCGTGTTATTACGGAATATCGTTTACCAACGCGGAGACATTTTATCGTTCAAAAGACCTTATGGTTGGATTCTACTGTTCAACTATACATACCTCTTAATAACTCTATTCTTTTTCTTTTCTCTTCTCCTTTCTTTTCTTTTTTTCTTTAAGAAGCTTCAGAATATCCGTAGGTACGATAAAACTTTGGTAGGCCTCCTGCGGAGCTTACAAAAGGCAGGAACAGCAGCAAGACAGACCTCTCTGATTTTTAAGAGGACTCATCCATTCCTTTCTCAAATTCGTGGGCTACCCAGTTCTCCTTTTACTACCGATCATTATTTTTCGTGACTACTTTGGTTCGGCTTGTCTGCTCCTGCTGCTCATTTTATTCACGATTTGTAGCGTAGAACAGACGAGAGTACAAAATTATATCGCGCACTTTCGTGTTACCCTTCGAGTATATTAAATGGAATTGATCGTTTCTTCTCTCTTTTCTTTTTTCTTTTTTCTTTTTTCTTTTTATCTCTCTCTCTCCCTCTCGCACTGTCTCGTTGTAGTGGATTATTAATTCCACGTTGCCGTTGTCCCTTCTTATTCGCAATCATTATTCTCGAGACTACTCGCTACAATCTTGCCGATGTGATCGGTACCTTACGAACGTGTACCTTCATTTTATACGATCTCAATATTATAATATTCGTATAGTAGATTGAGAGACAGATGGACGATCGTTAACTATACGGGATAAGTCACATAATTTATTTCAAATCTCTATCTCGTCATTTTATTTACCATACGAAATGTCTCTTTATATAGATCACTTTAATAATAATGATTTATTTATTTATTTAATCATGTAAAGAGTACATTTTGACTTGGATTAACACATTTTTAGAGTCTTTCAATCTCTTTGTCTTTAGTATCATGTAATAACCATCAATCCTTTCTTCGAGTAACTTTTTATCGATCAGACAATCAACGCAGCTAACTTTTTTTATTCTCGACGGCGAGCTTAGCAATTCCAACGACTTTCCGGAACCTCGACACTCCTTTCTTTACCCTGACATATCCCCCCTTCCCCCGTATGATTTATTTTAGCGGCTACTCTGTTACGATAACCATCCAAAGCACATTAGAAATGCATACTCATCCTCTCTTAATCATTCTCCTCTCGATTTTGACTGTTTTCTTTTCACAGGTATATTTTCTTTTTTCTTTTTTTCTTTTTGTTCTTTGTCTTTAAGAAAAAGGATTCTTTAAATAACTTTACGCAATATTATTATTAGATTATTTCTTTACAATTACTATTGTTAATATTTATTATATTTTTATATACGCACACACACACACATATATATGTATATGACATTAGTTTCCTGTCATTTATGTATTTTATGCACTTGCAGCCATCGTTCCCTCGAACTTTTCTTTTAAAGTTATTCACCGTCCTGCATCGTAAGGCTTTCGTTCTTGCGTGCAGGTACGTCGAACAGGTGTCTCGCGAACCAACGATCGTAATCACACGATTCGTGTCTGCACTTTTTTTACTTTCTCTCGATAACGCCTTCTGTCTATAAACGTCATACTATTAATCAAGCGAATTCAATTCTCTCTCTCTCTCTCATACATAAGCATATATATATATATATATATATATATGTATATACTTATGTCTACACGTATGAAATTAATTTTTATTTCTGTGAAATATGAACAAGTTGAGAAAATGTTCGTATTAACGTAATTTCTCTTGATTCAACTTTGTTGCACTATCATCTTGAAGAATTCTCAGGGGACATGGACGAGTCTTTTATTAATCCGATTCATTATTCGTCTCGGTTGCTGCAGCTCGTTGAATTCGACTCGTATATACTTTTCCAAGAAAATGCTGGCTATGTCGTACGGTACTGGCCAAGTGCCAAGTTGTTTTAATAAACGAGAAAAATTGACAGAAAGGGAGGAAGAGAGAGAGAGAGAGAGTAAAAAAGAGGGATAAAAAGGAAGATCGCATATACGTTCGTACAATTAAAACGATCGGATCGGATCGAGCTCGGCGTCTCTTCGCTCGTTTCCAAGAGATCGTATCTTTGGCGACGATCGAACAAAGACCCATTGCGCGTGACGGAAGCGAAGAGGAATGAGAACCCTGAAAAAGAACCCTTAATTCTTTCTTTCTCTGTTTCTCTCTCTCTCTCTCTCTCTCTCTCTCTCCTTCTCTTTCTCTCTGTTTGTATCAGTATATACGCAGAAACATTCGCGAAGTAATCTCTGTATCTCACTTTTTCTCTTTCTTTCCATCTATCGTATCTCTCGCCCCTAATGAACTAATTAAGAAAACAAGATACAAAGCTCCTGAACCACGTCCACTCTCGACTCAAACGAAAATAATTCGACTTCGATATAAAGAGAAAAAAAAAATCGCTTCTTTCTTTCATTGAAATATCACGTTGTCTTTATTATAATAACGATCGCAAACGTCGAAATAAATAATGAGTAAATAATCTCATTAAAAAGTAATATTTTACGATGCAAATGGGACAAAGAACAGATTGCACGTCTCGACGATGATCATCTTAGATTCTAAACAAAAGTTATACAGTGTGAAATCATTTCTAACGTTATTATCTTTCTTATAAAACGTATGTATGAGAAATTACGCAATCACGTGAATTTACGAAACGTCTTATGTAGATACGCTTATTTATGGGAGTTCAAAGAGAGAGAGTAAGAGAGGGAGAGAGAGAGAGAGAGAGAGAGATATGTGGAGAGAAAGGAAGAGAGAGCCTTGTATCCTCAGGCATATAGCGAGGAAGAGAGAGAGAGAGAGAGAGAGACTCATTAGTTTTATCGTTCCCGATGCTCGTTCCTTCGTCCGGCCTCTGCCAGAGTTGCGAGTATTACATATCGCGCGTACGTACACATACATATGTAGCAAAAGATACATGCATACGTACACACGCATATCGTACGTAGGTCGTCGCTCTTCTAATTGCATGTACAACGGAGCTCGTTCAAATCGAGTTCCCGTCCTCCAGGCTCTTTCTCTCGCTCTCAAACTCTCCCGCGTAGCTCGCGTTGAGTTCTATGCCGGATCATCGTACCAGTCATAGAATCGAACGCCACAAAGATCATCGACAAAGGCGATAAACTTCATCGACGATTAAAATATTTCACAATTTTCTTTCGTTTTAGACGATGTTCTCAAAAATATTTAAAAAAAAGAAAAAAAAAATTGTACAACCATTCATTAAGATTAAATTCATTCTGACGAACACCATTGCCGTTTACAAGTTCTTTAGGATCAATCGAGAAGAAATTGAAAAGTTTGATCGATCGAACGAACGAATAGATTTAATGTTTGTCGATGCATTATGAAGGGGAATAGAAAGGGTGGGGGTGGGAGGGAAAAGAAAGGGGTGTATAAGAGAGGACAGTTTTACGAGCATAAAACATATGGAAGGAACGTCCCTTGAGCGTATCGAAAGCGTACCGAATTTTTTGCCTCACGTTGATTATTCTCCGCTTCGAATCCTCCATCCTCTCTTCGTCATCCCAAGTCCTCTCTGTTCCTCTCTTCCTAACTTTTTCTCTCTCTCTCTCTCTTTCTCTCTCTTGGTTACGACCATGTCCACGTTTGAAACGTGCGACTCATTATCTCCAGAGGGCGTGTTACGCCGCTGATTTGAATTACACTTCCGAAGAAGCGTCATTAGCAGAAAATACTTTTTCCAAAGAGAAAGGGAGGACGATTTTGTTGGGGCAAGTTGACGTATAAAAATAAATGTTAAATCCCGAAGAAGGAGGTTCTCATGCGACTGCTGGCTATGACTATATTCCAAATCTCGATTCGTCGTTTTTCATCTTTTAGATGTGGAGCGGCCGATTGTGCCGATCCGAAAATATCGACGCAACCTCTTTCCCTTTCGCGTTGACCGCGTGCATTTCTCGCATAATGCGCGTCCGGCTGTTTCAAAGACGCGGAGGCAGGCAAGAAGCATACGAAGGAGAGGATAGAAAAGTAAAGGATAGAATGGAAGAGGATAAAGGAAGAAAGACGGAGAAAGGGTGGGAGAGAGAGAGAGAGAGAGAGAGAGAGAGAAAAGAGAAAAGAGAAAAGGAAGGAGGACAGCTTATCGGGAAATAATTAATATGCCATGGGCGCATAACGAACGGCCCCACGAAGCAGTCTGTTTGTTTTCGGACGGGCCTTCCTCGGGCTTGGACTTGTCGGTCGTATCTCTCTTTTGCTCGGCCCTCTCGACCTCCCGCTGCTAACCCTTTTTTCTTCTTTTTATTTTAAAGACGCGCGCGAGCGCGCGCATATACACGCGCGAAATCCTTCGGGGTCCACATATACAAACACCGAGTATCTTCAGCTCAAAGCCTCTTCTGAGAGAGACTCGTGAGAGCCTCCGAGAGTGAGCATCCGTGGAGAAACAAGCGAGAGGGAGAGAGAGAGAGAGAGAGAGAGAGAGAGAGAGAGAGAGAGAGAGAGTGGGAGTAGGAGAAGGAGGGAGAGAGAGAGAGAGAGAGAGAGAAAGAAAAAGAGAGAAGGAAGGCACGCAACGACGAGACCGCCCCGCATGCCTTTCTCCATATATTCTCTCTACTTTGCTCTTTCTTTTGTGACTCGGCTGTTTTAGCGTTTTTTATTCCACGATGAGCTGGACCACGTCGACGAAGGGGTAGGGAAGAGCGAAGAAGGAACAGGGATAAGAAGGGAACGCTCGAGAGAACGTCTCTTGGCTTATTAGCGATAGAAACTCGTTCGAGAGAGAAAAGTAAACAAGAAAGAAGAGGGAGAAAGAGAGATTATAAAAGTCGTGAAAAAAGATGGCCTTGCGTTATTATCATAATAAATAAAAAGACACTCGTGTGGGTTTAGTCATCGGACGCGGACTGTTCCGCGTCTCCGTGTTTATTTCGCAAGCTCTCCTCCTTCTCATTAACACGCTTCAGAAAGAGAAGGAGAAAGAGAGAAAGGTAGAGGGTACGCGAACGCTTGTATATTTATTTTACGTCGAGCACGCGGTTACCGCGGATGTACCGCGTGTACCGCCTGTTTTTCCTTCGGATCCTTTCCAGATATTCTAACTGATTTACGAATCGAGTCGAGTTAACGAATTGAAAACGTTCTCTACGTGATACGTTGATCGAGAAACACCGAGATGGAAAATTGTCTCTGTTGATCTTATTACCTCTCTTCTTTCGAACCTCTACGAAAGTTACGTTTTTCATTTTGTTAACAACACGTCGTTCATTTATAATTATTCTTTTGCTTTCGAATATTTATACTTTTATATGTGTTAGAACATACACGTTTATTCGTCGTATTATCATAAATGTATTTCTACATATAAAATAAAAATATTTTATTTACAGAATTATCCGACGCAGGCGAGGTTCGTTGTTATTGTAATCAACCAGATTGTGTGCCACAAGGATATATGTGTCGCGGTAGAGGTTGTTTCACCGAATTACCCTCGAATGTTGGTTCATCCTTATCAAGGACGGAACATAATGCTTACAGCGGTTGTCTCGACAAGAGTTTCAAAGAACAACAATGTCCTACGGGATTCATTTGTTGCGAGCAGGATCTCTGCAATCACGTAGACAGCCCTGCGATGAGAAACAGACTAAACAAGACTCTTCAAGGTTAGTTCGTTCTCTCATTCTGATTATCACATCGCGAAGCCACTTTCTCTCTTACATGTAAAATTTATAGAGATATCAAAGATTCAATTATTTTCTAAAGTTCCACTGTTTGTAGGAATAGAATTGATTATCTAATAGACGATAAATACGAGCTTAAAGAGAAAAGCTGACGTAATAATTTAACAGCTAATCCATTTGGCGTCAAACGTATCGGTTTTGTGACTCATTCGTGATTATATTTAATTTGTTTGCATTTTTAACGTTTACGTTAAAGGTTCAGATGACTTTTATCATTTTTCCCGACATTACTCGCTCGTCTATTCTTTTCTATTTATTCGTTATAAGTAAATACAAATAATAAACTTATGGGATCTTTTTTTCTTGTTTCTTTTTTTTTTTCTTTTTTAGTATTACTGGACGAGCAACGTGCGTACCTAGGACCAGTACAACCAACCGGACACGGAAGTCAGTCGTCGGATAGCTGGTTCAAAACCGCGACGATAGCCGTTCCAATATGTGGCTTAATCGCTCTCTTGGTCTTGGCTAGTCTTGCGATCAGATTGCTTCAGCCAATACCTCTGCAAGGCGACAAACTCGGAGGTCATAGAACGGCAGATAACGGGCCGCCATTACTGGGACCAGCAAAAGTGCCTCTCGTTTAAATAAGAAAATAATTAATGAACTTGCGATCCAAAGACACTTCTTTATAAATCGCGTCCTAGCGAGTAATTAATTAAGACTACATACGTAAGAAGCTAGCGAGCTGTCCTGGCTCTACTTGGCTGTGAATCCTTCGAGGGAAGCGTCTTTTTAATTGTAAATTATGATTGACCCGTTACTCGCGCACTTATCGTCGCATTTTTTATATGAATACGCCGACGGAGGCGATTATTTTATAAAATAGATAAGAGAGAGAGAGAGAGAGAGAGAGAGAGAGAGAGAATGTGTGAGAGAGTGAAAGATATGCAACGTGTAAGTTACATATTGTAACGCACATTTTTAGTAGCGTTAAACGACAACTTGTAAATAGATTTATTTGTATTCTACTTCGCTATTGATTAGCTATCTTTAATATCTTAATAATTATCGTGCAAGAGATATAATGCAAGCTAATACGATCGAGATTATTCTGGAAAGCTCGATTTTTCTCTAAGCAGAAATCAATAACATCGCAATGTACGACGAAAAAGCGATGACGTGTAATGTTACGACTGTGCCTTGTTATGTAAAAGATAGAAAATATGATGTAAAGGAGAAAACAAACGAATGATTGCCGAAAAAAAAAAACAACTACTCCATGAACATACTGGCATTTTTGCAACGTTCGATCGTTGATCGTCCAGCGCGTATTTATCGCACACTTCTAAATGTATTCCATATAAACATTTATATTGTGATAGTATGACTTAATATTATTGTGTAAAGTTATTCGACCTTTATCGCGAGTCTACTTTGTGGTACATACGACTCTCGCGAGGGATAACTCGATATAAAAGAATTTTAGGAAAATATAACGGAAGGTTTTTTTCAATACTGCATCTCTATTTATTTGATCTTTTTTCTTTTTTCTTTTTTTTTCTTTTTTTCTTTTTTCTTCTTTTAGGAATTACATATACATACCACGTCAATACCCGATATATGGGAAGGGTACGTCATTACTCTATAAAACATACATTTGTTTGATCGGCTCAAAAAATCTTCTTATCCTGATTTGAAATTGCAATCATAAAACGCTAGTATAATATAAATGTTTTGGCATCACAGTTTGAAATCGTACAGAATCTCTCATATCCAAGTCCTTCTTTTGTAATAATCACTCATATTTCACGTTTAATTAATCTCCGTTCGCACTTCTAATTCGTTCTGGAGAAGAAAACATTTTAGTTTATAAAAATACTGTTCCAAGGTATATATATTTTCATTTATTCCTGCCTTTTCTCCCGAATTGGGTGATCGGCTATTTTAATGTCAATCGAATTTCAAGCATGACATATTATGTACACATATGTAACTTAGGAATATCAAATTCTCTTGATCATATCGTCAGTCGATAATCACAACCCGCATGATGCGTTTTATTAATCGCTTACAAATTGTAGTTTTCTTTTTTTTTTTTTTTTTTTTTTTTTTTTTTTTTTTTTTTTTTTTTTTTTTTTGTAGTATGTATTTAGAAGACAATTTCGCCGAACGACTTAACGTAAGCTTCGTGAAGTTTGTTGATAAAATCTGGATCACTTCTCAAGAGATAATTAAAAGCTTGAAGCAGCTGATTCCTTGTCAGCGGTTCTAATGGCCTAGCTAATGGTTCCGCAGGACTCGGGGCCGCAAACATTACAGGAGGTATCAATGCAGGTGCTGATCCCGTACCCGATAAAGCTGGAGTCGTGATAATATCTTCTGAAGCCTACGTTGAATAACAGATTTGTATAGATAATTAAATAGAAAAAGTAGAAATAGAGAAATAAAAAAAAAAAAAAGGAAGAAAGAAAAGATAATTGCGAATTATCCTTACTGTGTTGCCTGATACATGAGCAAATAAAGATGCAAGAGGATTTGTATTGCTAGGTGTAATAATATTTGAAGTTTGATGATTGGTTATGTTAGAAGATGTTGTATTTGTTGGTGATTGTATCCTAAGAAATCCAGATGAACCGTTTGTTTCACTAGTGCTTTGGTTTACCGATGGCTGAAGATCTTGAGAAACTGATGCTGACGTAGACATCGCCGTGTCTTGGGAAACAGTTTTGTTCCGTCTTTTAGACCTGCCTAACAAAGTTATACTAGCTACGTTAATCGATGTCGTAGAAGCAGCAGGTGTTTGTGATTGCAATGTCGATGGTTGTGGAGTTATCGATCTCTGTTGTTTTTCGATATGTTCTAATGTATGTGCTGCTGGATGAGACATTAAACGTGCCAATAGTAATGGCTTATTTTCATTTGTCCCTGTATTTATAGCGGTAGGTTGATCACCGGCTTTGAAATGTCCAGTATTTACCTAACCAATAAAATCATATTAACAATTTCATGTCGAATAGTAGTATGACGCTTACTGCGTCAAAATGATCAAATAAATACTAACTTTAGCTTTCGCAAAGAAATCCATTACACTTTGCGAGGTAACATCAGGACCTAATGGAGCCGCAAAAGGTCCAGAATTATTATCCGTCGCAGGGGTATTGGTAGGGGACTTGGTTTCAGATGGTTTAGTACTACCACCTCCGCTATTTGCTCTGTTCGTATTGAAATCCTCTTGAGCTTTACTAAGCATACTAAATATATCCACATTATTCGCATTAGACCCTGCATTCTTTTTATTTTGAATGGAAGGTTTGTTAGCTGCCTTTCGATTTTTTTCTGACTCCATAACGAGTTTATATAACATGGCTGCTATACGTATACACTCTTCTTTGTCGTAAAACCAAATACCATAAATATTACACCGTGAATTTCTATATAATAGAAAAGGTGCTTGTAATTGTAAGTCTAGGCCTTGCGTTACTGGTTCTACTAAATTATTTGTATTCAATCTGTAAAAATAGAGATCGTGTAGGTAAAAAGAAACAACCTATGAATAAATATAAGTAAAGCGTAAAATCCTACATATGCATGTGCATTTACATATACATATAAATATCTATGTACATATATATATATATATATATTATAATATGTAATAAAAAAGAAAAAAAAGAAAAAAAAAAAAACAAAGATTTAATACCTATTCATAATGAGAATACTATTGTACGGTTCGCCGTTCCGAGAGTAAACAAATAAAGCACCCTCGATGTCAGTTTTTTCCCATTCGTTATTATCTCCATTAAAAGTGTACAAAGCTACATGAGTCGCTGTCTCTAGAATATCCTTCACGTAGGGGTCAACGCGTTTCAACGCAGCCACGTTCATTCTCAATTCCGTCAAGTCCGTCATATTGTCGGATAACTTAACACAAAAATTAAAAAATAGAAACTTTTTTATCGAACAATACAAGATTCGACTTTTTCGAACGAACTTTTTACTACAAGTCCGGTATTTTGAAGCAACGCGAGCAGCTGCTTCTTATAAACGCCATAACAGACATTAAGGCTGACGTCGTTGATACATTCGTTAATTCGTAGATATTCTGTAAGATGACGCTGTCATTGGTCTTTCCGTAAGATCATAATGCTTTGCGATTGGTCCAAATCAAATTAGAAATTTTATTACCATAAACAAATCAACGATTCTTATTCCTCTGTAAAATGCATATTAATCGATGACTTTTAAACCAATCATTTGAAATGTTGACAATAATATATAATCTAATTTTTATGGCGACGTCAATGTACGACCTCTAGGTTGCTTCTTTAAAAATATCTAAGTGTAACGGCGGGATTGAAAAACGATATAGGATATATATGGTGATATATTTCTGTTATTGCTCAGTTTATTTTTACCAGTTCCAAGGGAATATGTAACAAGTTATCGAGCACCCTATACTGTTTTACCTCTATACACACATTGATATCCGTAATAGTATTCGTAATACGAGTATTACATTCGAGGAGCAACATATGAATTAAAATTACTCTTTTTCTTGTATCAAAACACATTATACGATAGAATTATGTTATCGAAAAACTTTGAAAAGGAGAAAACAGATAACTAATTGATAATATTCATTTGAAAAGAAAAGAAATAGCGCCGACGAAAAGAGCGGTTTTAAAATGTGCGGCAAAAATTAAATATGATTGAAAAAGATTTAACGCCCAGATTCTTTATTTAATATATATTTACGAAATGTTTTCTCCTTGTTATTCATGGATTACAACATCTTTCTATTTAAGAGGAAAGAAAGTGCGTTAACAAAAGTACGACGTTTAATATTTGGCAGCATTATGCGCGGTGGCGTAGCGCATGGAAAAATTGGGTCGATCTGCGAAAGATGGCGGCTGCAATGTGATGTGCGTAAGAGAATTATGCTGATAGATTTTTATGAAAACATACAAAAAATATGGAAAAATCTGTTTCCACGTGTAAAGTGAAACCTCCGAATGGGAGTCTGCAATATGTATCATAATATTGATATACTATATTAAAGATAGTTGGAAGATAACGTTTGTTTACGATAAAGTTTGTGACCACCGCAACGTGAAGCCGAGTGTGAAAGGGTAAAGAGAGAGAGAGACTCGAAAAGAAAACGAGACTGGAGATAAAGCGTTGCCGGACTTCGGCCCGGTGATAATATCAGTAGAGATGCTGAAACAATTGCAGATGGGAATGAGAGCTTTTCTCTTGATGGCTTCCCGCGTGTGGACATGCGTCTGTTTTCTACTCAAGAAGCAGGTTAGAGCCGTAAGTAGGTGCTTCGCGCCTCTTAGTTGTTTTACTCTTTTCTTTCTTTCTTTTTTTTTTTTTTCTCTTTTCTTTTCTTTTCTTTTCTTTTCTTCCTTTTTCTCTCTTCTAGCACGAAGAAGATACACCACTGCGATATCAATTCGCGTCTATAGATTTTTCCAAAAAGCTTACAGCACACAGTAAGAAAATATATCTTTTTCTCATTGCATAATCTTCTATCGTCCCGATGATATGTTATTATTATTGCGATAGTATAAAAAAGTAAATCAAACGTTTATTTCTATCTCCAAATAGATACGCGCGCGCACATAATTGAAATTTTATATTAATCGTTAATGGCGATGCAAATTGTATACAAATCTTTTCATTGACAATGCTTAAAATATTAGTTGTCTTTATAGTAAAAATGAATTAATTTTTATATAGATTTCACAAATGCAGCCAGTTAAGTATGAAATCTTCCCATTATCTCCTTTATCAAGGCATAGACTTAGTAAGTAA
This sequence comes from Vespa velutina, assembly GCF_912470025.1. Taxonomy (NCBI): domain Eukaryota; kingdom Metazoa; phylum Arthropoda; class Insecta; order Hymenoptera; family Vespidae; genus Vespa; species Vespa velutina. Next base: position 4,881,122 of record NC_062201.1, read on the forward strand.
AATTTTACTCTACTTGCATTTTCAAATAATTATCTATTATTATTTATAGTTCTTAAATGAGCGATATATACATTACAGATATAGTTAAAAGAAAAGTGTTAGTACTTGATTTGGATGAGACCTTAATTCATTCTCATCACGATGGAGTAGCGAGGCCAACTGTTAGGCCTGGTACACCTCCAGATTTTGTTCTCAAAGTAACAATAGATCGACATCCAGTTAGATTTTTTGTTCATAAAAGGCCACACGTAGATTTTTTCTTGGACATTGTTAGTCAATGGTAAGCTCTTTGATTAAAATAATATTTTACTTTATGCATTATAGGATGTAAAAATATTCTATGTATATTGATATTATCATAATAAAATTTAGGTATGAATTAGTCATTTTTACTGCATCCATGGAAATTTATGGTGCAGCTGTGGCAGATAAACTAGATAACAATCGAGGTATTTTAAGGCGCAGATATTACAGACAGCATTGTACTCCAGAAATGGGTTCCTATACTAAAAATCTTTCTGCCATTTGTTCAGATTTAGCTTCTGTCTTTATTCTTGATAATAGTCCTGGAGCCTATAGAGCTTATCCACGTAAGTGATACTATTTACTTTACAATTTGCTAGTATAACTCGCATAGCAATAGCGAACTTCAATAGTGCTGTAAAAACATAGATAATTTGAATAAAATTTGAAGCTTGTTTCTACTGGTACAAAGTAGACAATTTTTATTCTATCTTAGACTATATATTCTTAACGAATTTGATAATATAAGCTATAATATTCATATATATATATATATATATATATATATATATATATATATATGCATATATATATATATATAATTAATTTTATTGTAACAGACAATGCAATACCTATCAAATCATGGTTTAGCGATGCAGGAGATACTGCTTTATTGAATTTGCTACCTGTTCTGGATGCTCTACGCTTTACACAGGACGTGCGGTCAGTTCTTTCAAGAAATTTGCAGTTACATAATACTTGGTAGCATAATCTTAATTGATTGATGTACTAGACATTCTAGCAATCAATCGTGTAATAATTTAGTGTGTCTAGATTAGGATTATTATTGTTATTGGTAATAGGCATATTAGGATGCTGTCCAGATAATGAGATGACGAACCCCTTACCCTGTCCTCATTTTGTATACTTGTTATGCAAAATATAGCGAGTGTGTGTCAAAGGGAATGGGATCTTCAGCCAATTATTATATCAGCACAAAATCTTATAGAATAATTTTTGTATACAATCTGATTCGTATTTAAATGAAAGACCTGTTTTCTAATTGTGCATTTGCCAAAGATTAAAAAATTGAAAACACGTTAATTATATCTGACAAAATCTCTCATAAGGGGAGAATTTTATTTTTATTTAAATTTTGGCACACATGGCAATGAAATGATGAAACTGAAATACTTCTATTATTGTACATTATCAATCTAGAATGTAGAAAGAAACATACTAAGTCATACTTCAAATAGACTCTGCTGTAACTCACTGTATCAGTGAGGCAGCTGTCTGAGTTATGTCTAATATAAAGAAGTATTAATAAAGATATAAAAAAAAAAAAGTACTGAAAAAATAAACATTTCCTTTTTGCAAAAAATTGAGGACTATAACCAGTAAATCCAACCTGTGACATTAATAAATAAATAAATAAAGAAAAGAAAAAAAAAAGAAAAAAAAAAAAAAGAAAAAGAAAAAAAAGAAATAAATCAGCAAAATAATGAATTTATGCATATACCTGTATACTCTGTCCGCTTGTCTAACGATCTAGAGTTAATGATGAATATTATGTACATATTAGCAGTAATTAGAAAACGAATGTGTTTATTATGGAGTGGCTAGTGTGTATGTATGAAGAATGTAATTAAGTCATTAAGAGTATAAACTTTATATAATATTTATTATAAATGGATATATACATATATGTATATCTTAAGATCGATCAGTAAATAAAAAATATTACAATTGCAGCACACTGCTTTATATTTCATTTGTACTTTAAAGAAAAGAAACATGAGGATAGGGAAGTAAAGTTAAAAAACAAAAAGAAAAGAAAAAAAAAGAAGAAGAAGAAAAGAAAAAAGCAATAATTGGTACTTTTGTGCTTTGTTAGATTTTTATACATTATATTTTCGTTTATTAATCAATAACTAATGCTTCATTAAGCACTATGCTGCAAAATATTCGTATTATATTGAACGATTCGTATATACATAATTGTATATATTTGTATAAATATCAAACTTACATAATGTTAAAAACTTATTTAAATTAAGATATGCTCATGTGCGTTAGATTGAAGTACCAATAACATGTTCTCAAATAAACAACTTTCAATGGAGAACAATTCTTACTTTTTGATATACAGGATGATCATTGTAAAGGTTGACACTTTTTTTTGAAAAAAATTCTTTATTTATATATAGGATAAAAAAAAAAAAAAACGTTTAGTATAGGAATAATTGAATTTTTATATGCCTTAAAAAGGGTTGGGGTATAACAGATTCTGCTGAAAAAAATTATCGAATAATAAATATTGTAAAATAATATACAGATACATAACTAAATGAATAGCAATTACCATATAATTCTACTAAAACTTATAAGAGGAACTATGTTTTTGACTGGTATTTTTACACTTTTTGCTGTTCAAAACATGAAATTAATCACATATAATCGTAATTCATTTTTTCTTAATTAAAGTTTTCTCTTGAAATATTATTAAACAGCTCTTTTGATAATCTTTACAATGACTACCTTATATATTGAAGGATTTGTTTACATTGATTTATAATATATTCACATGATTTTACATGTTTCAAAACAACATTAGCCATTGCTAAGAAACATAGACACAATATTTAACGAAATGAAATTGTATTAGTATACACAAAAAAGATTATTTCCATGTACATAACAACATATGTGTGTGCACATAAATATTACATATTCAATGTATGTACTCTACATATTCGTACACCATAGAAAATAATTTTTTTCACGCAAAACTACAAACTTTCAAATTTTATTTCATTCTTTGTATTATTATCATTATTATTATTATTATTATTATTATTATTATTATTATTATTATTATTGTTATTATTATTATTATTATTATTATTATTATTATTATTATTATTATTATTATTATTACTATTATTATTATTTTTCAATGTAAACTGAACAAGACGTATTTTTTTTTTATAACAATATTAAGCACTTATGATTTTGATACTCATGTTAATATTTTGATAAAAAAAACCGTAAGTAAAACGGACCTAGGATAAAGTTTAATGTACAAAAAATATTTCATTGATAAGTCAAGTTCATTTTCAATATTTCTTTTGATAGTAAACTTTGTATAATAAAATATAATATGAGTTTTATATACAGGCTACACTTTTACAAACATTAAATGATAATAAAAAACAAGATTTTTGTCCTTTTTATAATGTGTTACAGAATATATTTTATGCACTTTAAAGACTGTTAAGATGGAAGAAAGTGAATTGATGGAAGCTGTAAATAATTTATTTGTTTGTTTTATATTTAATCTTTAGGTGGATCGTCTCGTACAATTTCCAAAGAACTATCTGAATTATTAGTGCTACTTCCACTTCCAGCATCATCTTCTCTTTCTGTTGCTTTTTCTTGAACTGTACTTGTGCCTAATTGCCATGATGGAATAGATGCTGGAGCACTGGGAAACTGTTTTCTATATAAAAATAAATATAATAAAATAATAAATGTATGATAACGCTCTGTACAATGATCACGATTTCCATATGTAAAATATAAAGAATACAAAAGTACAAGATTACTATTTGTTATAATCATTTATATTATAATAAACATTTTATGTCTCCAAAATAATATATAATATATGTTAATGACAAACGGATACCTTGACAGAAGGAGTGCTTTTAGACTAGATAATTCTTGTTTAAGTTCTTGTACAAGCTGTGGAATTGCTATATCGATCGATTGATTTTGTGATAATCTTTTTACATCGATCTCCACCTTCGAAATTGAATCTTTCATCTCTTTTATAGAACTTTGGATTGCCTTATCAAGTTCAGTAACAGAATCTGTTATACTATCTTTTTTCTTACGACCATATAAAAATGGTTTAATAAATTCCTATAAAAATTGCAAAAAAACATTTGATGCCTTACTATACGCCACGTCAGATGATAAATTTTGTCAAAAATTTTAAAATAATATACCTTATAAAACCAATAAACACAATACAATGTAGCTCCGATCACAGCGGTGACATTAAAAAATTCTTTAATTTTTTGCAATAACGTGGACTGAGAGGATAGCATTTGGAAGTATGGATAAGGAGGTCTATTATCTGGTATTGATATCGTTGTGTATTCATTTTGATTTTCGAATTTCCTTTCCTCATTAATATCAACACCGACTAACTCGCAAGCTCTTTTAATTTCTTCTTCTGTTAAACCTTTTCTTTTAAGAAATTCTTGCTTTTTATTGAATGGAGTTCTTGAAACTTTAGGATGTTGAAAAAATTGTACTGCCGCTTTTACCTTTAACAGGAAGTTACTATTAGAGATAGAAAGAATAAATTTAAATAAAATATTAATTGCATAATGGTACAAAGTACAATTAATAAATTTTTAAATAGAAAATGACATTACCATAAAATCTATATCAAATAGAATATTTATTTACATTTATATTACTAGTGTATAAAAACTATTACAATTATATAAAATATACTTACTAAATCTTCACGCAAGCAAGAATTATTAACATCAGATATATCTTGACCAGTCATTCTGTCAGACAATAGTTCATATTCTTAATATAACTTTGTATTATTTATTATACGAAGGATATTGAAATCGTGTTTTATGGTAATAAGTAAGTGGTACCAAATTACCAGAGATGATATTTATATAAATATTGATGAATACCTTGGAAACGCCTCAAAAAAGTATAATACGTATTTGATGACAATTTATAATTGAAAATAGTTTTAGATTCTGTACGAAGTGTTATTAAAATTTTAAGTAGAACTTACAAGTTTTTCCTTTTTTTCATAAAAATATCGTATGTTGAATGTTATGAATTTAACCACTAAGGAGCACGGATAACAACATGTTAGGGCCAATCAGTTCACTTTATGTACAATGGAAGCTTGACTATACTTTTAATTTTGTATGCGAGTTATTGCCTTTCTGGAATAAGGTAAAATGTCGCCTCTTATCATCTTTTATTTAAACCTTCTAGGCCGTGTTGTGTCGCATTTTGATCTACGATCATTTAATCTGTGATAAAATTAATTAACCTTCACATAAAAAACCCATATAAAATACAAATATGTTTTACAATGTAATTACGATATTTTTTTTATATTTTTATATTTATTTGTTTCGATAAATTTGATTTATCGTTGATAATTATCAAAATTCTAATGAAAAATTATCATCGTTCTCTCTAGCATTATACATCATTGTCTTTGCAGTATAATTAATTACGTGCGATAACCAAGGCCAAATCAAAACTAGACATATAAGAAAGAAGAAAGAAGAGCTAGTGCGTTTCATTTGAAGGAACTATCTATAAACAAAAAGAATATAAAAAATTTGTAAAAGAGATATGAAGAAGATTATAATCTCCGAGAGCAGTATTGTGATAGTAAAGCCGTTTAATATTGTAAACCAAAAATCTTGAATTTATCAGCTAAAGTTACGTATAATTAACAATACACGATTTATTAATGTCAGCAAAAATGCAGTGCAGAATTGATGATTTACCGGATGAATTGTTAGAATATATTTTAAGTCTTATTCCTCCTTATAAAGATTTACAAGAATGTAAGCTTGTCTCAAAGCGATGGTTTCGTGCAACTAAAAGTATGCATATTACAATTGAAATCTTGTCAATAGTGTTTTTCATCTGTAATAATTGTCAAACGTATATTTTATTATATAGATGTTATAGAGCACAATGAGGCACACTTTCGCAAAGCTGTATCATTTGGTGCTTTGTTTTGGAGTCTTTGGCCAAAAAAAACTCGAATGCCTACTATAAGCAAAAGACATTCTCATTCAGCCTGCATTTATGAAAACTCCATGTATGTATTTGGTGGATGTACTGCAACTTCTACTACATTTAATGATTTATGGAGATTAGATTTAGATACAAGAACTTGGGTCAGACCAATCACAATGGGCAGCTATCCATCACCAAAGGCTTGTGCTACTATGTTGTATTACAAAAAGAGTTTCGTTCTGTTTGGCGGATGGTCTTATCCTTCTCGTTATCCTTTACATCAGGTACAAATAATCGTTTTTATTTATTTCGTATGACACATTCTTCATTCAATATTTCCCTTTTAGCAATGGAAGCTGTTTAATGAGTTGCACGTCTACTCGATAGAAACAAATAAATGGAATGCTATCAACACATTAGAAGCACCACCACCTATGTCTGCTCATTCCGCAACAATTCATGGAAACAATATGGTTGTCTTTGGTGGTATTCATTGTGGACTTCGGTAAAAGCTTTTATTATGTCGCACCTTAAATTCTTTCAATCGAATTGGGAATTCCTGAAATGCTTTGAATTTTTTTGAGGTAGTTCCAATGACTTGTGGTGTTTAAACTTGGATACATATTCTTGGCATAAACAAGCCACAGCAATTATAAAGCCACGACCACGTTATGGCCAATCGCAAATTCATTTAGGAGACAGGCATATCCTTGTACTAGGAGGTTGTACTGGTCCTAATGCAGCTATGAATGATGCTTGGTTATTAAATATGACAGAGCCAACATGGAAATGGAAAAAAGTAATATTATATCACCCAGAATGGGCGCCGGCGCGTATTTGGTGTCATCAGGCTTGCAAGGTGGCATATAATAAATTCATTTAAAGTATAATCGATCAATTTAATATCATATAAATATATGTATATATATATATATATATATGTACTTTCGCTTGTTAGGTTGGAAATTATATTGTTGTGTTAAGTAACAACAAGCGACATGCTAAAGTAAATGACATGAGCATAGCAATGAAAAATGTTACTTGTCAAAGACCATCCAGATTACCTGACGTATCTCCTTTGCAAGAAAGGTTTGTGATATTTTACGATCTTTCAAATCTTACATTTGTATAGAATTTTCTTAAATAAATCTTTTTTTCAGTAAACAAAGACACAGAGCAGACGTAGATACGGATGAAAATGTGAATGGTCGGCATGGATCTTTCTCAAGATCACCCTCACAAAGTAGAATGAATAATCCACCATCGCGAAAATCAAATTTTTCTAAGATCGTGCCATTTTGTTGTGACAGTGCACTGAGTATGGCAGCATTTCGTGATAAACCAACTAATAATAATTTGAGTATCAATCGGCAGCGCCAATTAGAATATCTTAAAAAGATGGAAGAAAAGATCAGAAGTAGAAAGACACAAACGAAAGTTGCAAAAAGAACAGAGAATACGTTATCTATATTTATTTTAGATATAAGCAAAGTACTTTGTGATGAATGTAGTGCATCTTGGGTTCCTTTGAAAGAAATTGATCAATCAGGACCAGACGAAAGAATTTTGTATTCGCTTGTGATGGGAAGAGGAGAATTAATTGTCTTTGGTGGTATTCGCAAAGAGCAAACTAATATACAAACTCAGCCAGATGTGGATGATTTGGAAGTGTATAATGATCTACATTTTATAAATCCACCAAAATATGTTATATAATATTATATAAACGTGAAAGCTTGGTTTTCAAGATTCCTATGTGTGAGAACGAAATTAAAATTATCATCTTTATTAATTTAATAGCAATACGCATATATGATAGCACCAATGTCACTTCATGCAATTTTATGTTACTTATAGAAATTGTCAATATTTATTTGCGAATTATGTCGAAATTTGATTGGAATCGATATTTAATCTCTGATAGTAATTGAATTGAAAGAAGACAAATTTTAATGTTTCTTATCTCTTATTAAAAGACGGAAATACTGTGGAGGTTATTCACTTCTAAAACTATAGATGTAAGGTAATGGAATTGATGTGATAATAATTTTAAAATACAAGAGAATCAAATACTTCGGACATAAGTTATTTGATTGCAAAATTTTTATTCAAACATTTTGTTCTATTTTCATAAATAGAGTATATTTCAAATATCAAACTTGCAAATTTTATAATTTAATTTATTGATGATCCTATATTATTTTTAATAACAAATGCGCGCGTGAAAAATCATCGATCTATTAAATATTAAAATTATGTACATTATTTAAAATAATTGCATAAAAAATCAATACAGACTCATATGTATTTCTAATTATATACACAATCTCTTTCTCTCTCTCTCTCTCTCTGTCTAGTAATAATAGTATGTAAGAATGATATTTATACGAATATTTGCTTAAAAGAGAGCTTTCTAAATGTTCCTTTAAATGATGGAATATAATTTAAAGTGTATTATATATGTATGTATGTACATACATTCAAAATTATCTGCAAATATTAATATAAAATTTTCTTGCTATTCAAATATATCATATTGTCAATTAACAGTGCAATATTAAATAACAAAACAATTTTTTTCTGGTTTTAGATCATTCAGTCTAATCGTGGTAATAGATTAATTAATTACTTCTTTTAATAACTTGAACTGCACATTATATTTAAATACATTGATTATAATGGATAGTACATTCACTCATCTTCGTTTGTGTCATTGTCTGTTGTTTTTAAGCTACCAAATACTTGCGATGGAATGACTTGTTTTTCAATAGACATTTCTATAACAAAAAAAAATAAAAAAAATAAAAAAACGAAAAAGAGAGAACATTTAATTATATCATAAGAAATAATAACATATATAAGTAAAATGATAAGTAAATAGAATACAATATTTTTTACCTTCTTCAATCTCTTCTTCTCCTTCATTTTCATTATCATCATCCATATCCATATCAATATCAATTTCATCTGGATTATTTACACGTGATGATTCTTTTCCATCTGTTTCTGTTATACCACGTACAAATTTAATAGTATCCTTCAATCCAGATTGAGTAGTTGTGTCTGAAAGTAAAGAATTGATTGTCATATAATTTCTATCTACAATAATAATAATAATAATAATAATAATAATAATAATAATAATAATAATAATAATAATAATTTTATTACAATTATTAAAATATTTACCAGAGGTTTTATTATCTAGCGCACGCATACTATCAATTTGTACACCAGACACTTGATTAGATACATTATTCAACATTTGAGCAGACATCATATTCACTTGGGTGTTATACATGGCTTGCACACTACGTTTAATTCTAAGCATTTCACGCATCGTATCTTCATTTCCATGCTGTACTTCAAATTCCTTCCACACTTTCCAAAAGTTCGATGATACCTTTTTAACATAAATATAATATTATTAATATAATTATTACGATCTTTCATCGCGAATTGATCAATCTAATTGATTCAACATACTCTAGGATCACATATTTGACTACAATGTGCATAAATAGCTCTTGCCCTATCTACTTCTCCTAATTTTGTTTCCATTTCAGCAAATCTTAAACACATTTCTCTTGTATTTTCATCATTCAAAACTTCAATAGCCTTTTCGTATATTTGTCTAGTTTTTGGCACACCATAAATATCTGCTGCTTTCTTTATATATATGTTAAACATCTAAAAACAAAAAAATGTATAAAAAGTTACGTTTGCATATAAAATTTATTAAAAATATATAATAAAAAAAATTACTTCGAATCTTTCTTCGGGTAAAACTGCACTAGTCGCTCGTTCATATACGGACATTGCGTGCCTAGCCAAACCATGCTCTTCTTCCAATTTTGCATACAATAAATATAACGCTGAAAAAATAAATTTATGTATCGTACTTATCATTTTGAAAGGATAAAAATTTCTTAAAACATACATTATTAATATTTTATACGATACCTTTAGCGTATTTATTTGGACAGTGTTCTAAACATTGCTCGAATAAATCACGTGTACGTTCCAACTTTGTTCCACCATAACGTTTTAAAAATTTGGTGAGATATGTATTCCATACATCATATACATTAGGCCATTTAAAGAGCGCGATTCCTTTTTCATATGCCTATATTTAACATATATAGAAAATGTATAATATATAAATAATGTATATAAGTAAAGAAAAAGAAAATCTTAGTGAAAATGATTATGTTTACCCTAAAAGCTTCCTCGAAGTAATTATTCTCTTCCAAGAACAATCCATAGTTAATAATGATTTGAGGTGTTGCTATTTTTAAATCTATTATTTTATCATATACTGCCTTGCATGTCTGTTAAAAAGACATAATTTTGTTAAAATATATTTTTTATAAAATTTTCAAGTTACATACCTTGAATGTACCAAAACTTTCTTCTAAATCTGCATACATTGACCACACTTTTAAAGATTTATACAATCTCATTTGAACAGTTTCATTTTCATCGTGATATGAAACTTTACGGAACGGCATGGCCGTAGCACGATGCATAAGTTTTAAAGCCTCTTTACAATTCCTACAATAAAGTTATGCCTTACTACTTAGTCCATCTTCTTCGTGTAGGACTTTTAGACGTGGAAAAAAGAAAAAGAAAATTCTTACCCATGTCTGATCTCCATTTCTGCCCATTCACACCATACTGATGCTAGATCATCTACCTTAGTATAGGGGACATGAGTAGCTCTTTCAAATATAACTCTGGCATCTGCTATTTGACTATTTTCTTCATAAAACTTGCCAAATGCAACCCACAAAGTATGTAACTTGCCTACTGCTAATTGTGGTTGTACAGTTTGTACTGCTTCCGTATATGTATTAATTATCTATAAATGCATTAATTATTTGAAAATTTTTGTTACATTATGCACGTATTTTTATTATTTTCTTACCTCGTGCGGCTGTCCTTCATAAAGTTTTACTCTCTTATGCCACTCCTGTACGTTATGAGGATTTTGTCTTAATAATACCGAATTAAGTAATAACAATCTCCTTTCCATAAGATGTTCAAATCTTGCTAGACGTAACTCCAATTCTAAATTACCTATAGATTTGAGAATAAAAAATTATCACGTGACGTTTATTAGTTCTTACATTAAATTTATATAATGTTTCTGTATTGTACGTACCCTCCTCTGTTGAAATAACGGTTTCATCTTCTATACATTTACTAAGACTTAATTCTTCAAATTGTGCATATGCATCAAAGACTTGCGTAAAGTCTCTAACAGTAGTTACTGTTTGTATAGCTTCTTCATAAATATCTCTTGCCTAAAAGACAAAATATCAATATCATGAAATGAACACATTTTTATTTTAATTTATTTATTATATATACTAATAAATGATTACCCTCTCAAAGAGACCACTGCGAACATAATAATCAGCTAATGAGTTCCATAATGGACCTAACTGATCGGTGTATCTCCTTAAACCACCTCTTATAATGGCATCTACGTTAAGAGATTTTATTTTAGAAGGATTTTTTGATATCAAATTGCACAATTCATTCCACAATTGATGATTAGATTTTCCATGTTTTGATACAAAATCATCCTGATTAACAATTTGTGCAAGTTTTATAGCTGCTTCATCAAGCCTTCCAATAGATATTAAATATTCAATATATTCCTCTGTGTCCTCAGGTGCCAACTACAGTGTGCAATATTAAAAATCTTAATTCCTTACAAGTTATATCCTTTTAAATGTAACAATATTATTATGTTTTACCTTCAAATATCGCCTGAATACTCTTACAGATGTTTCGTAAACATTGTGTTTCTTCAAAAAGTCTATGTAAAGTGGCCATATACGATGATGCTGTGTAATTGGAAGTGCTCTAAGAGAACGATCAAATACTTGACGAGTACGCGTTATGTAGCATTGTTTTGTCATTAGCATGCAATAATCCATCCAAATACGTGGCATTTTATGCATAAATACCAAAGCTCTTTCAAATGCATTATTTACATCTTCATAAAGAGGATCTGTTATACATCTTTTTTTTAATTGGCTTAATCGGTGTCGAAGATAATTATACCATAATTTGTAACTATGAATGAAGGATTGAAAAGAAAAAAGAAAAAAAATGTAGTCTTTAAATAAAGTAACAACATATTGAGCGGATGAAAGATTATACTACCTTCCAGGGAGTTCTGTCAAGGCACGTTCATAAACCATATTTAAATTATTACTTTTTGTATTTTTCAAATGATCGATATAACGCTGCCAATGTTTTACGGAATATGGATTTCGTAAGATTTCCTCTTCATAAGGTAAATCTTCATCGTACTGTAATATGCATAAAAAAATATAAATAATGTTAAGTTAACCTCAATTTCATTCTAACAGGTTTTAACAGTGCATCAAATATATTAAAATACTTACAAAAGTATATAAATTTCCTTCAGTATCTTTTCGTTCTATCATTTTAAATAATAATAATCACGACTAATACAATCAAGATGTCAAAGCTGCACAATTTGGAAAAATAGTGAAAAAATAATTATACAATAAATGATTCCGCTATCCCGGTACCGGCCATGATAAAAAGCGCCATCTGACAATTTATTTCACCTCCGTCGGAAAAGTAGAAATTTTTGTTTCTTTTTTTTTAAGATTAATTATTATCAAGGCAAAAGAGAAAAATCTCTTACTTTCCTTGTTTGTTTTTATATACACGTTAGGAGTCATGTTTGCTTTGTATCCGTGAAACAGACGACGATTATATTTACTTGACTTTGACCTTTCTCGATTCAGTCTTCATTCGCACTCCGACGAGGAAACGTCGAAGCTCTCTCTCTCCCCCTTCCGAAGGTACAAGATTAAAAATTAATACTTATCGTAATTTTATAATTATTTAATGTATATCGTACATGGAGTATAATAAACGTTAAATATATAATAATTTCAATTGAACTTGGAGAAATGCATCGAAAAATCTTGATTACTTTATCATTTGTATTTATTCTTATGCATTTTTATTTATAATTTAAATATCGCACTTTTTATTGGACTTAAGCTCATCATATATTTCAAAATTCAAGATATTCTATATGCATGCTATCTCGCAGATCTCTTTTATTTGTTCTTACAAATATTATATGTCATAGTAAAATTATACAAAATATATTTTACAAATAATGAATTACGCAAATTTTAATTTATATAAATGCAGAATACGAATTATTTGAAAAATATTAATATCTGCCGAGTCTTATATGATAGCGTATATAAAAATAATAGAAACATAATTTAAATTATCTACATGATGAAATATTTGTACTGTTAAATGAAATAAGAAAAATGTAAATTTTAGTATTATCTCGTCAAATTTCTTCTCACGTTTCTACGTTCGGGTCCTGCAAAAATTATTTAATAAGTATAACTTTTAACATTAAATGCGTCTGGATTTTTCTTACCTATAAAACTTAATAAAACAGGTAAAAAGATTAGCCCGTGCGCAGCACCAAAAATTACAATTCCCAAATACATTCTAAAGTAGAAAATTTGAAATATTTTGCTTTTCGCAAATGCCAATACTACGATACCCACAAATTTTGTTAAAGTAATACCAGAGAAGACCTAAAATCAATAAATTTCTATTAAGCGATATTTTCATTCACTCGAACATATTATTTTCATTTTAATATCATTGATTTTACTTACGGAACTTCCTGTTAACGAAAGTGTTTGTGAGGTACGTGCGATTCTTTCATTCTCCGTTGATATTAAATAAGTGTGTACGATATGACTACAAAATTCGACAGAAATTCCGGCAGCCTGTGTAAATAATTATATGTTGAATAAATTTGTAACATTTAAAAATAGAGGAATTCGAGGGACATTCAATTAATACTAACCATAACTAAATTAACAAGAGATACTGCGTTCAGTTGTATATTCCACCAATACATAAGACCACCTAGATTTATAATGATCATCAATACTGTGATGACGACGGTAATTGCAGAAAATAATGACATTCCAGTCAATAATAACGTTACAATAAAAATCACGATCAATGACAAAGTTATAGACAGGTACGTTTCTTTCCAGATTGTTAAATATTGTTCGTAAAAAACGTAAAAAATACTGAAATTATTAAAATCAGCAAAGTAGAAGATGATAATCATTGAGATAGTTTCAACGCTTTCATATTTTATAATCATAATTTACCTGTATGGAAATACTGTAATCTTCTTATTACTCAGCTTAGCGTTATTAATCATTTTTGTAATATTAGCAGCTATTATTCGGGCGGCTCTTAATGATTCATACCAATCTTTAGACTTTTTTAAGGGCGTATGATAACCCATAAAGTACGTATCACCGATATCAGTCAAACCATAACGATCGGAGTAATAATTGATTGCCTAGAAAATAATTAATTAAGATAAAACATTATAATGAAATCTTTATTCTAGACATATGTTATTATATTAATGGAAAATTTTACGTCGCGATAGGAAGGTCGACCAGCTTTAGCACAATCTTCATCCGGAATATCAGATACGAAGTAAGAGATATATTTTCGAAAGTATGTTTCATTCGGTCGAGAAGTTTCGTTGTCAGTTGGTATTTTACAGTACTCGCATGTTTCTAAATTGTTACATATTATAAAAATAATTTATATTTTTCTTAGACATTATTCGATTTCATATATTTTAGATAATAAAATGATCACCTATATTGTGAGGACAGAAGGAACTGTTGCTGGGAAAATATTTGCAGCATTTCTCGATAGTCGACCAATCGAAATAATCGTCTATCCACGAAGAGGCAGCTTTCGATAAATACGATCTGGAATGAAATACAATTATAATTATTTCTATTGGTTTATCATGAAATTAAATGAAATAAAAAAAAAAAAATGCGATCGCTAACATGGATGACTGATTTGCTGCAGAATATATTTGGGTGTATAGAGAATCCACGTTACATTGTTGACCACCGCAAATTATATTTTGAACATTGGTGTTGCTGTAATTTAAGCCTTCCGTTACTACGAAATATACAGGTGGTCCCATAGATAACAGATCCTCCATATACTTGAAAATAAGAGAATAAAGAAACACAGAAAGTAATACGATTTTCAAAGTAAAAAATAATATTACTTTTGTAATTGGTCATTATCTTGAATGTATTACCTGGAAGTATTTTAAAACGTATGAATCTTCAGGCATTGATAACTTTTGATCTAAGCCAACTTCTACGTTAGGAAATACAGCGACGTGAACAATGAACATTGCTATGAAAATGAACAAAACGGCGATTCTAATCGGTTTTTTCATGAGAAACGACGTATAGAACTGCTCGAATAGAGCATGAACTAATCCAACGTTATCACATTCTACGTGTGATCTTTTATTTGTTGATATGCAGCAGAGCAGGTCTAATCGGGTTTGCTGAAAGAAAATTAATTTTATATTTTAAATATTTCTAATATCAATCGCGTTAAAGATAGTTCCTTTCGTTTTTCTTTCTTTTTCGCTTTGTATGAGACATCTACGTTACCTCCGATCTCCGGGAATCCAAAGATAATAAACTAATAAAAGCGGTGATTTGAAGGATGAAATTGATTAGAATGGACAAAGATGCATACATCGCGAATGTATTAACTGCTGGCATAGATGACAATGTACCTAAAATCATTTATTGCAATTGTCGTGTTATTTTCATCGTACATTTAGATTAATCATCTTTTTCATCTTACCAATTAGAAAACAGAATAATTCCGACATGCTAGTTAATAACATCGAAGGTCCAACCTTGGATGTGATTTTACCTAAATGTTCTGGTATCGATTCTTCTGGATTTTTGCGATTTCTTTGATATGTTTGTACTAAAATAAAAATATTATCGACTCCAACGGCCAGTATCAGAAAAGGAATTACCTATGTACAATTATCGATATGAAGAACTTCATATTCTTCAAGAATTTTGTTTATGTAAAAATTTCATTATTTTGTTTGTGTAAAAATATGATAAAAATATGATATAATTACCTCGATCGTAAGCAAAGTAGTGGGTATACCAATGTATCCGAAAATTCCCAATGAAGAAGCTACCGATGCGATTACTATAATAATACCACCAATACTCACAACAATTTTACTCGAACCCTAAAAAACAATTTGGTTGAAAAAACAATTTGCTGTTTTATCGTTATCGAATTTATGAGTGTATATATATATATATATATATATATATATATATATATATGTATGTATATATGTATATATTTAAGATTGATGTATTACAAAACATTTTCTAATGGAGCCTCTCATTCTTCCTAGAGCAAATGAGATATAGAGGAACATAATTAGATAACTAATTATCATGGTCTTCACTTCTGCCTTCGACGTTCTATCTAATTCGTCTTGAATAGATTTTTCTGTTACGTAGGCCACATCCATAAAATCAGGTTTATCATGTATTATCCATTCCTTCATAAAATTGATAAACCTTTGTTCCACAGAAGAAAATTTTATAAACGAAATTTTTATTATTAATCGATTTCTTTGTTGATTATTTCGATATTATTATTATACAGTTATAATCATTTATCAATTTTCAACAATCGTACGAATATCGAAGGATACGCCTAAAACTTAACTACGCTCCATACTCTATCGACAATTTTTTTCTAACCCTTATATTAGGCAACATCTTCACACAAATTAGTAATCAAATTTGTTGCCTATTGTAAGGAGCTTATTGTAAACCCCTTATAATAGGCAATGCCTTCGTACGTGAATGTAATGAGGTGTTGCCTAGTACGAGGATTAAAAAATCTTATTAATAGATGACTTTTTACGAAGTATAGAGTGTTGTAATTTTCTCTTCTGTTACTTTTTTTAAACTTATATTGTCAAGTAACACGAAAAAAATACCTTTCTTCCCATTTGATAACGGGCTTGAGTTTTTCCTCGTCCAAATGATTATTCATTAAAAATGACAGAACCAATCCGTTTGCTTTTATATAGTCCGAAGAATCGTAATGGAATTCATTTTTCTTTAAAAATCCGCCAACTGCTAAAGCAGGAAATATTGGCCCTTTGTATGGGGCCATGCACTCCGCATTAAATGCATTTCTGAAATATATTTTATATGATCAACATTCGTTCGTAGTAAAACATTTATTTTCTAACACTTACTGCATGCACTTGTAAAGATGATCCAAATAATTGATCTCGTATCCTTTAATTTGCGAGGTTTGATTAAAAATTGATATATTGTTTTGAAAATATCCCCATAAACTTTGCACTGTACAATATGATACGGACATTGGACCAAGAAAATCAGTGTAAACGGGTGCATAACAATAACGTTCTATGCTCTCGTCAGTTTCACGACCAAGCTACGAATGAATGTGTACGAATAAATATTAGAATTACAATTGGCAACTTAATAAATCATCTACCTGTAAAACTTTCTCTTGAAGATCATGAACAGCCAATAAAAATGTCTCGTTAAAGGCTGGCCCGTACTCTTGAATGCCATTCGACGTATTGTGTAAAATCTATAAGAAATTTCGATTAATCTTCGGAAAGATATCTCGGATAAATTATTGTGAAAACTAGGGAAAGACATCGCACGTACCTTATCGATGCCAACAGGCTTTATATAAATTTG
The DNA here is from genome assembly GCF_912470025.1 of Vespa velutina. Lineage (NCBI taxonomy): Eukaryota > Metazoa > Arthropoda > Insecta > Hymenoptera > Vespidae > Vespa > Vespa velutina. The sequence goes on from NC_062201.1 coordinate 4,898,845, forward strand.
TTCGGTTCTATAAAATGGGCGGAAATGTGTGTCAAAATAATCCTTCTCTATTCTCGATCTACTGTTGGGCGATGCCCATATTTCTATCGGATTCACCGTTATGACGAGATACTTGAAGCCATAACTCATACCCAAAACCGCGTAAGACGAGATGAACAACGAGAGAATTGGATATGTCGCAAATACTGTTGATTCGTACGGCATTACGTTAATTTACATATATGATATTTTAAAAAATTGTTTTACAATGATAATAATACGTGATCGTCTATCGGAGTTACCTTTTCCCCATGAATAAAAATATCCCTCGAAGATATTTCGAAAGATTTGATTGCAATCTTTTTTTGTTCCCGAATAATTTGCATTATTATGGAAATCTGTATGAAAAAAACGTTTTCATCAATATTCGACAATGAGACAATTAATTTATGAATAAATACAATACATACTTAACATTTTTCTCTTTAGTAGAAGCAAATAAATGAATGTAGCTATGATCGTAATCAGTGCGATGAGAATCGCAGCGATAATTCCATAACCATTTTTACCCAAGATGATAAAACTCTTGGAATTGATCGTTAGTTTCGTTACGGGACAAGCTGCAGGACAATCGACGCAACTGCAGCTAAGCGAGGAATTCTGTTTTAAATTGAAATAAAAGAAACAAAAGAAGAAAGAAAAGTTAGGTGTATTTAATCGAAATGTTGTTGTGTTTAAGTATACGATTTTAATTAGGATAAAATCTTGATTAATATTTTTGGAAAACTCACGTCGTAAGGCTCGCTACACGGTTTGACAACTGCGTTCCAAGGATCATTGTGCCAAATATCCGGACGATCGTAAATGTTATTAATTTGAAAGGGTACGAAATTATTTTCGGTTACGCTGTTCATAAAGTCGTACCATCTTAAAGAAAAATAGACTATGGGTCACGTATTTTTGTATAGAAACATGTAAAAGAGGATCTACAACTTACTTTCTTGGTGTGCATCTGCTCGCACCGTGAGAGCCACAGGCTAAATCCATCGCCAAACCACCACTGGACGGATTAATTACGTTTTTACACGATTCAAACGTTTTATTTATAAATTCTTCGGCCACGTGTATCTAAAATGAAAGCATGAATTTTTCTGATTTTATGCTAATCGAAATTAAAAGTCAATCGTTCGTTTCTTTTTTCTTCGTTTATTTTCTTTAGTTTCGACAGAAAATCAGATCGTGCGATAAAAAATAATTCCATTTTATTTCATTCATATTTATTAATCACCTCGAGTTCGTCGATGTAATATAAACCATTTTCATTCATTTTGGACTTAGTGACGTTCATAAATTGGCTCTGATTCATACTGCAAGAATAATCGCATATGTGTCGAAAGATATTTTTTAAACACGTGGTACATCTTCCAAAGATACCTTCGGCCATATTCATATTCAAGTTGATGGTAAAAATTTGCTCGGCACTGCAGCAGGTTAATGGATTGTCTGGCAAAGAAACGAACATGTCGCAGGTGATCATATGCAAAATGGAAAATTTGCCAAGAGAAATTATACTGACCGGTGTTCTCGAACAAATGTGGACATCTCTTTCGTAGGATATTCGTAGCCGTTTCATTGCCGATTGGTTGAGCAATATCATTTGACACGCACGTTTGTATCTTCGGACCGCTTTTTCCACATTGACCATACCAAACGCAAGTATTGTGCCCGTCAATTAGCACACACACATTGTATAACGCGATTAAGAAAAAAACTAGATTTAGAGTCTTCATAATTAATACGGATAAAAAAGAAAGATCAGTCTCTCGGTAGAAGAAAAAGTCTCTTGCGAGAATAAAATAATATCAATAAAATAGAAAACTTAGAAGCTAATGAAAATTATGTTGAGCGAAAAAGAAAGAAACTATAAGAAGACAGATTACGTCGTTAGATTTGTCTTCATTCTTAATGTATTTCTTACAGAACGATCGAAAGTTACGCCCGCGTTTTGACTCGCGTTCCAATCGAACGTTTGAACGAACCGTTTCATGTTCTCGATATCAAGTCAAAGTTTTATACTTGAGCGAGACTCCTTATCTCGCAGGTGAGCACTTCGATGGACCGTTTATCAACGTCAGCATACTTTTCTTACAAAGTCCTTACTTTTCTCTCAACATGTACACGTTCCCTACTACTGTTCTATGATTTTAAACATTAAAACGTATAAAACGATATTATTAATTGCTTAGAACGATAACCAATTGCTTTACAATAACCAATCCTCATTTATTTTTTATCAGAACATCTGAAACACCTGCGCGATTTCGTTATCACTTTGTCGTCGAATCAGTGATAACATTTATTTCTTTCATAATCTACGTGTCAGTAAAATTTCACGTCACAGAGAATTATGATATATATATATATATATATATATATGTATATATAAGACGTTAAATAACAAGACCGACAGTTGATTGAGAGGACAAATTTTTGATTAAGGAGAAAAGCATTATTTTACAAGTTGTTGTCATTTGTTGTAAGTTATTTGTCCTTGTGGACATTTGTATTAATTTTTTTGTTTTTGTATAGGATAATACAAAAAAAAAATATATATATATATATAAAAAAAGAGAAAAACAGAAAAGCAATAAGTCTCCATCTTACATTTTTAACAAAAGTCAAGTAGGAGTAACATTGAATAAAAATACGCCCACAATTTCCATAATGAATAATCATATTTTAATGACTCAATGATTGTACAAATGGGTCACTCTTAAACGTCTCCGCTTAACCGAGGAACAATAACAATAAATACAGCAATCATCGTAATCATAATATTCATTACTGATATATCGTTACGTAATTAGATGAAAACGGAAACGAGATTCTTGTGCTGTATTTTCCATTCATACGTACAGTTAAGATTCTTTTCACTTTGGTTCATCATTCAACGTTTTACATCAACGAAAGGAAGAGATTTTTCTTTCAAAAGACTCGTTACATCGTCTCTTTAGATAGCCTTAATCTTCGTTTCGTTATCATTCGAACACCCCCCTCCCCCAATATTTTTCCCCTATCCCCTTGTCTACCCAACCCTTATGCCCTATTTATATAATCTACTACCCCCCAAATCCACTGAGTTTTACAAGACGCGAATCGCGTTTTCCCTCAGTTATTTTTCTCTCCTTTCTCTTTCTCTCTCCCTCTTCCTCTCTTTCCCTCTCTCTCTCTCTCTCTCTCTCTCTCTCTCTCTCTCTCTCTCTCTCTCTCTCTCTCTCTCTCTCTCTCTCTCTATCTCCCGATATATTCGGTGTCCATAATTATAATACCGAAGGTATCGCCATATCATAATCAAATATATTATGTTCAACGGTAGCGATAAAGTTTATATCAATAAAATTTCTGGAAGAATGTCAATAATGTAATAGACGATAATCGTTCGACGATCCGTTGCGACCGGGGCGAAAAATATGAAACTCGGTACTAGGCCAACTATTGGGATACGTCTCCGAGCTAGAGATTTTATTATCAGCGAGCATTCCTTTAACCGCTCGTCCTCATCTTCGAGATTCCTCATTTAATGTTTTAATCGAAAGAAAAAGATTCACGTAACGTTATCATATAATCTCTCTCATACGTTATACTCGTCGTTTTCTCTATAAATCCGAAAATGTAATTGAGAAAAATTACGAGAATATCGCTATGAAGAAGAATGTCTCTCTCTCTCTCTCTTTTTCTCCTAGATTTTCTTACTTCTTACTCGAATTGAATTGTCATCGAGTAGAGCAACTAATCTTCAAGCCTCCTGCTTGATTTCTTTTTCTTCACGAGTAGAAGGTGTCGGAATACTTTTTCAATGCGTGCACCTATACGTCGAGTATAGATAGGAAAAAAGTATCCGCACCGTGAAACGTATCGATAATAAGGCCTAAGCAAAGAAAAAAATAATTGACAAATGAGATCATCCCTCTTTGTTCGATCTACGAAAGACGCGTTAGAGATCGCTTCGTCTTCTTTTTTTTCTTTTTTTTGAACTATCCAACAAAGAAAAAGAAAGCTCCTTTTGTTCTATCTATTATTTTTCGTATCTTTTTTCATTTGAATTATTCATTGATTGTCGTCTATCGGATAATAATTAAGTGCGAACTCAACAACGAAATTAAATTCGCTAATCTAGATCGCGCAATTTAATCGCCCGTATTTCCTTCATCACAACGTTCAAGATAGCGAAAGTTCAGCGTAATCAAAGGATAACGTTATTCTCGTAGAGAGGTATCGATATCGGCTATTGAAATTAATAGTACGATGACTCGAAACTTTTTACTTGACGCTGAATTACAAGCGATTTTATCGACGTATTCTACCGTGTTTATCAATAAACGTCGAAGATTCAAGCTGGGGACTTATCGAAGCGTCTACAATCTACGTACGTACGCCTCTCTCTCACTCTCTCTCTCTCTCTCTCTCTTTATGTTTCTTTATTATTTTATCGATCGAATGGAAATCAATCGAGTAATTTTTTCTCGGATGACGATGCTAATTTTTTGTCCGTCCATTTTGGGACGAGAAGAAAAAGGAATGTCGACTCCTGCTCGGAGACGCGCCTCGACAGAATTTATACAATAAAATTTATATATAGTAGATAATGCAATAATTCGAGCAACAGAAGGTCCTTCGTAAATTCTTAAATCTGCACGTGTGTGTCGCCTATATTAATTAGTAAGTAGGTTTCTTATTATTTTTTTTTTCGCTGTCAGATCTTAACCGATGCCTTAATTAGTTATACTTTGTGTATGCGCGCTTGTGTGTGTTTCCGTGTACGTGTCCGTGATCGCGTGTTCATTTGTATGTACGGTTTGAATGTGTGTTTAAGTGTATCTTTATATTACATATCGAATCATCGTCTGCTTCAAACTTTTCACACTCGTCGCATATTTCGCGAACATTTCTCTTTCTCTCTCCTCTTCTCTCTCTCTTTCTCTCTCTCTTTCTCTCTCTCTCTCTCTCTCTCTCTCTCTCTTTCTCTTTCTCTCATTTTTTTTGTTTCCTTTTACGAACGTTTATCTCTACGTTAAGGTTTCTTAGACCTTGAAATTACGTACTAAGGACCTCCAGTACTCCACGATGTTTTCAGCCTCTAGTGTCTTTTCTTCGTCAAGTTCCGTCAATGTTTGACTCATCGACGTGTTTCACATGCTCTCTCTCTCTCTCTCTCTCTCTCTCTCTCTCTCTCTCATTCATTTTTTCTCCCATCTTTCTTATTTGCTTCCTTCCTTCCTTTCACTTTTTCTAGGATCGACAATACGGATCATTATCGCGCAATATTCAACAAAACTCTCATTTGGATAGTTTTCTTTATCCTTTTGTTTTCCGTCATGCGATTCGAACTGACTTTGAGAAGCATCGAGATGGAAAATACATGACCATGAATAGCAAACGTTTAGAATCTAATCGTTCGAGAAAAAATAACAATTCTTCCTGTCAATATCTTAATATCGATTGACAACTATTTCTTTTAGTTGTAGAACTTTATACGTAATTATTATACAAATTACAACTAAAAAAAGAAGAAAAAAAAATAATAGAAAGAACCTTTCAATAATATATAAAAACAATCGACGCTACTCGTTGTCAGAGATTTGCATTCCAAGCATCTCATCACGATCCTCGTACACCCTGTTTCTAATATCGCGATTTGACAGGCCTTTGTGAAACCGGGCGTCCGATTTTAAGGAAGAAGAAAAGAAAGAGCTTGCACTTGATGGAGCGCTTTTTATCGATACCAGACTCGGCCGATCGTCAATAATGGATCTATAAAGAGAACTGTATTTCCTTTTAAATCGATCTCTCTTACTTTCGTGTGAACGCGACTTTTCACGTGAACTTGAAGAAAATAATAGCACCCGACGTTAAAAAAAGAAGAAGGAGAAAAAAATGAGATTTAGTTGTTAAAAAACGTAACGGAATTTCGATAGAGATTGTCGTTTGTGCCATTTTAATTAGAGAAAGCTCAACGCGTTATTCAAGGGGACCTGCCTGTTACGCATCGAGATTTACGATTTTACAATATTTATTATTTCGCACGTGTGCGATCATGTCTTCTCAAATTCTCTGATAAGGATCGAACAAGGACCGAATGTGTACACATCCATTGGAGTAAGGCAATAATCGATTACTATTCTAATTAATTTCATAATGGATCAATATTTTTCTTCGAGATTAATTATTCATTTGTAATCGATAATCAGTAATCGGTAACCAATAATCGTGAGAAGAAAAAAATTTACTACGATCTTCATGAAATTTTGAAAGATATCAATGGATGCTAATAGAAAATAATTATATGTATTTTCAATATTTAATGCATTGCTAATTCTTTAGGTCGATCATAATTAATACCGTAATGCTTTTACGATTAATTATTATCGTTCGCTTTCATTATTCATTAATGCGTTACCGATTATTCAATATACTATGATCATTGACGATTATTAATTGATTACATTTTGCCCAACTCCAATACGCACGCGTAAAAATGAAATTTTCGTTGAGATCCGAGATAAGCACCGACGACTTTGTACTGAAATGTGCCTGCACATGTATGTACCGTCTCATAAAAATATACGCTTCGTATTTGAGATAGAATAATCTAAAGTAAAATGAAGTGTACAATCTCAAATGGGCGTTCTATAAGCTCGCCTGTACAGAGAGTAATGGCCTTTAAATATCGCGAATATACATATAAGTTATGTCTGTCTGTCTGTATATATATGTATATGTATAGATCTATTAATAAATACATCATAATAATTACATCACCGACGGATACGCTAATAATTGACGGGATTCTACGAGTATCGATTAAATATCGAATGAGCCAATTTATTCGTTATGAAGTCTAATCGGTACGGAAATCATAACGACGATGCTCTCTTCTGTATTTTTATTCTTTCTTTCTTGGTTTTTTTTGTCTTTTTTTTTTTTTTTTTTTTTTCATTTTTTGCTTTTTTTCTTTTTTTTTTTTTTTTCATTATTAAGAGATCCTTATTTGCGAGTATCGTTAAATTTGCGTTACACATTCGAGTTCGAGATAACATCGAGTTTGATATTTGTTCCCCGTAGATCTCGAAGAGCAAAAATAAAATGTTCGTAATTCCTTAGAATGGAGTACGTTAAATACGGAATTTTCATTTGGCATTATAGGATAATAAAGAAAAAGAAATCCTTTTTGGTCTGGATTTGTCTATGCAGATAATATCCAAGACGCTTTGACGAGATCGGCCGACTTCGAATCACACTAACATAATCGCGTGCTCTCTTTCTTTCTCCTCTCGTCGCGCGCGGCATTGTTGACCGACTTATATAATATATATGTATGTATGTATATATGTATGTATTATATTATGCTTACGAGTGACGTATCCAAACATCAATGTCGCGCAATCATTTAATTCCTAATGTAATAACGATCCGAATCGACAATGTCGAACAACGCTTTTCTCCCCATTTTTAATTTCTCTCTCTCTCTCTCTCTCTCTCTCTCTCTCTCTCTTATAACTTTTTATTTCTAACTCTTCCTCTTTCTTTCTTTCTTTCTTTCTTTCTTTTTTTTTTATTTTTTGTATTTTTTCCTTTATTTTCGACGAACGTAACAAAAGTGATAATAATTAAGTTACGAGAGAAATAAGAATGAAAATCGTCTCTATGACGTCAGTCTACTCGCCACGCTCGAACGGAAGATCGACCTTGCGAATTGTGCGACGACAGTATATATCAAAGTCTGAGTATTAAGTGTACTATCAAATTCCATTAAATTACTAATTAATTCCAGTCCATCGTTAAATACTGGCTGACGATCTTCGGCACGATTGTCATGGCAAGGTTAAGAAGAACCAAACTGGCAACGACGAACTCGAACGTAGTACATACCTACATATAGAAATCTATCGCGACGTATGTACGGCCGGAGTCTCGACGATCTCGAAGAAAAAATCGCAGAGGATAACGCGGATCACGTGGATTAATGGGACTCGAATTATTATAATACATATATATATATATATGGGGGGAATTCCTCCTGTCGATCGTAGGAACGAACTGAATTCTAATCTTGTAGCGTATCCCAACGAATTAATTTATAGATCATTGGATCATTCATTTTGCGAAACATATGTCGGTAAATTATGAAAGTGTTCTTGATTGGAAGTCGAAATTGATATTTATTATATGGACAAATCATGTTTATCGTTCATCTTCTTTTATGTCTTAATTCTAATTATTTCGTCAGGTCAATTTCATAATCAACGACACATATATGTTTATTCGAATATCGACGTTAAAGATTTTTCGTAAAAACAAATATTGCAAGGGATACGAACAGAGATTTATCAGACAGAAACATTTCCTTGTCTCGCAGAGGAATCCTCACGGTGTGCTCGTTGTTTCTTCTTTCTTACTTTCTCTCTCTCTCTCTCTCTCTCTCTCTCTCTCTCTCTCTCTCTCTCTCTCTCTGTCTGTCTGTCTGTCTGTCTATCTCTCTTTCTCTCTCTTTCTTTCTCTCAATTTTTTTATTTACTACCGACACAGAAGTTCACGCGATTTCGTTCGTTCGATAGAATCGATTCGGCGGTTCGGCCGTGCCACGCGCGATTTCCCTAATTAATGTCATCTATTAATCCAAGTTATGTGTTAAACGTGTATGCGTGTCTATAAGTAAGAATGTTTGCGCGAAACGAGTCCGTATAGATTTGCGTGTGTGTGTGTGTGTGTGTGTGTGACTGGTTCCATCTCGTTTCACGCGTATGTTAACGTGTATATGAATGTACGTATATGTATCCGTATGTGTGTATCTGTATTTTTATATTTATATATATTTTTGGTTGTAGGTATTCATCTATGTGGATACTTTCTGTCGTCTAATTTACACGAATTAATCCTTCGATATCGGCTTAAATTTATTGTAATACCCATTAACAACGTGTTTATATATCAGATGTCGTTTAGTTCTGTGCCGATGCTTTTGGTGTTCCTCGTGCTCGTTCGTTTCGCAGTTTAATTTATCAGTTTTCTTTTACTTTTTTTTCCTTTTTTTTTTTTTCTTTCTTTCTTTAATAATAAATTCTATGAGCTCCTTTAAGATTGTTTCCTCTCTTTCGTTTACTTTTGTTTCTTTTCTCTTTTGTTACTTTTTTTTATCTTTTTCTATTTATTAATTTTTTCCTTTATCACGTATTACGACGAGCTCAGTAAGAAATTCGCATTCGACCTCGTTCATCCAAACCATTTCATTTTTTTTTCTTTTTATATATTATAAGTAACGTTAAAAATAAAGTCTGCTATATCGGTGAGGAAGTCCGAGTTCGAAAGCGAGTCAAAGCATATTCTCTCTCTCTTTCTCTCTCTCCCTCTCTCTCTCCTCTTTTCTCTTTCTTTTTCTGTCTTTATTTTTTTGGTTTTTTTTTTTGCGAAACTAACCCGGGGAAACCGTGGTCGACGAACAATAAAATTCATAAACTTCCCCTATCCCAACCCTCTTAGTTCCCATATGTATAATATATATATATATATATATATATATATATATATATATATATATATATATATATATATCTATATATACGTATATATTATACAAATACATAATCATATATATATATACATATATATATATATATATTTGTATATATAATATATACGACTTCTTTTAATTGATTTTTTATATCGCTATAATTACTCGGTACATCGTCGTTTTTCTCAGATCTTTAAGACTTGTCCTTCGTTATAGTGTGTAATAATAATGATAATAATAATGATCATCGGCGTGAGGACGATCACGATAATGCCAATGGCGAATACTAATAATTATAATAATAATAATAACAATAATGATAATAATGATAATAATAATAAGTAATTATAAATAATAACAATAGCGACGATGATGATAAAAGTAATAAGAATAATGACAAAATACATAATGACGATAATAATAATTAAGTTGTAATTGTAAGAACATCATCATCATCATCATCATCATCATCATCATCATCATCATCATCATCATCATCATTACAATATATACACAGGGTCGATCGGCTGACGCTCTGCACTTTGCCGTCCACGCGGAGAAACACTCGTGAAAGTGGAAGGAAGTGTTATCTCGTCTTTTTTTTATCTTCTTTCTTCTTTTTTCCCTTTAACGGCGATTGAAAAAGGAAGTTACCCTATCAGAGTAATATGTTACGTAGGAACGTAGGTGCGGAAACGAAAAAGGGACGACAAAGAATCTCGCATGCGATGCGAGAGCGTTTACGCGCTCTAATAATTTATCGCGCTGGCGCTTGATATTCCGCTTCCTTCTCACATTCCCCGTGAATACTTTTCGGTTCACGGTGATTAACGTTAATGATGTTTTTCGAGCGGCAACGATACCGTATCACGGATGGACGCGCCGTCGGACAATAAACGGAGAGAAACCGGATCGCGAATGACACGATCTATGAACACGATCGAGCAAAGAAATTGTCGACGTAAAGTAAAAAGTGACCGATTTATTTTCTCGTGATTTCTCTTATTGCAAACACGAAAATTCTAATCGAATTTTATTCAAATACGTGTGTATACGGAACATAATGTTGGACATTTTATGTTGCGTAAACTGTGATACGTAAAAATACGTACGTATTTTGGGGGAATGGCGAAGATCGTGCGGCACTGACGATGAGAGATGGCCGACGACATAACGTTGTTGTTACTTGGAAGAGCAAAATGAAAAAAAGGAAGAAGTATGTGTACCACATTTTGCAGTAGGAGGAGCGGATTATGTCTTCGTTTTGTTTCGTTTATGCGTACCGCGTGGGCGGCGAGCGAGATTTCATAATTAAATCACAGGCTAATTAACCTTGGTGATAACTTGATGTGTTTCTTAGCCTTTCTTACTATCAGCCTCTCACTCTCATTTTCTCTTTCTTTATCTTTCTCTTTTCTTCTACCCTTTTACTTGTCATCGTCTGGCCTTATGCATTAGCAGAGTAATCGTTCGTTCGATAATTCGAACTTAACAGATACTTTATTTAACGAGTTAGTCCCTGACTAGTTTGAAACTTAAACGTGATTATTAAAATTAGATTGTTGAGCACAATTGCTGATCTCTATGAGAGATTTCCGTGAGGCGCTGTGGCTCGAGGTCATGTCCGTGAACTCGCCGGCCGACTTACCCTTTCTTGGTAACGTCGTCGCCTCCCCGAGCGACGGTAATTCTCGGGGCTTCCAAATTGGCGAACCTATGCAAAGTATGTCATTACATACATATATCCGTATATATTTAGGAGTAATTTATTACCAAGCGTCTTACCAAGCTCTTTTACTGCAATGGGTTGATAATTCTCTGGCTGATGAGAAGACTGAATGAGCCTGGCTTGGCTGCCAGTACTACCTGCGGAAATGGTCGAAGTAGTGCTCAATGTTAAATGATTTGGTGTACGGCCCAGATTAGTCTTCTTCTCGCCTAAAAAAGCTTGAGAGTCCTCCTCTCCTTCTGACTTCGTCCCCGAGTCCATTTCAACTTTTACTTCGCCTAAATTCGAGATAAAAATGACGATATCAATTCAAAATAAAAATAAGTTTATAGAATTCGTAGTTTACCTGAAGTATCGCTTATGGTCTTGCTTCTCGTACGAAAGATTATCTGCTGTTGACTTATAGCTGTTTCCTCCATATCTTTATCTTCCGAACTTTCATGCTCCACCGATTGCTTAGAATGACTGTACTTTCGCTTGGCATTGTGCGAATTGCTTAACAATTGCTGTTTTATAGCTTTTTTCGACAACGTTCCCGTAGCTACTATCGTGTTACCATTGCCATTTTGACCTTGCACCTGAGCCGCTTGCTTTTCAAATTTTTCTACGTGGCCAGTCGACATTCGAGGTGCGATCGTAATCGGTGGTTGATTTAGATTTTGTTTCGTCGAAGGAATGCTCATATTTCGGACCGATTCTCGTATGATTTGTCGAATTGTCTTTAGGAACGCATTTCTAAATTCCGTCGTACTGAAAAGGTACGATATTATGTCCAAAAATAACGTTAACAAGATCGTTATACCGGATAAAAATTATTAGATGACTTTAAACGATGAACCATACCTATTGGAAAGTACATATACTTTTTCCGATCTTCTCTGTAATTGACTTCTGAGATGTATCAACTCCCATAGGAAATGCGATTCCATATCTTTAGCTGAACTAGCTCTTACTTGAACTTCGGTAACGGGAATCAAAACTTGATAACGAATTATTTCCACCTCGCTGGAATTCGCTTTCGTGGAAACTCCCTGGAGATTATTGGGTAAATTTTTTACTAGATCGTTCGCATAAACATATATGTATATATATATATATATATATATAATATAAGTCTATATATATATAAGTATAAGTCTACCCTTCAAATATTACCATGAGCTTTTTCTTTTGTCTTAATCTCTCCTTACACAGGAACACGACAGCGGATTTGAAAACGAAACACATGGCGTGCAATTCCAAGCCTTTCTTTATCTTTCCAAGAAAGTCCGAAATGTTTAACCACTCGACACCGCCATAATACAAAAGATCTCCAGGGCTCAAATCAATTGGCTGGAGAAAGCAAATTTACTGGTGATGCATAGGCACGCGTATGATATTATTATAATTATTATTATGTTTTATTAACCTGTTTGCAAGATTTTTGATGTTGCCTGAAGAGATGATCGAAAATAGCTCCATATTCCTCGTGAATCCTTTGCATTTCGTTAATGTGCTCCGCCACTTTCTCCATACCTTTAAGGGCCTCTGAAATCGATCGCTTTACGTAAGTACCATAATCTAATTATATAATTCCCTATTGCATCTATTACCTATCAAATGTTGATGCTCTTCGCTTCGCTCGTCTGTGAGATTTCTAAGTTGTTGCAAAAGCAACGGATATTTGAGTATTCTTTGAATGGGCTTTATCAAGTACGATTCCAATGTCGAAGAGTGCTGCTGACGCGGATTTCTCGCTTGCAAAAACTCTTGTAAAGCTTGATTTCCTTCGTCTATAGGTAATAATTGAATTGGTTCAGTGAGTTTGTAATTATTAAAATCATAGATCCTTACTCGTAGATTTTACGATTACACTCACTTGGATGTAAAACTTTTTGGGCCTTCGAATGGCTGGCGCAAAACGAGCTGTATAGCTTGAAGTGATTTACGTAATATAAGAAGGCACTTCCAATGGAAAACAGAACACCCTATAATAAGGGAAACGATTGAAGATCATTTTGATTCGATCAGCCATCGTACGATCTCTTTGTTTACCTTAAATTGACTAGGATGATCAAAGCTGTTAAAGTCCGTCTCCATCTCAATTGCGTGATCAAGATTTTGGAGGAACTGCCGTTGAAACGTGACTATCTCCTGGATATTTCCAAAAAGTGCATTTATCTCGGCGTTCGATAGGAAGGTCTCGCGTTTAAGGGGCTCTAAATAGTTTTCCAGCAAATTGTTTAAATTCTGTAACACGAGATATCATTGATTAAAAACATAAAAAAAAAAAAAAAAAAAAAAAAAAACGATCAACACTCTGACTCATCTATTTTAATCGTACCTTTACGTAAGTTCGTTCAGTCTCGATCAGTTCTAATATCACTTTCTTTAGTTTTTCAGCGTCGCTCAGCTGCCTACTCGGTGTTAATGCTTGCGAATGCGTACTCACGACGCTTCCGGTGGGACTCGACTTTCTGGTCTCACCGGGCGATCGGCAAATACCCGTTACTTGTTCCGCCGTTTTTAATAAATTCTCAATCTCGAATGAATTCGTTCTTGACGTTTGCTTGCCATTTTCTATGTGCGAGGTCGTCGTACACTCTTGCATGAGACTTTCTTTGCCTGGAAAATCAATACGGACAGGATGCACCTATAGAGCGAATCGCATGGGGAATAGCTCGAATTGATCCTTGAAGGAGGGAAAGGAAATATTTCTCGATATAATATGTTGACAAAGAAAAAAACATTTTGATAATTAATGTAAATTGATCGAGCGTATTATCAAATTGAAAACCGTGATAACGAAAGATCCTGTGGATCAAGATAGAATTTCTCATGTTTCGTTGCGCATTATAATGTTTTTGCACGTAAGTTCTATTTTAAAGATTCATCCGCAATATGGAAATGCGACGAAAAAAGTCCGAAGGGAAGATATAATTTTATCGATCTCGAATCAAGGCCCAGCCGTTCCCGCGTTCTATTTTTTCTCTGTTGACGGTCAAAGGATTATCGTCGCTTCATTAGACTCTGAACTAATGAGATCGTTACAGAGTGAAGAACGAAAGGCCTCGAGAAATATGGATAGAGTGTCCTGCAATGCATGAGGACACCTAGGTATAAGAGACGATATAAAATTAAAAAGACTCACTCCATCCGGGAGCTGGTACTATCAGGCCGGATATCATTTCCTCGCTTATGACTGGTGGATCGGATGGTGGAGGAGGACAAACCAGGCTTTCGATGATATCGTCGGTGACTCTCATGATGCCGGTAAGATCCGGTGGTTCGGTTCTCGAAGATCTCATCATCATACAGAGACCGACTTCTTCTTGGAGAACGCTTTCCAAATACATCATGTCCAAGTCACTTACTATTGCACCGTTGATCACCATTATCTCATCGCCCTTAATAATGCCTGAAAGTATTACGTTATCGAATGGTGCGAAGGATAAAGCAAGGGGATTAAGATAGACGCAGGAAGAAACATACTTAGGGAATGTATCATTCCATTTTACTATGGGCCGTTAAAAGAAGACCATGAAGAATAAATAAGCACTATAAGAGCTTGTATGTCAAAGCGTATTCCGATAACTTTGTTCAAATGTGCAGTAAAGCGTAACGAATCGGTCTTTCTCAATGACATCGATATACGCGCTGCCACTTGGCACGATTAAAATAATATCGTTAAGGTCGTTTCTTCTCACACTCCCGCATTCCCGAACATGACCTTTAAAACTCATGTTCGTTGTGATATTAAATCAAGACTCACCGTTCTGCATAGCCACACTTTTATCTTCGACTCTGCTAACGTAACAGCAAAGCTCGTCCTGTCGATCAGAATTTTCGATGAGTTCGGCCTCCACGGAGAAGCCCCACATTTGTTCCAAGGTGTTCCTTTGCAATTCCACCTGATACAAGATCTTTGCGCAGACCTCGACGATCTCGTGCGTATGTAACTGAAAGCAACGATGACGAGAAACATTTCATGTTTAAGATAATTTTCTGTCCTCGAAAAAGTTTCTCCCATAATTATCGATAACTTACATAAGTTTCGATCAGATCGGTTCTATGTGGTACAAAATAATTGTGGTCCTCCATGTCACGTCGTTTCTTCACCCGTACAAAGTGTTCCATCGGATTGAGATTCTTTCTGTTACAGGCACTCGCTAAAAATTCTTCTACCGTCATAGCATCGCGTAGAAAAACCGAAACAAGCTAGAAACCGAGGATGCAACGATCAGGATGTGACATACTCACCATTTCCACAACCATTATGAGAGGCTATACTAAGAATAATTACCTGATTATCCGGCACGGATACTTTAACAGTCTTCTCTTCGTCTCTAGAGGATATTTGGAGTGACCTTCGACTAGATCCGCTGTTCGACCTAGATAAAAGTGGTGGTCTTCTCTTGGTAGCGCCACGGCCGGCTAACAAATTGTTCAATAATGAGGGACTTCGTGCGCAAATGAATGCATGGAAGGACGATACGGTGAAGACACCCAATTTGTTCAACGTCTGCTTCGTCGCGCGAGATACGTGTGTCAGTAGACTCTGTTATAAAAGAGAAAGAGAGAGAGAGAGAGAGAGAGAGAGAGAGAGAGAGAGAGAGAGAGAAAGAGAGAGAGAGAGAGAGAGATTGAAGTAATTGTTTCTGAGACGAGCTGAAATTTACGCTCAGCGTGCCTCGTCCTCTTAACTTCGACGATGTTAATTTATTGGAAATTACACAGCTACAGTTCCTGTATATTCTATTTACGTTCGGTCGATATGACTACGCGCATCGCGTTTACTGAACCAGGATAAATCAAAATCTTCTTCTGCAAAAGTTTCTTGTTCCCTTGTGCAACAATAAATCGTGTGAAAAAATACGAACAAAATTGAAGCAATTTTCTCGCTATTTCGAGGATATAATTACTGACCTTCGGATTAGGTAATTCCCCGCTCTGCAAACTGGCCATATAACATCTCAAACGGAATTGCTCGCAATGAAGACGTTCCAGATTTTCTTCCCACTGTACTATTTGATTGTTGATTTGTTGCTTCGTCTCGACGTCGGACACGACGGATTGCTGAAGATCGGCCATATGTTTCATCTTATGATCCTATATAAAGGAGATTAAGCTGAATTTCGCGAAAAGCTCGAATTGAGTCTGACGCAGAAAGGAAATTAGCCCTACCGATTCTATCGCCTTTTCCAAACGAAAGATCTCCTCCTGCAGAAGATGTAAAGTCCCGGTCTTACCACGATGACGAGCGAATGCGGCTGCACAGGCAGAATGTATGCTATTCACCCAGTTTTCGAGTTCTACTTGACACGGCGCCTGTAAATTAAATAAGACGCATTTTTTTTCCCCCCTCTCAAGGAGCCATTTCAGAAAGAAGGAATTATGCGCCGCAAACGAACGAACGCTTTTCTTTTTTTTTCTTTCTTTTTTTCTTTTTTTTTTTCTTTTTTATTCTCGTCACCTGAAAAAGATAAGCATCGCCGAAAGCGGTGCTCAGGCAAAATATGTAGTCTCTCTTTGGGTGCTCCGGAATTGGCTGCATAATAGCACCATCGACGATAATTAAATGCTTAGGTGCCGCTTCCATGGCTCTACTTTCTTGCGAATCACAAGGGTAGAAAAGAAGCGTGGTCCCTTTCAGACAGACCCAGTAACCCTTCCAGCCTCTTTTCCTTGCAAGCTCAATTTGATGCTTCTTACGTAATAACCATTTCTTCACGCTGAGGAAACTGCGAATCGACAAGATTTAAATGCTTTTTCGAAATCTTTCTACGATTACGACCAGTATAGAATCCCCATGGACTCGGAACGATATATGTAGACTCGATTGGATTTTATTTTTAAATTGTAATATTTCGAAATTCAACAATTAATATTAATTGATTTTTACGTATGTGAAATAGTAGGAAACATACGTTCTCAGTTCCATGCGGATAATAAACTGTAACATTAAAACATTATTTTTTTGTTTCTTTTCTTCTTTTTTTTTTTTTACCCTGCTTTCCTAACTGCACCGGTGCAATTGAATGAAGCCGCAGCAGTTCCAGTTTGTTTTCCTCGATAGGGCGAATTTATGACACTTTCACCATCGTCGTCGTCGCTGACCGCGGTCGTAAGAGACATTCTGTCGTCGTCCGACATCTAAAAGAAGAAAAAAAAGTCTTATCCATTCGAAAAAACGCTAAAAGCTTTGGCATGTAGGATTTACTAATCGTACAAAAATTTCGGTGTATAAGTGTAATCGTGTAACGTGTGAGAACATTCTTTAGATAGGTAGACGGTCACTTTAATTTGTTTAACATATAGAAAGTTGTAAAGAAGAAAATTTAAATAAAAGACTCGAGTGGGAAATAAAGTTTAGAACTTCAGAACACTTGATAAAGAGCAAAATAAAATCTAGGTGGGTATCGTGGCACTGCTCCAGGGATGTGTCCTGTGCATCGATAACGCGAATGGTTGATCGTTCGAGCGTGCAAAACTTGTACAACAGGGAATTCCTAATTTCGATAATGTTGCGCGAGATATCTGATGGGAATGAACTTCCGAACATGCTTCCAAGATTGCTCGTCGTGTTCCACATCGGATACAATTTTCGGGGGTAGAGAAAGATGCTGAAAAATGGGAAGGAAAAACCGGAGAAAGAGTAAAAATAAGTCAGAAGGAAGAGCTAGAGAGGGCGTAAGATAAAGATATATCCGAAAGAATAAAAGATCATTTCGCGGGGACTCACGTCTCTACCTTTTTAATGGTGTAAGTTGTAGTTAGTCTTTCGCGTAGTTTATCGCGTATTCTTCCAGGGCTCACGGTGGCCCAGAAACTTACGACTTTTTTGAGAAAGTCGGCGTTGCACGCATCCGCCGTAATGTGCGGATGGTAGTGACAGTAGCATCCCTCCTTCAAGAGCTTCATGTTTTTCTTCGCGGTGCCGTTTATCTTGAACATGATATCCCTACGGGCTACGCTCAGACCGTCGATATAATATTGCGCCCAAGTGTTCAACGCACCGTTAATTATTCTGAGAAGTTTGTGATAATAGCCTTCGCCAAGACCGTAATTGACCTTCTCCCTGACGCTCTTGCAATTAAACCAATACAATTTCTTCCACTCATTTATCGATATCACGCTGATCGTGTGACGACGACAAAGGCAGTAATATTTCTTCGATTGCTGCTTATACAACGTCTTCAAATCCGTATAGCTACTGCTCAAACTCAACAGATCCAGGGTACTATTCATGCATTTGATCGCCCATCTCGGCTCTACCATTATTCGTCGTTCTATCGATGCTTTGATTGGACGAAGAAAGAGAGCTTTTTTGGGCTGGATGGATCTTAAGAAGGCCGCTCAAACGTGCGGTTTTTCACGAATAATTCCTGGGTCGTCCGATGAATGGACTCTAAGGTTCTCGTTCTTCCATCCGAAATGAAGCTTTCCTCTTCCATTTTATTGTCTTTTGGACGGTAGAGGAAACGGCGGTGTTTCGCTCGCAAAATATGCCCGGTACACCGGACTAACTTTCCTTTTAAGCTCGATGTTCGCGAGTATTACTCGTACCAAATAAGAAGGACTTTTGTACTCTCTATCTCTTAGAATCACTTTTTTTTTCCTTTATTTTCTCGGCAAAGGATAGACAAATTCGCGATGTAATGTCTACGAAGCATAAAATTCTCGATCCTTGTCGTATAACTCGACAATTTGCTCTACGAAAGCCTCTGCCACGGGTTCCAATTTTGTCGTAAGCGTTCTCAATACGCCGATCACTATGGTAGATGTGAAATAAAAGACGAATAGTCTGTACCCGCGGAACATGTTACGACTTTCGTCGAACTAATTATCTAACGTTCCGTATCTCTTTGCTATTTGATCATCCCCGTTATCGTCACCGACAACGTCTCGAAAAATTCGACGATACATCGTCGTCTATGTATTTTACGTCTTTTTCAATTAAACGATCATTCGTTTTCGGATAAGGCAAATCTTCTTTGCACTCTTTTTTTCTAAACTCGCTACGCTATTGATCTATCCTCTAATGTAATCGTGCAACGTATATGTATCTACGTACTTGTGTCTGTGTGTGTGTATGTGTGTGTATGTGTGTGAATATATAGATATATAGATATATATATATATATATATATTCTAAATTTTCTCTAAGATACTCGTACGAAGAACCTTTTATAGACAAAACGGTCCTCGTCGGTACTTATCACTGTCGATTCGCCCAAAAGGCTTCCTCATCGAATCTAACTTTAACTAACTTTATCAAACCGATCTCTTTCTCTTTCGTTTGTCCTCAAAGATCATCGGTATCGCTTAGCCGCTGCAACCTTTTCTTTCAACGAGTCAAACTTCTCCTTATCAGCTTTTATGGCTGCTCGCGATGACGCAAAATGTTCTTTTAACGCTCTTAAAAGTAAGTATACAGAATATTTTGTGCAATACACACATAGAAACGAATTTCTCCGTATAAAAATAGGTACGTTGCGTCTTTCGCGATATCACGTTTCTTTCTTTGTTTTGTATTTTTCTCTTTTTTCTTTGATCTCTTTTAAATATACATACATATACGTATACTTAGATTATAAATTCTCGTTACCACGAGAAATAATTCCTGCTGATCGATCACGCGAGTATACCCTTCGCCTGACGAACTTTCCTTTCCTTTCCTTTCCTTTCCTTTCCTTTCCTTTCCTTTCCTTTCCTTTCCTTTCCTTTCCTTTCCTTTCCTTTCTTTTCCTTTCCTTTCCTTTCCTTTCCTTTCTTTTCTTCCTTCCTTCCTTCCTTCCTTCCTTTCTTCTCCCTCTTCTCTCGACAAAATATAGTAACGATCTTACACCGCGTTCTCTTCTACCAGCAGTTCTATCACAAAAACAACGATTCCTCGAGAATAAATTAACTCTCCCCCGTTAACACGGACTGTTCGTCTATTCTCTTCTGAGAAAAAAGTTTCATTGTCGACGATAAAAACATCACCGATCTCTAAGGCAAGTGGATAGAAGTATAAGGGAGACAAATGTAATGCAAGATGAAGATTATATATCCAGGTACGTTAGACACACACCGTGCGCGCAAACAAACTCCTCGAAAGCACGGAGCAAAAGTTTCTACGTTGTACGTTCAGTTTTAAACATTCCACGCGAGCTTCAAATTCCAACAATTAACGTATAGAAAGCAAAAGCAACGAATCATCGATAAAGTTACACGACGAGACGAAGCAACAGCTGCACATCCTTCGCCTATCGAAAGTTTACACCGAAACGATGGATCAACCCTTCGACGAAATCGGAAATTCGTGGATCACCGTGTGCGATTTAGAACAAACGAAATCTATACGTATTTATTTCGTCATCTATCGTAAGATCGATCGTCGATAGAAGATATTTCGTTCGCGGATAAACTCGTTGCAGGTATCCCCTTTCTTCCATTTTGATGATAAAAAGGACGGCAATTTCCGCCGGATATGCTCCTCCGGTGGACTTGGCGGTCCTCCGTGGAGAACCCGGCGGTGAACACCGGATGACACCTTCTAGCAATTGACGACACCGGTGAACGGATGTTTCGGGCTTGCTCGTAAAAACGACTATATTTGCTTAAGTACTCTTCTCTTATGGGAACGACGAAGGAGGAATCCTGACTGAAGGAAGCTTCGGACGAACGAGGCCGCGTTCCTGTGTTTTCGTGAGTGAGTCTGTATACGTGTGTGTGTGTGTGTGTGTATGTGCGCTTCGGGGAGAGAAAGAGAGAGAGAGAGAGGGAGATGGATAGATAGAGAGGATGCTGAGCGCGCGAGTCGCTTCCTCGAGCGAGTCTGCAGCGGCCGCGAACGTGCTCAGCTTCGGACTACCGCCGGAGAACAGGGTAGAGAAGCTGCTACCGCGAGGGGAATCAATACCTCGCTCCTTCTGGAGGGTAAACGAGGTGTCGAGGGGAAGGAAGAGGCGGAACAGGAGCCACGGTAGTAGGGATTGTGGTGGGAGTAGAAAAAACCAACCCCTTCTCTTCTCTCTCTCTCTCTCTCTCTCTCTCTCTCTCTCTCTTTAACGCGCAATCGTACCATCTCTCTCTCTCTCTCTCTCTCTCTCTCACCTCACCCTCTTCCTGTTCCTTCGGTAGGAAGAGAGAAAGAGGGGAGGGGATGGAGAGAAAGCGTGTTTGGAAAGTGCTCGACTAGGAACGAGGGATGCGCTTCCACTGCGGGGACTTGGAAAATGCGGCACGATTCTTTCACGACTGTATGGATATAACAAAAGGATAAGCATAGTGCATCCTTCTAGCCTGAAATTCGATGTAGGATCGTAAATCCAGAGGTTGAAATACCAATGGAATATATCGTGTGTCCTTCCTCGATTCGATATAGCGCGCGCATCGCCCCATTTAGAGTATGCTATATACGTATACGTACATCCATATGTACGTGCATATCTATCTATGTATAGATACGGACGGATGTTTGTGCTTTGCGACAAAATTTTAATCGATGCCACTGTAGGATACCGAGTGGTCCGGGAAAGAGCGGGAGAATCGCGTTCGAATCGCGGACGAAAGCACTTGTCATTCGGTTTGCTTTATTGATCGGCCAAGAGAATAAGCATTTCGTCGATTAATTGCGAAATACGAAAGGGTAACGATTGCTTTCGTAACCTTTCGCAAAGATCGCGGAATATTTTTCTATGCGTTCCACGAGCACGCGCGTCCATTTGTGTGTATGGGAGTATGCGCATTAAGTCTCGAATAGACGTTCCGTCTTATGCTTCGATCAAGGGGGTTAACTCAATCGATTATACGCTTTGTAAATTATGTAATCTTTTAGCTAACGTTAGAAAATATATGCCATGACATTTCACTGCTTTTGAAAACGATAGAAACGTTAGCCGTACCCTTTTCTAAAGATGCAGCCAGTTAGTTGAAGGAAACCTTTTCAAACGCCTTGAACATTTTCCCCATTTATTTGTCGTCGCTTAAATTATATATAGATATAAACTGCAACCTGACTTTTATCACATTCATCAGTATTATCACTGAGCAGGAGAAAAACTATAGGAAAAAATGATGAAGGAACGGACGATACATTTGCGCATGCACCTGTTGTCAAAGACCGCCTTTTGGTCTCTTGTGAAATGGCGTTAAAATAACACGCAAAAACATATACAAGTGTACAAATATATATATATATATATATATATATATATATCTGCAAATATTTTATGCCTACGGATATTTTACATAAAAAGATACACGTTATATGCATATAACCACGTAGGAAGCGACGGAAAACAGAGCAATGCTTGTAGTCAAAGGGATTGCGGTTGTCGACGGATTCAAACGAGTCGCAGACGAGAAACAAAGTCAGCGGGTTATCGATGTTTCTCAGATATGTATATGCGAGCATCATCATCAAACATATGTCAACAAAAAGGAAAAAGAGAGAGAAAAGAGGAAAGCGCGTTGCACCGCGTGTGCAATGCACTCTTTCCACGCTCTCGTGCACTCGCCTGTTCTCATCAATGTGCCCGCAAGAAAGATGTCTACAGGTGTATGCGTTTACCCTTCCACGCGATGCGGATCAGAGAATGTGAGAGAGAGAGAGAGAGAGAGAGAGAAAGACAGAAAGTAAAAGATAAAACAAACGTACGCGATGCTGACATACATATCTCTTTTTCTATTCGGGCCAATGCTGTAAGTACGAATAATGGCATTATCGATCTATTCAATTTCTATTATTCTCTTTCGACGATAATCTTAACGGGAGAAGAACGTTTCACACGAATTCTCGTGATAACGTGAACGATAAATTAGCAAGAATTTTAGTTCCTTGATTATCGATCCTGAATTATCGAGTTCACTCATAATCTAATGAAAACCTATATGAGATGTTGATTGCTGGATGCAATATCAATAAATAACTGCACTGATCTATTAATTATCGTATAATGTTTACCCAATAATTACTAAATAAATCGATGTACACGACACGAAATCTATCTATGTAAATGTTTCTGTAAACTTGCTGGCAAGCGACAAGTCATAAACTGATTCATGTGTAATTAATTTAAATACGATAGATTTGTTTAAAGTCCGAAAAAATGATGTATATGCATACATCGACGATCATAATCACAATAGGAAATGATATATCCTTATGATGATAAAACGTATCGAATAATTCTCGTATATCTAGGGATCTCAGAAATAAAAATGACGCTTGCTTTTTCAAGCGTAAACGTTCGTCGTCGTAGTCGCTGTCGCGGCTCATTGATGCAAACCGCCCGAGAAAATGTCGTCCGGCTACAAGGCTTTAAATCGCAAATGGATGTTTAAAACAAGCAGCAGGGAGAGATCACTTCAAAGAGTCTTTATAACTAATGCCTCCACGTCGCGCCACGGTTGCTTCGAGTCGCTCTTTTTCTCGCGTTTGCCGGTTTATATGAAGTCGAAGAAGAAGAAGAGGCGAAAGGAGGGTAGATGTGTCGGTAAAATTGTGCGTTTTAAGTCTTCTTTTCCTCGCGATATGAATAGTTATCCGCGTTTAAATATTTCCTGCCTACATTAAAATTATAGGGAAAAAGAAAAAAAAAAGAAATCACCACAAAATCCAACATCTCTCGTTTCTTTCATAATTTCACCGTTTTTTTTTTTTTTTTTTCACGAACCGTACTACATTATGTTTCACGCTACGTTATATTTAGGAAAAGAAACATCTGAGTTATAAAACGAAAAAAAAAAAAAAAAAAAGAAGAGATAGTTCATTGGCGAGATTGGCCGATGTCCTTTTTGAAACGAGATTCTCTTTTCGCCCTCTCTAACGCCTCCTATAGAGACACGGTACTCATGTCAAACATTCGATGAGGTACTTCAGAGGAATCTTGATATATCGACACGATAAGGTCAATAGCTACTTGGATAACTCACCTCCGAAGACGTCAAGTAACAAAGCCTCGAGTCCGTGCTCTCCAAGGATGCTTGTTGAACGATTCCATATCTACCATCTCTATCGGACATATAATCGGAACGAACGCTGTCCTGTCTGTCAAAAGTACCTCTGTAACAGAACAAAAGGGTAATTGTGAAAATATCGAGCGAGATTCTTTTAATTTCTCATAGAACCAAAAGTGATAACGATTAGTAAAATATAATTTTCTTTAAAAAAGAAACAAATAAATGTCTATGTCCAAGATTGAAGATTTTTATAAAAAACAGACCAAGCGTTGTACAAGTTATAGACATAGAAAGTGTTTCCACTTTCTTGCAATCTCCATGTTAAAGTAGACATCATAAACCAAGGAAGAAGTAAGACGTAAAATCGTGCGCTGATGGTTTTTTCTTTTTTTTTCCTTTTTTTTTCTTTTTTTTTCTTTTTTTTTCTTTTTTCTTTTTTTGTTTTCTTTTATCGAAGATAAAGGTACGACGGTGTGTGGGCAATGTTGGTGCGTCGGAGCATTTTAATATCGAAACCGTGCGATTTTTCCATCTAGACGCACTGCAATTACAGGTGGTGACGTTTTAGAAATCGTGCCTGAAACGAGGCAGCGCTCAGAAGACGGCCAAGAAATGTGGTAAACGTGAAAGGAGAGCGTAGCACAATGAAGGTAGGAAAGACAATGAAAACAATGCAGCAAGTCGGAGGTTGGCCGGGGGTGAGAGGACTCAAGCTTTACTCCTGATGGGAGAAAGAAAAAGAAAAAGGAAAAAAAGAGAAAAGAATGCTAGGGGCTTAAGTGTAAGTATGCATTGTAGAAAAGAAGGGGTCACAATTTTATACACTACGCGTATATAATTTAAGTAATGCGCACATTCAGCCAGCATGTCTTGCTGTTGCTATTTCACGAAGTGGCAAGAGCAAATCGATCGATTATAACCTCGATCAAAAGGTGAAACTTTCGAATTGCGAACTGAAAGTTACCGTAGAACGTTCTTTTAGGTGTCGCGCAGGAAAGACAGCAGGTTTCAATCCGGCATCCACTCGTAGTATCCGTATTCACAAGTAGAAGGTGTAATAAATAAGATAGGATAAAAAAGAAAAACTCATGCGAAGCAACTCACCTTTGTTCCAAGGAATCCGTTCGATTGGACTTGTAGCCGCTATCGTTGAGACTCCCTTCGTGTCTCAAGGAGGGCAATGAGTCCCATGGAGATTCTCTTTTATGACTCGAATAACCTGGATTTATTGAACTGGATGCACCTGAACCGAGCGTCGAACTTCCGGATTGCCAACCATCCGAATGCCTAAACCACTGAGCACGTGCCGATTCCCCGATACAGCTGGCGCATCTTAAATATTCAAACGGAATGTTTCCACTTTAACGACGACGCGAACAACAAAATGATGGTTCATTTTTCATTCAAAATATTTTACAATAAAACGTAACGATCATTTCGTTCTTTCGTTAAACGACGCCGTCCTTCTTAATTGACTTTATTAATAATTTTACGTTACGTAGTACCAGCAATGCGCAAGCTTGAATTGGGTTCACTCTAGCAACCTCAAATTACATCTACAAGTAATTAACTACGAACTTCGGATATTATCTGACCTACTTAGAAGCTAAAAAAGTACCATACCGAGAATTGTAATCGCTGAGGTAGCCGCGATCACGATCCACCTCTCGTTCTCTCTTTTCCCTTATTATCTCGTTTCGATCGCTGTAATAGCCGTCCCGATCTTTGCTGTTTTGTCTCTCGTTACAATAACGATACGACAGCGGTAACGTCGATGATTTGTTCGAACTCAATCCTGCAATCGCATTTCATTACGATCTTACGTTAAATATTCCTTTACTCTCACATTATAAGCATTCGTCTCGTAGTTCCTAATTCAACAAGGTTAAATAAGAAAAGTTTGGACAAGATTCGGTCTTGACATCACTTACGTCTTCGCGAAACGTGCGGTGTGCGTTGAACGTTCAAAGGGATGTTCTCAGCCAATTCTGAAACGATGAAACGTGAATGAGGATTCACAAGCGAATCTTCTTGTTTAAACGAAACAAAACATAAAAAGAAAAGATGAGATGGAAAACTCACCCAGGTTCTCCATACTCTGAGTCAGCAAAGCCTCAAATGTACGCAAGCTATAACTTTCAGCATCCATGCCCTTGGCCAGAGTATTTCTCAGATGTCTTTCGTATTCTAAAAGAAGCCTGCTGGTAGGGCTCCCAGGTGTCGAAACCGACTGCATATTTTGCTGTTGATATGTCTGGCCGATGTTGCAACGACGAGAGTTGCAATGATTCGGTTGTTCCATGTCCGAGTTACCATTGGAAGAACTCGGTGTTGTCGCGTAACATTGATTATCGAAAATGACGTTATCCGAAGGCGGGGACATATCACCTGTGCACCGATTATGTTCCGAATCTAAGTACGTCCTGCCTCTGCCGCCTACGACAGAGAGGTGCTTCATGCAGGGATTGGAAATGGTGCGCATTACAATGGTTGAATGATCGACGAAGGCGTGTCTTCCTAAGAATTACTTTTAACCTTAAATGTTATTACAGTGTTGACCTTAAATGTTGATAAAAAAAAAAAAAAAAAAAAAAAAAAAAAAAAAAAAAGAAAAAAAAAGGAAAAAGAAGAGAGAGAAAACAACAGCGGGAAGAAACGTGACGGACATATTGCGAATACGTGTTATATAAAAGGAAAGACAAAGTGATTTGGTGCTATGTCAGAATATTTAGATTATTGCAAATAATTCAAATTTGATTGTATAAAAGATCGTATCGCATTCGAGTAATAAAATAGACTTTCACGATGCACACATGAGTGAGAGTTTATCGATGACAGTAAATCATTCTTTTTGTGATTTGCAAGCAGTGAAAAAAGTGAATTGATTTAGTGCTTCGACGTTTAAAGAAACGTGCTCTTGTCTTATTTCGTTTGAAATCCGAATAGGTAGGTGTTAAGAAACACTGATTGACAATAATAATTTGATTTGCGTGAGAAAGAAAAACGCCGAAACGTGTAGATTAGATATATAAAAATGTCGAACGTGTACCAGGATATTGTTGACCCATGTCGTGAACACTTCTAGAAGCTTGAAACTTGTTGTTATATGGCGCACGATAAGGATGCGAATAATTCTCGTTTTCTGCCTCCTGCATAACATACTTCTGATTATTATTACTCGGGTGATAATGATAGCTATGATGACTATGTCTCTTTCTCGTCATTTCGGGTGACGTCACGGGACTATCGATGCTCGACATTGGTTTCAACATTCTCTTCAGCGTATTAGAATCTAAACTGATTCCGCCATTCTGTGCGTTCTCGATTCTCATATCGTCAGTGCTCTTGCTCTTTAATTTTCGTCCGGTGTTGTTGTTATTCACGATATTGAAGATGTTACCGTTCTGCATCTCCATTTCTGTGTAATCGGCCGACTTCGTGTGATGAAGCTGCTCCTTTCGTAAGGTTTTATTTTGAAGCGTACCACCTGCTTGCGTCCCTTCAGATTTCAAAGTTTCACTACCGTTCTGTTGAGTGGATGTGTCTTGACTTTTTTGTGACTTCTTTGGTGAAATCGTCGAACCTTTTTCTTCCGGACTGTCGATCTGCAAATACGTCATTCCAATTATTGACAATTTCAATTCACGATAAAGTATGAATATAAAGAAATTGACCTGCGATCCAACAGTAACCGTTCCAATGCCAACGTTCGCGGTCTTTGGTGTTGTCTGACACGTCTCATTCTGTTTCTCCTTCGGCTTACTCGTCTCGCTACCCTTGGCCGTTTTTCCTGGCGTTGCATTCGCGTTGTTAACATTATCGTACAACGACGCGCTCGATGTGGCCGCCGTTATTTTCTCACGGCCTGGTTCTATTTCCGTTGATCGTACCATGGTTCTTGGAAGCGTCGAAGCACCTACGAAATGAGAAGAGAAAAGTTCACGCTGATTCGCCCTATGAAATAAGGAATCGATCGAAAATATATATGAATATGAAACGTACTACAGGAACCTCGATATCTGGCGTCTTGATTTCGTAATCTGGCAAATTGTTCCGGGGGCATACACGTGCACTGAGGTTCTCTGGATCTGCTAGGCGATGCAGGAGTAGAGACTGGCTTTCGACGCGTCTTGATTTTCTGCTTGTTCGGTGGTTCGAGCTTCAACGAGTAAGAAGAGGACGCTTTCCTTGAAATCTTGAACGATGGTGACTGCGTGAAAAATTAAGTAGTGATTGCAAATGATTTGAGCTCTTTTTTTTTTCAAGCTTCGCCGTTCGTCCAATTGCAACGGTATACGTTGTGCGCAATCACACTTAAGATAGTTTTCTATCGAAAGTTTCGAATATATGAAAATGAATAAGCTTTACGTAGTCGTTATAAACTTACGCAACATTCTCTAAATTGTTTAGCGTCTATGGGGGAAGTAAAATTCAAGCCCCATGTATCGTTTGTCATAGTATCCTTCCAATAAACAAAACAGTCTGACGCTTGACCGATCCTCGTACCTGCAATACCAAAGAGAAAATAAGAAAATCGAGAGATTTATTCGTATAATCATAATAAATGTATCATTTGAAAAGCTGTCTCTACGTGTCTGCTATATTAACGAGTTTACCTGGTTGTACCAACCGCACGTCTAAAATCTTATCGACCTGACTGTTGTATGCCGTTATGTGGAAAACACATTCCGGCGAATCTTGGATACAAGTGATGTTAACAGGAACTAGATCCTCCGAGACCTGCTGCCATTTAACAGTCCCGGCTCCGCTGGCACTCACATGGAAAACTTCGGCCCATAGCCTAAAAACTCTTTTTATTACACACCTTACATCTTGTTAATAATATTATCGACATTGATACAGTGTCGAATATAATACTAACAAGAGTCGGGACAAGAGGATAGTATCAGTAGTCGATACGAAACATTAAAAGAAACACATAATCGTTTATCGACAATAAAAAAAAAAAAAAAAAAAAAAAAAAAAAAAAAAAGACAAAATTAGGATAAAAATCAACATTATTTATCGTCGTTTATTGTCATATTTCTTATTTATGAATGTAAAGAGAGTAAAACATTATTATTATCGTTAAACTTCAACACATTTTTGTTACTTTATACCTATATATTTTATAATTAGAGATTTAGGTATGTACTATTTATTTGTTATGCATTAGAAATATAAATAATGGTTTTTATCGTGAAGAAAAATAGTTGATGAACATTCGGGAAAGCTTATCGTCGGTTTCTTATCATCGTTAATATTAGGACAGGGCATGCACATTGAATTATTAAAACGTGCATTTTGATAGATTTAATTGTAATTAATGAAAATTTGTGATCTACACAGATGCAACAGATAGACTACTTATTTTTTATATGTTGTTTTCGAGTGTGAATAAAAAAATAAAAAGATATGAAATATTCACGCTTTTTATATGCAATGAGAATATATTAAGATGCAACTAAATAAAACTACATGATACTCTATATGTAGATCTATAGACGTATAAAGCGCAAGTGTATAGATGAAATGGAAAAGGAGTTACCATGTGCGTGTAATAGTACGAAAATATAGAGAAGACACAGTGTATGTAAAAAGTAGTAAAACTAAATATACTTCTACGATTATCGATGAAAAAGATCAAGAGTGATCCAAAAGTGTTACAATGATTTCAATCTTATCGATAGAGAAGGAAAAAGACGTAGTGGAAAAAGAAATAGGAAAAAAGAGCATATGACCACAGTACACGAAATATACTATTGCGTACGCTACCGTTCCGTATCTCAGTATAGCCTAAAAGCAAAATAAAAAATCAATAATTCATATGCGTTATTCATTCTTTATTAATAAATTAATAAAAAGATTTCTTATGATGGATTTCAATGATCTTACATTGTTGGAATACAGACACACACACGCACACACACACATACACGCACACACGCATATCTAATGATGTTTAACAATGGTCGAGTCAGGTCTCTTTTGGAACTTTTTATACATACATAGGTATACCTATATATACATACGCACACATATTTGTGTATGTGTGTGTATGTGTGTGTGTGTATATATATACATATATACATATTTTTAAACGGAGAGAACGCTCGTGAGATGTAGCAAACAGTGGAACGATGCGAGAAAATGAAAGAAACATACATAAGGGAAAAAGCTTACTCCAACGTTTACTACATGTACCGTGGTCTCTTAGTGAAAAAGACGAATTGTCGTATGTAATGAATGAACGAGAGAAACTCGATCAACGAGCGCGAAAGAAAGAAGAAGAGGCAAAGGAAAAAAAATAGAAGAGAGAAAAAAAAGAAGAATAGAAAGAACTATAGGCAAAGAATAGAGAAATAGAGACAAGCAAACGCGATAGAGGGTAAAAGATTCGAGAGGATGGAGTATTTACGTGAATGAGAGACTCGACGAGTCACTCCTATAAATGGTGATGGAAAAAGTTTCGGCTTGAAAGATGAAAAATGAAAGAAAAAATAGGTATAGAAGCTGGAAGGGATAGAGGAAGATAGATAGATAGATACAGAGAGATAGAGTGAGAGAGAGAGAGAGAGAGAGAGAGAGAGAGAGAGAGAAGTCAGTATAATGCATTCAGTACAAGTGTGTACGAGTGTCTTCGAAGATAGAGAAAACGGTAACATGGTTGAATGGAATGGTTCAATGGTTGAATGGTTATGGTATGCGCACCTCTTCCTCTCTCTTAAGCTTCCGCACCTGAGCAAGTGGCCAGTATCACCCCTGCGCCCTCCACCGCCGCCGATTCCACCCCTGGCTCCGGTCTGCCATGGGGAATCCTCGTAACGATATGCCTTTCTGATAAGAGGAGCGCAACTGCAGGACAGCTTGTTGCCCATTCTATCGCTCCTTTTCTAATTCCTCTTTCACGTCTCTCCACCTCCACTCAATACCACACCTTTCTCGCGATCCTATCCTTTTTTTACTCTCTAACCAATTATTTCTCTCTTTATTAAATTTACCTTTGTCTTTTTTATTAATCGTTATGTTACACCGTCGTTACTTTTTTCTTCTTTTTTCTTTTTTTTTTTTCCAACGACAAACGATCTCTTATTTATGTATATTTATATGTATGTTCTCTTCTCTTCCTTTCTATCTGTTATTGTTTTTTGTAATTTATTTTACTTCGTTATACGTCTCCTTCGTTAGACGTCTCTTTTTAATTCTTTTTGACACACTATACGAACTTCACTTGGCTTGTCTGTCGACTTTTGGCACCAGTTTCGAAATACCGTTTCCGGTGGTTTTCGCGATCTTCGTGTTCTCTTTATGGTATGAGTTTGGGAAGCACTATATAACAGGGACAATTCCCCGAAATAATCGAGATTAGAAAGAGGTATCTTTATTGTCACATCATTGCGATCGTCGAAATTCATCAGCTTCTCTCTGGCATGATCACTGTAAATAGAAAATAATTCGAGTTAGACCGATCATAAATATTTTATCATTTCATATAGAATTTTCTTATACATAAACAATTACGTGGATATAATAAATGATAATCAATATTAATAGAAACATGAAACTATCGATGATATAAGAACGATAAGTAGTTTTGTCCAACGTATGGTCGGACGTCGCACGTCTATCTCAAATATTTTTATTTACAGTTTTATACAGAAGAAAAGAAAAAAATGATCAAAAGGATATCGATTAAAACAATGCTAAAATCCCATCACAGTGGTCTATCAAATCTACATCAAACGAGAGATAATCAATGAGAATCCGATAACATTCACCGTCAATCCCGGCCGACCACATATGGCTCATAATTCCTAGGAGCATTACCGCTGCTGCTGCTGCTACTGTCACTACTATTACTACTATTACTCCTACTACTACGACTACGTCATAAAAACACGGCCATGATAGCTTAATCATCGCGTTTAATCGATTTCATCGAGTCATCGTGGCTCTTTGGCAGTCTATCGACAAGAGCACATCGTCCCTATACCGTAGAAATTAATTTTAATCGCGGCACAGTAATCAAGCTCGATGTGGGGTCAACAACATTGTGCGGGGTGGATGTGTCACGGATAATAAAAGGGGTGGCGTCACGAGAGAGGGTTACTGAACCGCTGCCGGCTCCTCATCTACGTAATACGTCGCGTCATCGCGATAAATCTACGATACCGAGTTGTACGCAAATCCAACGATCTCGTATGATCGATTATCATTCAGCGCAAACTTTGAAAGAAGTTGATTTTAAGGAGATCCTATGCTCGGTCCTCTGCGGTTGCATTTAGGTCATGAAAGGCAAAGATCGTTTGTCAACAAAACCAAAATCCATAAGATTCTTCGTGATCTATTCGCTAATGACTCAGAAACGAATGGACAGAGATTTGCCTTTCATCCATTATCTCCTTTCATTCAGATCGTGAAATTCGACGCACACAGGAGATCTTTCGAAAGATCAAAGAAATCTTCGATTTCAAAAAGAAATCACGATGGATATTTATGGCAAAACAGGAGCCCGGCTAACGTGTAGGCGTTGGTAAAAGGAGCTTTCTAAACACTATATCGATTTCGGCGGTGATGCGGTTACCCATCGTCCGCGCTTAAGCATGAATGGCGGGTGTAGGTCGAATTCGGTTCGGCCGAAATATCACGGATGTTTACTCCTTGCCGCTCCCTGAGACACGAGAAGGGAGCGCCGACTCTCGACTCGACGATTTTATATTCTCGACACACCTCCACCTTGTTAATTCTTATTCACTTTTCACGATATCTCAATCACGAATTAAATTGGACATTTCGTACTCGTATTCGAAACTCGAATGTTTTTCTCTTGCGACAGAGAAAAGGAGAAAACTGAGAATTCCAAGAAACGTTGAGAACGCGGAATTACGATCAAATTCGAAGGAACTATTCACGAAAAAAAATAAAAAAGGGAGAAGACGAAGACGAAGTAGAAGGGAAAAAAAGTTCCGCGGCTCCGCCTAGTCGCTCGCGTAAACACTGCACCAGACTCGATGCACCAGCCGCTGCATCCGGTACACGATCAACGCCCCGCCGCGCCACCCACCTTCGAGAGGAAGGAAACCTCCTTTCTCTCGGTCTCGTCCTTTCCTTCCTCCTTTTCCTCTTCTACCCGCCTTTTTTCTTTTCTCTTTACACCACTTCCTTTAACATCACTCTATATCACGGGGTGTCTCTTTCTCCCTCTCTCTCTCTTTCTCTTTCTCTTTCTTTTCCCTTTTCCTTTATTTCTTTTCCTTTGCTCTCTAATTCGTTCGAAGAAGGAAGAAGGTGACTCACCGTTGGCAAAGTCTTCGCCACGGTAGAAAACCGTCTCGAGTGTATCGAGGCGTCGCGATACCTGGCCCTTCGCTACGTTCCAATAACGGTGCCGAAGAAAGGGAGATGTAGAACGAACGAGAGAAAGACGTGTATGTGTGTTTGTGTGTGTGTGTGTGTATGTGTGTGTGTACATATATATGTACATACATATATATATACACACACTTATACATGTATATATGGATAAAGAGAAAGAGAGGGAGGGTCAAAGAGACACAGTGGAGAGGCGTAAAACACAGAGAGAGAGAGAGAGAGAGAGAAAGAGAGATGGGGAAGCGTAGATAGAAAGGAAAGAGGGGAGGGTCAGCGCAACTATGGCGGAGGGGTGTGGGTATCCACCCTTTTCTCGAAGCAAGAAAAGTCTCGTGACACCGAAAGACCCACCGTCGATTGGCGAATGACGATCTCCGAAGTGGTCGATGCCGTCGAGGATCGCCGTCGCAGTTTTTCTCTCTGTACGCACTCCACCGTCGTAAGCGTAGTCATGCACACGGTATTTCCGGTGTTTTGCGCCAAATCCTCGCCGACGGCGTAGCCATGGATACTGCAGGATCGGACGGAGAGCCGACTATCCCGTACCCCTCTTGGCCACCCTCACGAATGCGCGTCCCCACGGCCGAAAATGTCAATATCCTCTCTCGCTGCGTCTGCCTTGCGCCCCCTCGCGGCTGCTCTTACCCCCTCCAATCCCCACCGCCCTTCTCTCTCTCTCCCTTTCTCTCTGTCTCTCACGTTCTCCTCCTCTACCACCTCGGCACCTCACTTCGCACTTCACCCTTTGCCCTTCCTCTCACTCTTTCTCTATATCTTTACGTATCTCTCACTCCGTCCATCCTCACCCTCGAATGCGAACGGCCTGTTTTTGTTGCCGCCCCTTGGAGGCCGCTTTCACCAGCAGCGCCCCGCCCGATCGTCGGATCCTCGCGAAACGACGGATATGATGGGAGAGAGAGAGAAAGAGAGAGAGAGAGAGAGAGAGAAAGACGGGGAGAGAGAAATAGAAGAGAGAGGAAGAGATTCACTGACAATTTTCTATTTATTTTTTATTTTATTACTAATCTTTCTTTTCTTCTTTTCCTTTCACCGAATCACAAGAATATCTTCCGTCCATCTGTTTCTCCTTCCTCTTGTTTCAGCTGGTACACTTTGCACAACCCTCTCCGACGAACTCGAAGCGTCCGATCAGCACCGATCTTTTCCGACTTACCGGAAAATACGCGCGGCTCTGGTCGTCGCTTCCACCGTCACCTCCGTCGTCGTCGTCGTCGTCGTCGTCGTCGTCGTCGTTGTCGTTGTCGTCGTCGTCGTTGTCGTCGTCGTCGTCGTCGTCGTCGTCGTCGTCGTCGTCGTCGTTGTTATTGTTGTTGTTGTTGTTGTTGTTGTCCTCGTCCTCGTCGTCTACGTCGTTGTCGTCGCTGTCACGGCCGTCCTCGTCGTCGGTCTCGTGCTCCCTATAGTGAGGCGTAACCATAGAGATCGGCGATCAATGACGGGCATGCGCGTTATCGCGTTTACCTATGATAAAAGGGCGGACCACCAGCGTTTCCGTCTTTTTCTCGCTACCCCTGCGAGTTTATCTTCGCAAATCTTTTCTCTCTCTCTCTCTCACTTTTCCATCCCCTTATATCGCGAGCCTACTACCCCTTAAACGTTAGCCCGACCGATGCAATCGCGCACACCGTACGATCTCTCGCACGAAGGTACAGCGCGAAAGGGGCGAATGCTCGCGATACGGGGCAAGGACCGTGCCTGGGATATCGCTTATCGTTACTCCCATCTCGCCGGAACTCTATGTTCCTTTAACCTGACCTCTGCCCTATATTTTTTTGCTCTTGCGCTTCCCTTTTTTTACCACTCTCGTGAAAAAAGATCAAACCTACCTACAGATCTCTACGAAATTAATTTTGTTGCGAAATTGTCTGGAACGATAAATGAGAACGGATCAAGATAAAAAACAAAAAAGGAAAATATTATTTGACCTCCCTTCCTCGGATATCCCTTTCCCGTATGTAAAAATAAACGAATAATAAATCGCTTAGTTTTTCTAGATTCCCTAATTGATCTGCTTGAATAAATAGTTGTATCTATAACAAATTGTTTTAATTTGCAAGACAACCCCCTAATTTTATATACTAAGAAGATCTTAGATAGCATAAACTGACTATTTTTTTGCCTACTTTTGTCATTATAAATTGATTCTATCGTTTCAGACGATCAAATTTATATTCAATACGGGACGCGTGTCTTCCGATGACGGAATTCCAATATCTCTTCAAATTGGAGATTTTGTCTGATTAATGCATCGTCCTACTCTACTAACATTAAAATGATATAGATCGGCAATGATATTAATCAGACAATATTATAATTAATATAATAATTCGTTACTAATTCGTTTCACAAATTATCGACTACACTGGAAGCTACATGATTCATGTTACATTGTTGATAAATAATTCGTTTCTCATTTACATTGCATCATATTGCATTGATATTTAAAAAAAGAACGGTCGAATACTCGATGTTCGAATTAACGCTGATAATCTGATAAAATGTAGTAGATTTTTTAAATTAAATAATTTTATGTTAAAGTAGAAATCGTTTTATCATAATTTTTCCTACTATATTAATAACATTGATGATGCATTTGTAATTTCACGCACGTTGCCGCGCAAAGTTTCACACGCGACATAGCTAATGCGAAAAGTTAACCTCTCTTTTCCATAAATTTTGATTTGAAGTTATTCCATCGTGATATTCAACGATGTTGACAAAAAATATGTTAAAATTAAGACGCTTCATACATGATACTCGATTGAGTTCTCTTGCACAATTGTCAGCAAAGTACAAAGAAGATGTAGAGAATAAAATGCTAGCTTGGCAGATACACTCTTATGGCAACGTAAACGAATTAAAAATGTCAAATGTTAGAATACCAATAATTACAAACCCAATGGAAGTTTTGATCAAGGTCCAAGCAGCAAGTGTTAATCCTATAGACATTGCAATGATACGTATGGCATATCACTCTCTCGCATTAAGATTATGCATGTTTATGTATTGACATATTAAAAGTGATTATGTCTTTGACAGGTGGTTATGGTGCAACGTTATTAAATCTTATGCGTAAAGCAAGGAACTTTGGTGGCTATGCGTATAGCGATTTAATTGAATTTCCATTAACTTTAGGAAGAGATTTTTCTGGAATTGTAGTCTCAAAGGGACACAATGTTGGAGATAAACTAAAACTGGGAGACCAAGTATGGGGTGTAGTTCCTGTAGATAAGCAAGGCTGCCATGCTAATTACGTGGTTCTTGATAGTAGCTTGGTAATTTATATATCTTTACCTACATATAATAAAATATATTTTGAGTTAAAATTATGAGGCAAATTATACGATTACAGGTAAGGCAATATCCAAAAAACTTATCATATACTGAAGCTGCAAGTGTTTTGTATGCTGGATTGACTGCATGGTCTGCTTTATGGATTACTGGCGGTTTGTGTTATAAAACATCTATTGGTACAAGATTAAATAGAAGGATACTAGTATTAGGTGGTTCTGGAGGTGTTGGTACTATGGCTATACAACTATTGAAAGCTTGGAATATGCATGTAATATAATATTATTATATTACTATCGCATATGGTATTGTTCTCTTATTGATAATTATAAAAAATTTCTTCAGGTAATAACCACTTGTAGCAGTGATGCTGTAAATATGATGGAAAAATTAGGAGCCAATGTTGTAATAGATTATAAACAACGTGATGCTGATGCACAAATAATTTCTGAAGGACCGTATGTAATTTAATATCATTTAATTTGTAATATTTCACTTCTCAACATTTTATCAATAGCTATCATCAATTATATAAATAAATTTTACTTGCAGATATGATATAATTTTGGATTGCTCCAATCAAGGACCAGACTTAATAAATTCAAAGGGTTACCCATATTA
Organism: Vespa velutina; assembly: GCF_912470025.1. Classification (NCBI taxonomy): domain Eukaryota; kingdom Metazoa; phylum Arthropoda; class Insecta; order Hymenoptera; family Vespidae; genus Vespa; species Vespa velutina. The sequence goes on from NC_062201.1 coordinate 4,936,353, forward strand.
TACTTATATAACACTCAATTCTCCATTATTAAAAAATATTGATCAGTTGGGATTAATTGCTGGAACTTTTAAAAATCTTGGTGACATATTTAAATATAATATTCCAAAGTCTAATAACAAAGGTTCTGTAAAATGGGGCTTTTTTGTACCATCAGAAACAGGCATGAGTATGCTTCATGATTTTGTTGAATGTGGACAGGTACATTTCTATTAGATCATTTTCATTCTATAGTTAAACATGATATACAAATAAATATTCATGTTAAAAGTATATTTTATAGATAATACCAGTTGTGAAACAAATATATCCTTTTCAAGATTTACCAGCAGCATATGAAAGAGTAACGCAAGGTCATTTACGAGGTAAATTAGTTATTGACATGAAATAATATCTATTATAACTCTTTTATACAATTTCTTTAACATTTTGTTATTCTTATTAAAAAATTTTAATTTATTTATAATAAATATTTACCTTTAATTATACGTAATCAATGTACAATAGTATATTTTGTCTTTTCTTTTCCTTTTCCTTCATCCCTTTCAAACCCTATTTTATTCTTTACATCGGAATAACAATCAAATGCAAGTTCTATTGCTTTTTGTGAACCTATCTTTAAAACTTCATTCAAATACAATTGTTCGTTTAATAATCTAAATATCTCTTCCTGAATTGGTTTTAGCTTCTCTATTATCACATCTGCTAATACCAATTTATATCTATGACATTAAAAAGATATTAAAATGTAACTTTAATATTTTTCATGAGCAACATTATATATAAATAGAAATACCTACTTTCCAGTATCCAAACCTTGTGCATCTTTACAAATCTCTTCGGGTGATTTTCCAGTAAGCAAAGAATGAATAGCAATTAAATTGGAAACACCTGGTCGTGTTTCAGGTTCATAATTTACTTCAGATGTGAAGTCGGTTATGGCCTTTTTAACTTTTTCTAACAGCACATCTGGTTTATCTGTTAAATCCAACCTACTTTTGAGATCTTTATCCGATTTGGACATTTTTTTTAAAGGATCTCTTAGTGATTTTATTCTTTGACTTGGATCATCTAAAATGTACTTTCAATGAGCCATTACATACTTTTCTTTTTATTCAAATATTTTTAATAACATTAGTCATTATTTACACGTACCACAAATAAGGCTCCGTGGTATTGGAAAAGTATTTCCATACCTTTTATTAAAAGAGTCTGCTAAATCCTGTGCTAATTGTATATGTTGTGCTTGATCTTGGCCAACTGGTACATCTGTAGCTCTAACATATAATATTGTATTTGCCTTTTTATTCTATAGAATTACAAAAAAACATTTACAAAACTTAGAAGCATATGAATTAAGATATTATTCAAAGGATATACCTATAAAGCAATATATCCGCTGCTTGTAAAACAGGATAAATATATAATCCTAAAGGAATAGTCTTCAAGGTTTGACTTTTTTCTTTGAATTGCGGCAAATGTCCAAGCCTAGCCATGGTAGTAATACAACCAAGTATCCAACATAATTCTGAATGCATAGAAACATCTGATTGTTGAAATAATATGCTTTTCTGTGGATCTATTCCACATGCCAGTAATGTGGCTGTTACTTTAAAAATATTATCTTTCAATGTGACAGGGTTCTATAAAAATATATAATATATACGAATTGTTGATATTGAGATGATATATATATAAACACTATGCATCATATACAATTATTATACATTTTAAGTTCTCTTACATAGGGTAATGTAATAGAATGCATATCTGCAATACTCCATATAACTATTTTTTCTGAATTTTGTAACTCTACCCACTTCTGTATTGCACCTAGATAATTTCCTAAATGAATATTACCAGTAGGTTGAATGCCAGAAAATATTCTCCTTGAATACTCAGTTTTTACAAACTATAATCACAAATATAAATATGAAAAAATTAAAAATCTTTAAAGAACAAAATAACCTTCAAATTAATTTATTCATACTTTTTGGCTAAATGTTCTTATAGACTTTGCATTATGACAAACGTTAATATTCCAACTATGAGATATGAAAACACCACATTTAACGATTCTCAACATATTTTGTAAAAAAAAGTGGTGTACAAATTTTTATAAATATTAATTTATATAATCCGTTACCATAAAGGATACATTTGAGTTTTCCCGCAAATGAACAACTTAAGAAAAGACAATGAAATTTCATATACATTTCATGTTTAGAATTTCGTGAACTTAGCCGCTAATTCACACTACTTGTTATGATAAAAAGGCGCCAATTTTAAAAATAGAAATATATTGTAGTTTTTAAATTTGTGATGTGTTGTTGTATAAACGTATATACAATTAAAAATAAACAACAAATTATTTCTGATGATGTTGAGAATATAAATATAAATATCTTTATGGTTCTTATATAAAATGAAATATTATTGTGAAATCGTATGTACATATATATATATATATTTTTTTTTTTTTTTTTTAATACAAGGCAAGGTCATTATACTAAGAAATTCGTATAAATAAAGTATTTTTATTCTTATCAAGTGTAATTATTCCTACAAAGCGTAATTATTCTTTTTTTATTCTATATAATAACGTAGTTAAAAAAAAACATTGTTAATATAATTTATTTATTAACAATACAATTTTGGTAGATTTATTTATATGCTAATATTTTAACAATGGAACAAGATGGCAAAACATACATACCTTTAAATAAGAGTTTCCTAAAGAATAATATTAGTAGTAACGAAGGCTCTTGTTTAAATGTAGTAACACCATATTCATCTGTGTCTCGGTATGTAAATAGCATGTTATTAAATAATAAATGGTAACACAAAAAATTTACATTTTTAGAATCAACGAATGTTTTACAAAACTTAGCATAAATTCCAACATTACAAAACAGAAGCTTGAAATAAGTGGAAATGACAAGTATCTTGCAGGAACAATTCAAAGTATTATCACTAGCATGGGTCTTGTTTTTATCCAACCATCAATGTCTAATCTTTTATATTTGGATACTCCATTATTTGTATATAATCCAAATTCTCAGAATCAAAGTTTTACAAATTATGTTTATTTAGGCAAAATTGATGATATCTTTGGTTCTGTGAAAGAACCAATGTATAGTGTATATTCCTTATTAGAAGAAATTAGTATATTAAATGTTGGAGATCAAGTATATTTTCTTCTCAATGATCCAAATACAAAATTTATGTCCGTTGAACATAAATTGAACAACACTTTCAATATAATAAAGCACAAATGTAATGAGTAAGAAAAAAATATTGATCAATGATAAGTAATGGTTAAATAAAATTCATCTTAAATATACTTAAATACAATAATTAGCTGTACAGGTACAATTATATTTACTAGTTTAATTGTAAGAAAAAAAAAAAGAAAAAGAAAAACAAATTAAATAAATAAAAATTGAATAAAAAAGTAAAAAACAAGAATAATACTTTGATAAAATTCAAGCATACGATTTGAAATATAACCCAATACAATCAAACAATCGCCTACGCATGCGTGGGAAAGCAATATGAACTTATGTTGAGTAGGACTTATATATTCAACTAATATCAAACTCGTCGACTTATGTCGACGTAGTCGTCGTTCTAAGTACATCGAAGTTTAGTTGTCCAATTTTGTTAGTATTCGATATTACTAATTATCAATGTCAATATTATGATATTAATGATATTACAATAGTAAACAGTGCACTCTTTAGAAAACCGCAAGGTACAATAAACTTTCGATGCGTATATCGTAGTGACACAAAAACAATAAATTAATTAAAGAGAAATTTCATACAATTCATTGCCATGCATTTATGTAGATAAATTTCTATTTTTTATGGAGAATTATATATATTATAGAATATAGTTTATATTATATTTCGATTAAGTTAAAATCAATCACCATACAGACATACAAAAAACAAGGAATAGCCGTAGATCGAATGGCATTATGGAAAACCCACATAAAAAAATGATGACGGTATGTAACGGTGCGATAAAAAAGCGCCTTCTTATCATAAAATATAACAAAAATAACAATGGATAAGATTTTTATCATATGCATAATAAAATCATAAAGTATTTATATATAAAATTTATATCGCGACGAAATTGAATAAGAGTAAAAAATGTTCAAGTCAAATAATTTTTTTTTTTTTTTTTTTTTTTTTTTTTTTTTTTAATAAGATTTTAAATAATTTTGCCTTTTTTTTCTAGTCATGTACTAATGTGTCAGAACAGGCACATCATGTATCAAGAACAAAACGTGGTCAAGCTATAGGTCATGTAAGAGGTTTTCGTGGATGTACAGTATGGTTAACCGGTCTCTCAGGAGCAGGAAAGACTTCGATAGCTTTTCAAGTGGAAGCAATACTAGTTGATCATGGAATTGCAGCATACGGGCTTGATGGAGATAATGTCAGAAGTGGTTTAAATTGCAATCTTGGCTTTAGTAAAGAAGACAGAAAAGAAAATATAAGGAGAGTTGCAGAAGTTGCAAAGTTATTTGCAGATAGTGGACAAATTTGTTTATGTAGCTTTGTATCGCCATTTGAAGAAGATAGACAAATGGCAAGGCAAATACACAAAGCCTCGGATCTTCCATTCTTTGAAGTTTTTGTTGATACTCCGCTTAATGTTTGCGAAGCTAGAGATACAAAGGGACTTTATAAAAAAGCACGGCAAGGTGCTATAAAAGGTTTTACTGGTATAGATCAGATGTATGAAAGACCTATTAATCCTGATTTGGTGGTAACCACAGAGAACTGTACTTTAGAAGAATCAGCTGCAACGGTGATCGATCTTCTGGAAAAACAGTGTATCATACCTGTATTACCAAAACCTACTGCACCTATAAGAGAACTGTTTGTTCCAGAATCCAGAATTGCTTCTGCCAAAGCAGAAGCAGACACTTTGCAAAGTGTAGAAATTACAAAGATCGATATACAGTGGCTTCAAATTCTAGCAGAAGGATGGGCACTCCCACTTACTGGTTTTATGAGAGAAAACCAATATCTACAGGTATATAATACTTCTATACATATGCTTATGCTTCTGTAAAAAGCCGATATATATATATATATGTATATATATATACGTTGATCGAAAATAGAAAAATAAAGATAACTTTTTTATACTCTTAACACAATTGAAGGCTTTAGAGGAAATGTTTTTAGACTCAACATTTGAAATGTCTACTTGAAGGTGGAAAAGAAGTAAATCAGTCTATTCCTATAGTTCTTGCAATAAGTACTACAGATAAACTTCGTTTGGAGGGACATTCAGCGATAACACTTAAATATAAAAACAAGGCTTTGGCAATATTACGAAGACCAGAGTTTTATTTTCATAGAAAAGAAGAAAGATGTGGGTGGCAATTTGGGACTAACAACTTAGGTCATCCATATGTGAAGATGATTTATGAATCAGGAGATTGGTTGGTAGGTGGGGATATAGAAGTTCTAGAAAGGATTAAATGGCACGATGGTTTTGATATATATAGATTAACGCCAAATGAAATTAGAGCAAAATGTAGAAAAATGAAAGCTGATGCAGTATTCGCATTTCAACTTAGAAATCCTATACATAATGGTCATGCCTTACTTATGCAGGTATGTTTCTTTTTTTATCTCACTTATTTAAATTTATCTTTCATAATACATTTGATCACAGTAACATGGAACATTTTATTTGCAGGATACAAGAAAGCGTTTACTTGAAGAAAGAGGTTTTAAAAATCCTGTACTATTATTACATCCACTAGGAGGTTGGACGAAAGAAGACGATGTACCTTTACATACAAGAATTATGCAACATAAGGCTGTTTTAGAAGAAGGTGTACTTGATGCAAATTCTACTTTGCTAGCTATTTTTCCAAGTCCTATGATGTATGCTGGTCCTGTTGAAGTTGGTGAAAATTTTTACAATTAATATGTGCTAAAAAATGTATAAATATATAGTTATAAAATTTGTTGTTAAGGTACAATGGCATGCCAAGGCCAGAATGAATGCAGGTGCAAATTTTTACATTGTGGGTAGAGATCCAGCTGGTATGCCACATCCAAATAAGAAAGCTACACCCGATGGTAATCTCTATGATCCCACTCACGGTGCAAGAGTTCTTTCAATGGCACGAGGATTACAAAGCTTAGAAATCATTCCATTTAAAGTTGCGGCTTATGATAAAAAAAATAAAAAAATGTCCTTTTTCGATCTAGAACGGAAACAAGATTTTGATTTTATATCAGGAACGAGAATGCGTGGTAAGAAATAAGATATAATGTATGTATGTATGTGTATGTATATATATATATATACATATATATATATAGATATTCTTATTATTAAAAAAATCATATTAAAAATACATTGTTATTGTAGATTTAGCTAAAGCAGGAAAGTGTCCACCTGATGGTTTTATGTCTCCAAAAGCATGGAACATCCTTGCACAATATTATCAAAATGTAAATAAGAATTAATTAGAATTCACTTAGAATAATTTTATAATAGTCTATAAATTAGACCACTTCATACAGTGCAATTAGTCTATTTACATCCTCTTATACCGATTGACATATGCCACACTATACAAAAGTAAGAGCGAAATATGGTTTTAACTACATGTTTTAACTACATGTATATTTAAAATTTTTCTCTTGTACAGCATAATATCGGGAATTTATCCCTTCATTAGATAGGTCGATGTCTATTTGCAATGAATCTGCAATGTGTAAGTAAATTTTATTTTTTACCTACAAAAAAACTGACGATATTTTCTATATATATATATATATGTATGTATGTATGTATATATATATATATATATATATTTTACATATGTATATGTATTAACAAAGAATACGAAATGTGTGACATATATGGTATGTAATATTGAAAATATTTCGAATTGATAAGATAATATATATAGCTTTAGTAGCGTAAGGTACAAATTAGTTACAAAATACTTATGAAAGAGAAAACAAACTTTATAATGATTATGTACAAATGAGAATAATTCAATGTATTCAACTAAATAATAAACACATTACGTGCACACGATATTTGGCTTTTCGAAGGCTGCTAAAGTAACAGAACAAAGAATTTATGATAGTGAAAATATTTTTTATTACCACGATAACGTACAGACGAAGTTGGATAAAAAATGAAAACAATATGACAAAATAAAGTACGGAATTTATATCAGCATATTTTATGTTTTGCATTACATAACTGATCAATACTGCTTTTCTAACAAGTAAATCAAAATTATAGATGTCTAGGACAAAAGGTAAAAAATGTTACAAATGAATATTGTAATAAGCGAACATTATTATAATTGTGTTATTATTGTGATAGATACTTTAATATATTCGTATAATAAATTAAAAATAATTGCTTTTTGTTCTTTATGGATTGTATCCATAAATTGAAAAATTTCAAATATACTTTCCAAAGAATAATCATAATATAAAGAGATTAACACAGTTAATCGTAATTGATTATACTGATTATACAGAGGGAAGAATATTTAAAAAATCTCGATTGTAACGTAATTTCAAATAAAACTTATAAATTCATATTTTTTATCTTATTCTATTCGTATATTTAAAATATATACTATTTATATCAAAGGATTTATTATGTTTTCTTTGCAAAGCTATTATGTTTACAAATATGTTGTTTTCCAAGTGAATCCTATATTCCATAATGACATCTTGTAATGGAATAAGTAAGTTTGATAAATGGACAAGATCTCAAATATACAAACATATGCTTAATGATACTGTCGATCTTACAAATAAATGATTATCTAACATTGCATTAATATTTAACATTCTTATTCCTTTCTTTTTTTTTTTTTTTTTTTCTTTTTTTTTTCTTTTTTTTTTTTTCTTTTTTTTTTATATAGATTTGTACATAGTATCATAATATAGCAAATAATAATTATTTCTATTTACTATAAAGTATATTTTCTTTTTTTTCTTTTTCCATTTATTTCCTTATAACTTGAAAATTTTATAGACTTGTGTTTCAATATGAATTGCAAATATGAAGCCTTTGTTTTATCGTATTTTACATTGTTAACATATATATTTATATGTATAACCTTACAAAACTGCTACTTCAGCAGTGAAAAATCGTTTTTTATGTTACAGAGTACGCAAATATCACACTTTATATGTAGTCATTATTCGTATAATTACTTTAATATAGAAAATATCCTGAATTTATTTTACAGGAATGTGACTTTCCTTTAGAGAGAAAGCACAATACAATTTTACCTAGAACCACAAAATGTTTCTTTACAAATACGATTTTATCATAATCATAAATAGTCAAATCATTCCTTTTAATTGTTATACATTATAGATGCCGTTGCTAAATTGACTTCTGCGTTCGTATCAGATAAGTCAGGTAAAGATAACATTACAGGAATAACTTGAATTTTTCCAGAATCATCTTGTTGTTGTAAATGTACTACAGTTCCACTCTGTAAAATTTCATTTGTCATCATTTCATCTGCCATTATTTCTGCAGATTCTATGTTGTCTGCGGTTACTTCTTCTGTATATACAGTGGTATCCTCCATGTTCATGATAACTTCTGCAGCTTCGGAAGCTTCCCTCGATGTTTCTTCATAATCCTACGATATATAATAATTTGAAAAATATATATTAAGTAAGATTTGTGTTAACTAACAAGTCCTTAATATATATTATAAATTTATATACCTGTTCATAGACCTGCTCGTATTCTTCTGTAATTTCTGGTTCTTCAAATTTGACAATTTGTTCTTTCACAAATTTTTCTTCAAATGCTTGACTTGATTGTTCTTCATATTGACCTTCTGTAAGCTGTGCATTTACACGTGTCAGTTCTTCCTGTTCTTGTTCAGAACAAGAGGTTTCTTCTTGAACTTTCGAGTGCTTAATATTTCTGCCAGGTACTATTCTTTTAAATCCAGATCCTCCTAAACTTTCGTGACGTCTTTCATGTTTGTTCTTATCACCCAAATACTTAAAACGTTGTCTACAAACACTACACGAATATGGTCGTTCGTTTGTATGAGTTCTTTCATGACAAACAAGCGCGCTTACTTGTTTACACCTCCAAGGACAGTATCTACACTGTAAAGGTCTTTCGTCGCTATGTCTATTTTGATGATGCTTGATGAGTTGTATCTTTGTCTTTAAGTTAAAACCACATATTTCGCATGTATACGGCCTTTCCTCAGAATGAGATATCATATGAGTCTTTAATCTAAGTTGATTTACAAATCGTTTTGGACAATGAGGACACGGCAATGTGCCTTCCAGCCTATTATGAGTTACCATCATATGATGCCTCAATCTAACCTCAGAAGTAAACGTCATATCACAATCCAAACACTTCATAGGATCTTTCTCCATATGAGTATTTTTAATATGTGTTCTCAAAATCATTTCCGTTTTGAAAGTTTTATTGCAATGATAACAAGCAACTCTTCTTTTTTCTGGTAATCCATCTACAGCCTCTTTCACAATCCCAGGAAGTGATTCGTTATGTATATGAGACATATGCCATTCTAATGATCTTGTTGAAATCATAGATCTATTACATATATGGCATGTATATTGTCTTCCATCTTTGTGTACGCGATTTCTATGTATAACAAGTGTAGAATGATTTGGAAATTTCTCGCCGCACACTTGACAGGAGCATTCCTTCAGTCCTCTACTATCAGTTTTTTCATGAACTCTCATATGGAGCCTTAATCCATCCCTCCTATTAAATCCAACGCCGCAAGTATCGCAACGATATTGTCGTTGATCTTCATGTATTCTAACATGTTGTTTCAACGTTGAACTATTTTTAAACATTTTATCACAATGCGGACATTGTATAGTGTAAGCTTTGTGAGTATACATATGCTTTGAAAGACTATAAAATGGTACTAATTTATGACAAACCGGGCACTCCCTTTTGTTCCCTACAGGTTGATGTTTACGAATTCGGTGATGTCTAAGACTGGCAGGGTTTTTAAAGTCTGCCCCACAATCTTCACATAAATAAGCTCTCAATGTTGTGTGTACAGATTTTAAATGAAAGCTCAATTTTTGTTTGAAAGCAAACTTTTTTGGACATTTTGGACATTGATAAATTTTTTCCCAGCTCATATGTTGCGTTTTAACGTGTTGATCTAATGTCCCTTGATGTTTGAATTTTTCACCACAAATATCACATAACTGGCCAAACATATTATCACAATGTTTTTGCTCGTGCTGCCTCTTTTTGCCTTTCGAATCTAACATTACATCACAATATTTACATAATAATTTTTTAAAACATACCACATTATGATTTCTTTTTGCTTTGTTTGTAGGAAATTCTTCCATACAGTCTTCACAGTAATGCATAATTTTGAAATCATGCGTTTTCAAATGATCTTCGAGAACTTCTTTTGAAGCAAACGTTTCCGGACAATAATCACACTCTAAATAATGTTCCTCTGGTATATAATCTGCTGGTGTTGTTTCGTCAATCAAGTCTGGTAAACTTTTTTGTAGAGATGTGTTATTTCTGTCTTCATAAAGCGAAATGATGTCTTCATCTTTTAATCTGGTGATAACAATTTTTCTTTGCTTTAAATAATCTTGAAACTCTAGCAAATTTTTCTCTTTCTCTCCTAAAATGCGCGATAATTTCTCCATATTTCCTTCTGTATAAGACTGATCAAGTTCTTTCTGTAAATATTCTTTCTTTTTCTTTGCTTCTTCCCATTTCAATTTAAGTTTTGCTAAACGTGATAAATACTCCTTTGTGTTCACATATGCTTTTTCTTGGACTGACTTATCTTGCAGAGAATCTGAAACATCTGAAATATTATTTTCATCTTTGAGAATAGTACTGTTCATTGTACTACTGTCTACGTCAGATTCTGCTTTTAAATTTGAATTACTTTCTTCATATATAACGGGCTTTTGATCATCAGAACTTTCGACCCGTTTAATAAATCGATTTGGCGTTTCTTCATTTTTCATTGTTAAACTTGACTGACTGCCTAAAACTTTTTCACGTTTTTTCTTATATTCTTCTATTTGTTCTTCTATAATCTGTTCTCTCTTATCCAATTTTTTTGTACGTTCCGTAAATAAATTCTTTTCCTTTGTTGTTAACGTTTCGTATCTCTTTAAAATTTTGCCAACCGGTTTAAAATCAAAACCTTTTACTTTACTTGAATTCTTATCATCTTTCTTTTCAAATGGTTTATCCATCTTTTTAACTTTTACTAATAATATTTCGTTTGGCTTAGAACCTTTCACAGTAACGTACATAATTCCGTCTTCTTGGGGATCATTAATGTTTAATGGGTTTTGCATATCTAATTTTTGAATTTTCGGATCTTTCGGACTTTCATTAGTATCAGATACATTAGTCGAGGTACATTTTAGCTCTTCATTATTTCCTAAGCCTTCCTTTTTTGTTTGCTGTAAAAGCCTGCGCTTCAATATATTTGGTTGCTTTGGAGTGTCTTTCCCAAATTCATTATCTTTAATTTCAATCTTTGGGCCAATTTGCAATTTGGAACTTAATATATTGTCCTGCGCAGTCTCTACTTTGACATAAGCCTTTAATGCCATGTCATATTTATATACGGTTTGATTGGAATCTTGATTAGCATCATCCTGATTCTGTATCAAATTATTACGCGATGAATCATGGAACACAAAAGATTGATTATTTGCCTTATCTACATTTTCCTTCTTATGTGGATTTCGTCTTCTATCTACGTGGCTACTTTCAATTTCATCATCGGATTCTGCGGCGTCAGAACTATCGGGTTGAAATGGCGGATCATCTGGATCAAATTCCTCTATGGATTCGTTATCATCGCTATGATGTTCACCCGTAACATCTTCAAAAATGTCAGATTCAGTTTTGAATGTTACATCAGGATTCTCTTTTTCTTTACTTTCTGAAGATATTGAGTTTAAAATATCCTTTAAAGAATAAATTGCAGATATTTTTGGAACATTTTCATCGTTATCAGTGCCCATTGGTGCAGGAACCATAGTACAATCATAAGTCTCTTCTATTTGCTTTTGATTAATTTGATTGTTAGCCAAAGATTGCATTTTTTCTGCTTCCATATTACGTGCAACTGTATCAGTTAATGTAACATGAATTGATTTTAGCTTAACTTCAGCTTTTTTAATTTGCATAAAAAATTTGTAACTCATTTTCAAATCACAAATGCAATCCATACACATTTGAGTGGATAAACTGTCATGCGGATTTATTTCTTCTAAATGTTGTATCTGTTGGCTCAGCCTCATTTGAATACCTTTTTCACTGAAAATATCAACTAATGGAAGTTTCAAACCAGCGCAAGTCCGACAATACTTTTTTAATTCCTGCTTTGTATGTTCAAACATTGATATTTTTTCTTGCTTTAGTGATTTATTTTGCAATGAAATTTTTGTTAATTCCTTCAAACTATTTACATCGTGAGCCAAAAGCTTTACACGAGGTGTTATTTTTTTTAATTCATTTATATCTTTAACTTGTCCACCTAATGTATCTTTATTTATTGTTGAAGCAATTCTCATAGGCTTCGAAGCAGTTTTCGATAAATTATTTTCAAGCATACCTTTTTGACTGCTGATATTCGTCGTATATTTATGATTTTCTAATATTAATTCTCCATAATCATGATCTCTATTAAGCTTTGAATTCTGCATATTTATATGATCTGATCTTTATTTAATTTGGAAATTCCTTTTATGAATACATTTATTTTTTTAACACATTTTTTATTATTTTCATTTTAAAGTAACATATGTAATTTAAACAGTAGCATTCTTTGTAAATAAATTGTAATGCCTTAGCATATATTTGCACTGACATAATAGTCTGAAATTATTAAAAAAATTATTTATAAATCTAAAGAAAATTTCTTATTTTAAAAATATAAATAACAAAAATATAAATAGCAAATGTAATAAATATAATAAATTTCTGTATAATACTAGCTTTAAGAAATTTTAAAAATAGTTACCTTAAATACTTAAATTATAGAATATTCCTTTAAATTATCTTCGAACATAAACTGTATATATTCTTAGATATAGCATTTAACATTACTTTTAATACTTCTCTTTTATTCAAAATAATATTTTTCTATGCCCTCTATCAATAATTATCGAAGATTCAGATAAAACATGAATAAATAGGAACAATATTAAGCTTGTAATCAAACTGTATGTTTGATGATAAATTTTATAAGTTCTCTCATTGCAAATATTCTGCTATGTGGGCCTTAAATCAAAGTTTTTACAGTATCAGTGCTTCCTGTAAATCAGGTATCTTTATTCATTATTTTATCATTCATCTAATGTATTAAAAGAAAAATAAATTTCTTCATTTCATTTATGTGTCAAACGCAGAGATCCTAAATTCCTTATAATACATTGAGGTTAAGAAATTGTGATCAATCTGCTATTATAAATTATATTCATAAGTACTTTTATATTTACAAGTGGATGTTATACCAGTTTCAAATTATAAGTTTCTCCTCTTGATACACGATCTTACGAAAAGTAACAGCGTTATTCGAAAGTTTTTCCAATTTCTCACTACCATAACTTCTTCTTGACGATATCCAGATGGCGCGTAGCAATGGCGCCTCTACGTTTATTATTTTCAAGATATCATTGGCATTCTACATTTCCAAAATTCATGCCTAGCTTTGAATATGTCTTGTGCACTTTCAGCTTGGCGAATCGACCGCCTTTGGAGCATCAAACCACTGGTGAAAATATAAAACAAATGTGTTAAAGATAGATCAATGAATTTTTGATACATTCACTATCTGTAAAGATGGACTGCTGCCACGTTTGACTTTCGTGTTCCTAAAAATCTTTCGTCGTACGATAGTATGACGTCGTTATATTTAAGATGGCGACGATCGCAACCATATTGGGAAATCAAAATGTAAATTCTAAATCGAAAATTTATTTTCAATGTTAATCCATCAACAGTACTAAAAAAAAAAGAAAGAACGATTGTTGACATATAGTAGTGAGCAAAATAACAAAAAAAAATTTTCACTCCTACTACATAATGATGAATAAAATATCACCTAAATATAATAATAAAATAACCTTAAGCATGTGACGTAATTTAATTTAAGTAAGTGAGTACACAGCTTAAAAGTGTTAACCAATACATGTGAAGCATAGTAAATATTTTCAAGGAATGATTAACGATTTCGTATAGCTTTTTCGATTGATTAAGTTGATCATTTTTTATCATTTTATACGTGTATTTGCATCTGTAAATTAAGTATAGATATGTATGTGTGTGTGTATATATATATATATATATATATATATGTATATATATATATACACACACACACACATATGGCAATAAATAATCAATACTATTTCAAAATTTTTAAATATTTAATATTACTTTTAAACAATGTTTAGTATTAAATAATATTTTTCTCTTACCTGTCTTTAATTATATAATAATCAAAGTAACCGATCGAAATAACCGACATAGAAGAAAATTGGCGGGTAAAAGTATTGCGCGCGCAACAATTTCATCTATAAAATACTCTTAGCAATGCGACCAATCGCTAGTAGGTTAAAACTATCCCTCCGTGAGGAGTTTATTGTCGGCCAATATGACTAGGTAAATTGTGATAAGTTTGAGGTTATCTTCAACAAATTGTCTTATATTTTAAATGTATAAATATCAACTTTTAAAAGTATTTTATTGTTTTTAAACGTATTTTATACGACTGATAACGATAGATAATATTTCACTTTTTGTACGCTTATAATGATTGTAACAAGCCGATTTAAAGATGCTGGTGTCATAGGAGGTGAACACAGAATTTTCGAGTATCTCTCGATTTATTACAGGTCAAAGATAGAATTGGGAGATGTAACGCCTCATAATATAAAACAACTTAAACTCTTAAATCAAGTGGTGTTTCCAGTTTCGTATAATGAAAAATTTTATAAGGACGTTTTAGAAGCAGGAGAACTTGCTAAACTAGCATATTACAATGACATAGTGGTAATTAGATCGTATTATATTCATTTATTTTTATAAATTTATTATATGTTTTAACAATTATTTTCATATCAGTTATATTCTTCATTTGTTACTTGCTAAGAATATTATTCTATATTTGTAGGTTGGTGCAGTTTGTTGTCGTGTAGATACTTCAGAAAACTCTAGACGTTTATATATAATGACTTTAGGGTGTTTATATCCTTATAGGAGATTAGGAATTGGTACAGTGATGGTACAACACGTTTTAAAGTATGTCAATAAAGATGGAAATTTTGACTCAATTTTTCTGTAAGTATACATCTAAATCATTATGAAATATTATTTCTGAAAATTTCTTAACAAATGTATCATATATTCCTAGTCACGTTCAAATAAGTAATGAAGGGGCGATTGATTTCTATAAAAAATTTGGATTTGAAATAGTGGAAACGAAACAACATTATTACAAAAGAATAGAGCCTGCGGATGCGCATGTTTTACAGAAAACATTGCGACCTCGAGCAAATCAAACGAATCAACAGACTATCAACTAATAAATTTTCTTGTACATTACTTCATTTCATCTTTTTCTTTACCATCACAAAATTATATTTGTCTTTGAATTCTATGAATAAAGCTCCTTGTTATTACATCTACTGTTGCATCAAATGTTATGGAGTCACCTGTACATAAATAACGATACAAATATAAAAATCTAAAGACATATTTTAATCTTATGTAGCAATCAATATCATACTTGCATTATTTACGAAATACAGACTTGTGAAAAAGGATGCATAGATTAAAAAATTTGATTTAACATAGCATTAAACCAAAATTAAAACATACGAAAATTCAAGTGAATTAAGTTATATTTATATGATCAAAAAGAAATAAATAAAATATATATGCAAATTACAAATTCCAAAATTATTAATAAAAAATGTGTAACCATATACATATATTACAAAATACATAAATTAGAAATTAATTATATCAGATATTACATAATAAATTTTGTATGCATATTACCAAATCTCATAAATCGATCGAATATTCTCTAAATAATCACAAACCAGGTTGAAATAGTTTTACAGATCATCACATTTTAACAAAGCTTTTTAGCATATACACCATGTGTATAATTTCATATATATATATGTGTGTGTGTGTGTGTGTGTGTGTGTGTGTATATATATATAAAATTACAACTGTAATAATTCCAAGATCCTTTTAATGCAAAGTTCAGAACCTTCATATGCTTCTTTTGAAATCTACAAAAGTAAAATAATAAGATATAATTATATTATGTATTAATTATACATATGTAGAGATAATTAAGTAAAATTATCTCACTGGTGCTAAATTAAGAAATCCATGAGGCAAACCAGATAATATGTCAAGAGTCACTACATTTCCTAGCAATTTTAGTTTTCTTGCAAACATAACACAGTCATCAAGACAAGGATCCAGTTCCATCGTCTACAATTACAATATCCAAATATCAATAATACTGGTTATCTTTTTACAAATCTAATAAACTTTAGTTTAGATAAAATCTAACAGCCATAAACTCACTAAAATTTTGGTGGGTGGTAAACGAGCTAAGAGATCGTCTGATGCAAGGTATGGACTCAAGAATGGATCTTTCGGAACTGTGAACACAAATTCTTCTAAAGGACTTTTTGCTCGTGCCGTCATATCAAGTTCTCTAATTTCTCTTTTGTCTCCACCAAGTGGCCATCCAAAAAGTGACCATGTTTTGCCATTACTTGGAGAGTTGTCATCTGTACCATTATAATTATTTAGTACAGGGATTGAAGTACGTATGCTTGAATTTCTATACATTTCTAAAAATTTTTTGATATATTCTTGAGATCTAACTTCTTGCTTTGGATGATCTATGCCTAGTATATAAATAATATCATTGACTTGAAATTTATTTTTATTTTTATACTTTGATATTATATTAATAAATATTATTTAAATTCATTAATATGTATTATAGGATTAATTTGTCTAACATTGTACGTACCATCAACATCTGTTAGGCTTACAGAGTTTAATGTAGAGTCAGATGGAAGTGAGGCAAGTTTATGTGCATCATTTGTTTCGTCTCCATTAGGACTAAGAGCTAATGCTATAAGATCACTCTCGCTAACTTCTGCAAATGATTCAGTTTCTGATTCTATCACTTCATTGTTACCTTGATTTTTGTCTTTAGGGCTGCAAAGAAGCTTCATTTGTATCACCATTATATTTTTTCAATTCCTTAAAAAAAAAAAAAAAATATTACATGCATATACTATAAATCATTTTCAGTATTACCCTAAGGTCTTTTTATTATCCAATGCAGCATAAGCTTTTAGGCATCGCATCATAAAACCAAAAGGTAGCAATAGGTCAGTTAGACTTAATAACCGAGATGGTGATGTTACAAATTCTACCAATACTGGTGTATATGCCATAAAAATACCATCTGGTTTTCTTATATTCATTTCTAAACATTTAAAAGTAATTCCCAAGTTCAAATTTGCCCCCGCAGAATCCCCTGTTAACGTTTTATTTTATGAATAATTGAAATAAGTTCCATTTAATTATACATTCAAATAAATTTGTATCCTTTCGAAATATTAAAGATATTTTACCAATAAGAAGTACTTTCCGTGCTGTACTTCCAAGCAGTGTACTCGCATGATTCAATGACCATGCGTAAGCGTATAATATTTCTTCAAGAGCACGAGGAAATGGTGCTTCTGGTGCTAAACTGTAATCTATACTTAAAATAGGCACACCTAATTTTACTGCCCATGTTCGTAAATAGGCTTCATGCGAACGGGAAGTTTGTGCTACAAAGCCTCCCCCATGAGAATGGATAATCAAACTCTCGGATAAACCAAGTAATTCACCTCCAATACCTGCAGATCCGACCTGGAAAAAAGTATTTTTATCTTATCTATAGAATAAATGAATATAAAAATAAAAATATTACATAATTATTATATAATTAGTATACCATTCCAACACGACGTACAGCACTAAGTAATCGGACATGTATTGGCTTTCTCCCTATATGACTGTTTGGTATTGGAATAGAGATTTTACCTCCATCAAGTGTATCAAGTGTTAATTCTTCAGGAGGTATAGATATCACTTGATTTATACTTAATGGTACTACCATTGATACTGAACTGCATAGCATTTCTGAAATAGTTAATAATAGAACCTTAACGAATTCCACAATCTAGGATTTGTTTTTTTCTTTCTTTTTCTTTCTTTTTTTTTTTTTTTTTTTTTTTTTTTTTTTTTTTTTTTTTTTTTTTTTTTTTGGAAAGAAATTTTACCATTTTCACTCAAAAACCAAAAAGCTTGACAAAATGAAACATCTGCATGCTGAGATACGTGAACAATACGACGTGCTCTTGCTTCTGGATCCAATATATATTTTAAAGAATTAGCGCATCGTCCAAATAATGTTCCATTAGAATAATAAACTTCACTAAATGAGGCCAAACAAACTGATAAGGTTTTTAAAATATGTTTTATATTGTCACAATACTGAAATAATTATAATAAGCCTTTAATATTTAATCTCAATCTTATAATTGGAGGAATTTTCAAAAGTACCTGAAATCCTAAACATCTACCATAAAAACAATATTGATTTATATTCTCTGCCTGATTTAAAAGTTCTTGTGGAGTATGTTCATTAGAAGAAAACAAAGATAATTTTCCATCTTTCATTCGATCGCTCCAAGAGTAAAGAGTTTTCAAGTATTGTAGACAAGTGTATAAAGATGCTAACAACTGAGAACAAGCCTCAATTTCTCTGAATACATATAAAATTAATAATTATACTGCATGTAAATTACATGTATTAATATGTTTATATTAAAGAAATAATGAAAAATTATTATTTACCGCATATAATAACTTTTACGAAAAAGGAAGGAATCCTTTTGACAATACATTTGACGGCATACCGTACCAGAGTGCATAATACATCTATCAACTAATACTAAAAAGCTTCTATATCCATTTCCTGGGGTTTGTTCATCAAAATCAAACATTGGTGCGATTCTTGATATTTCTTTATATATAGGTTGCATTTTTTCTAAGTGATCCAATATTGCCAAAAGACCAGCTTTAATTCTTGATCCATTTTCATCTTGATGCGTCGAAAAGTAGTCTTTATTAGCGTGGCACAGTTCTCGTAAAGCTCCCCATTGCAGAGGTTCAAAATCTTCAAACGGTCTTTCAAAATCATCATCAAGAGACATTTGAAATTGTTGTCAACTGTATTATGATTGATGTAACAAGTAATCAAGGAATGATTTTTTAAAAATCTCTTCGACTGGATAGTACTATTATTGTATACGCATTGATTTTCATAATTTTAAAGAAATTCCATTTATATGACAACTTCACCATTCAATGTTCCTTGAGTCCATAAACAATGAAATCTGTATAAAAATTAATAAATAAATTTATTATAGTTTATTTAAAAGATATATTTCATAATATTACTCTTTCTTCATTTTTATATTTAAATAATAAACATTGACAAATATTCACAACTCATTTACAAATCATTATTGTATAAAATCAACAATGTTTTTATAACTTTGCCATATCATACAGTAAAATGCAATCGTGTACTACGAACATCATTGTTACCATAAAGCTTTTCGCAATCGATGAGCGTTCTCCAAACACAAATGCGTCATTGATGAGAGTACGCTTTTCTTTAGAAAGACGGATACTGACTGGACAGTTTTAATCCGCGCGCTTACGAATATCCAATCATCGTGATTCAAGTTTACTATTACTTGTTATAACTGATAAAAGATGTTACCAGCTGGCAAAAAAATATTATCTCACTGTTACCGATTATACATAATATACTGAAAAAGTCAAGCTACCTTGCGATTGTTGACGCTGTTGATCTTATTAAAAAATATGGTGAACAAAATTTGTCGTATTTTTATATTTATTAACATTGAAACATCAATGCGATATAAAATTTCATTATTATCAAACCTGTTATCCTCTATCGAAGCATATATATTTATATAGATATATTCTAATGCAAAATTATTTTATCTTTCTCCGATCGGACAAACTTCGGTCTATATAAATATATATCGATTTTGCATATTTCTACAATTCAAAAATTCTACAAAATTACGAATTAATATTTATCTCTCGGTTGGAATACCATCAGAGTTAATTTAATAATATAAAGTATTTATTTTGTTAAAATTTTGCAAATTGACAGTATCAATAACAACAAAGAAAGACAAATAGCGCTAACGATTTTCATAATACGTATTTTATACGTATGACTCATGTCTATTCAGCCTTATAATTTACACGCTCTCATTGTAAATAATGAAACATTAATAAAATATTTATTACAGTCACTTTGAATGTCGAGTTAAACAAACTTCGACTCGAGTCCCGTATGGCGCTTATGATTCTAACCTTAATCAAGATCACTATTATTAATTGTTGTCTATGTCGGACTTATTTTTTTTCCCAATAATAATGATATTAACTGGTATAAATATATTATTGTGATTAAATATATTATTGTGAAGAGCTTTCTCGACTATAAATATCTAAAGGTATTTACTTCTTTATTATGTTAACTTTGCATTTCTTTGAATGCATTAAAGTAAATATGTCAGTTCGAATTCGACGTGGAACTTTGTAATATATTATAATAATGTTAATGCAATAGATGTGTTTTATTTAATAGAATGTAATCGTGTAAATCAAATATTTAAGGTTAGAAAAGAAATAATTTTTAAAGAAAAGTTTTAAAGAATGTTCTGGATGAAATTTGTATTAAAAAAAAAAAAAAAAAAAAAAAAGAAAGAAGAAGAAAAGAAATAAAAGAGAAAAAAAAAGAAAAGAAAAGAAAAGAAAAAAAAGAAAAAACAATGTAACATGAACAAAGTAATATTAAAATAGAAATATCTATTGCACATGTTATATGTTTACAGGGATGTATTTTATTTTTTTACAGCAATTGAAAAGATCATTTACAAATATAATGGAAATTATAATACATGGACTTGGATGGTTTTTATCTATGAAATGAACCTATTTTCAAACAAAGCAATGAACAATATCTCTGGTCAGTTTCGTAAGACCACATGGGACCCTATACTCATTATTTCACAAATAGTAGCAGTACAGTCTGTCATGTATTTTTTTCTTGGAATTTGGATCTGGATTATAGCATCGCTTTTAGGCTCTACAAATTCTTTGGATTATGCCTTTCAATATAAGGAAATACACATTCGTGATTTTGGAGGACAATTAGTAATAGTAATCTTTATTTTGAATGCATTAATAGGTGCTATGGCCTTATGGTGGTTAGTACAGAGAACAAAACAGTGTATGGACTTTGCATGTACAGCTCACTTGATACATTTGTGTTGTTGTTGGGCATACAATGCCAGTTTTCCAACTTCGTTCAGTTGGTGGAGTTTGAATATTGTTTCCTTGAGTATAATGTGCGTATGTGGAGAATTTCTTTGTATGAGAACAGAATTGCAAGCAATACCACTGAGTATGAATAATCAAAAAACAGCCTTGTAATAAAAAAGTGTATATATATTATCTAATGAACTTGTTAGATCAATAATATGAATACACTTTTCTTTAATATTTTCTTTTCTTTATACTCATATATCTAAGTACTTCTCCTAGACTAACATAGAAGTATAGGTTTTATAAACTATTTATACATATAAATACATTGGATTATTATAGCGATACCAAGAGTTACTACTCATTTTATTAATATAATATACTATTATCACCAATTTAACATATAATTTATATATTTTTTACTATTTATATTCAGTCTGGATATCATTTAATGATGATCTTCCTTGTGAAATTGCAAACCACAGTAACCACAGACATTTGAACCTGGTTCATCCTATAGGAAAGATAATGAATTTGTTTGTAGAATTTTACTTTGGATAAGCGATGATAATATTTTATTGCTTTTTACCAAATTGATATAAACTTTAGGATGTCCTAAAGGACCACCACCACCGTCACATGCTACAACACGATCTTTTTTAGGGATAGATTGTGCTTTAGATATATAATTTATAGCCCAATTAGGATTAACATGTTTTGGCCTATCGATAAATCTTACAAGTCGGTAGTCATCGTCTTCAAATTTCTAGCGAACAAATAAGAACGTTTATTTATAATAAAAATGTTGTTTTATATATGAACATATAAAATAGATACAGTATAATTTTTAGAAATCAACGTAGGATTTGATGTCATCGAAGTAAAACTATTTCCAAATAATCTTACCTGTCCGGTATGAGTTACTTCATCGGATGATTCATTTGAGTATTTTCGTACCGTTAAAGTTACTACTGGTGCATTTGTTCGTGATATTTTGCTGGAAGAATCCAGCAGACGGAAAATACTCCTGTTCGCCATATTTATTAACTGTTACGACACTGTACCGTAAGAGGTCTCCTATTTATGTTTTGTTTTCGTGTTATACAATTTAGGTTAGTATTTTCGTATAATGAACATCATTAATATTTAACGATAAAATATTTGTCAATAATGAATATGACCAATACGATATAGGTATTATTCATTATTAGATCGTTAATCTAATTGTAATGTTATTAAATTATTATTAGTATTTTACAATTTTCAATATATCGATTAGAATTCAATTATATCGATCAAACTTAATCGAAGTCGAAAGTTGGGAATTTTAAATTTTTTCGCGAATTGAACTCCTGACTATTGTCAATATTATTATATAAAAAATTTACGTTATAAATAATATTTACAATACAAATTCCCGTAGAAATATGATTAAAACATATTTTAAAAATATATCTATCTATCTACGTAGAAATATACTTTTCACAATATGAATGAAATTTGATATTATCGAAGTTAAATTGAAGTTTAAAATGAAATATCATGTAATTGAAATCTAAAACCGATAAGCACGCGTTTTCAATATATATTGCTAAGGATCATGCGCGTGAAATATTCCATGTAGTGACCTTTATTACGTCTTGAATGCACGTACACAGAGGTTTTTTGGTAAGATTAAAATCATGGGATCAACTGTTGATTAGATACGATCGTTGGAGGATCTTATGTGAAGGAACGATGTGAAATAAATTTTTGTAAAAAAAAAAGAAAAAAAAATCGAAAAAAAGAACCTTATTCGGCGTCATTATTTTGTAGATACGTATAATAGAGGGAGAGAGTAATTCGAAAAAGGGCGGCCACTTGATCCAGTGATTAGAAGTAAGAATTCTTACCTACTCGCATATCGATCCGCCTGGGCAAGTGAGCAATGCGACGTCTCTATAACGTTTGCAGCTTTTCCCATTATTTTTCGCCGGCAGCGTATTGTATGTGTGCGCGAGAAAAGTACAGAACGAGATAAAATCAGTGCTTTTTTCCTTAAGCGATACGTAGTACGTCCTATCGTATACGTTTCAAGGCTACAGGACGCCTTACCGGCACCATATGTCTTGTATTCGTGTACGTAGATCAGAACGGTCAGATCAAACTTTTAATCAACTATATATATAAGAATAATGTAAGGCAAATGATATACGGTGAGTCGAGACAATGTTTCAAACAACGCTTTTTCCCCTCTAGATTAATAATTTCTATAACTCACTTCGACGTTGTCATTCTCTATAGGAAAAAAAAAAAAAAAAAAAAAAGAAAAAAAAAACTTTGATCAAAATACAAATGACTATGAAATTTTCATACGAGACGAAAACTTTGAGTTCAATCGCGCATTGTTGTCTTAGCTTATTACGCGAGCTCCAATGAAATTATTTAATTTAGGATAGATACAAGATCGAATTAATATGGACGTTCACGGAGCCGGAGTGGTTGCCGTTTTAGGAACCGTTGGAGCTGCTACTGGAGCAATTTCAGCGGTGATCGTTTATACGATCTGTACACGACGTCGAAGATTACCCTTGCTTGCTTCGGGCGTCGGTCCTCTTAATTGGTCTGTTCTATATTTTAACACTATCAGCTGCTACATGTGCACAGTATCATTTGATTTTCCCAAAATTGTAACCTTATGTCTAATGTCCTATCGTTTATTTCAGGTTCGAGAAAGATTTATTGAATAGAGCTGAAGAAGCTGCGAGATCTTCGAAGGACGTTCTAGTTGGATTAGGATCGAGCGTATCTCTTGGTCGTGATAGTAGAACTCCGAAACACAGTGCTAGCCGTTCCGATGACGAAGAATGGCAATCGGATCACGTATTCGATAGTATTGCGAGTGATTCCCCAAGGAAAAGTGAGTGAATATACTATTCATGAAGAAAATATACTCTGTTTTTTTATCGATTCAACTGATTTTATCAAAACGATTCATTCATTTTATCCTCGATCAATGTTTTTTCATAGTCCGACATCATTTATCCGAATCCGACGACGTTCCAACGTCACCGTTGAGTCCTCTCGCACCACCTTTACCCGAAGGTACGGTCGTAGCATCGGAGAAGCGAATGGTAATCGTTAAACATCCTCCTAGAAGCTTAGATAGTTCTCATTCGAGACTGAATAGTCTTGAAATAGAGTCAGAACCACGGAACAAGGTATACAAAAGTTATTCTAATAAATATCCTTTATGTACCGTACGTACGTATGCATGTATTGTGTGCTTTTTTTGATTCATTGATCCGTAGCTTTCTTCTTCCTCGTCGACGTGTTCAACGGACGAATTTAGAGGCGATTTAGAAATAGGATTGATTCATGATGCGTTTGCTGGTATTCTCACAGTACGCCTTTTAGAGGTATTTAATATTATATATGATCGATTCTTCTCAATAAATAAGACTATTTATTAACACCTACCATCCCATCTTCATGAAGAAACATTGATTGTTCTCTTTTTGTAAGGCTCGTAATTTACGTGCACGTGAACTCAGTGGAACCGCCGATCCTTATGCTAAAATACGCCTGTTACCTGATCGAAGTAATGTCTGGCAAACGAGAATACATAGACGTACTTTAAATCCAGGTAAAGCCGATCAGAGAATGATACTCATGAACACAATATTATTTAATGGCGCACCTTTCCAACAGTTTTCGACGAGGACTTCGTATTTGAAGTAAATCCAGAATCGTCCTTGAGCGATAGAACTCTAGAAGTTCTATTATACGATTTCGATGCTTTCTCTAGACATCGTGGCTTGGGTTATGCACAATTCCATTTATCTACGTTAGTCGATATTCTTGGTCTAACGCTACAAACCGTTAGAGTACCGATATTGCGTTACGGAGCCGAGGGTGGCTTCAGAGCCCCACCTTTGGGAGAATTGATGGTGTCTCTTTCATATCAACCATTAGCGGAGAAATTGACGGTCATTGTTGTCAGGGCCAAGAATCTACCTATACCCGACGATTCATCAAGTTGCAATCCATATGTAAAGGTAGGTGGAAAATAAAAAAAAAGGCAACAGTTTTAAAAAGATTTCACCTTATCACGATCCATTTAGGTCATACTTATGCAAGATGGGAAAAGTCTCAAAAAGAAGAAGTCCAGTATCAAACGGGAAGCGACAAGTCCAGTGTGGAATGATATTCTTAGCTTTGATGTTCCTAACGAAGTGTTTTCGAAGTGTGCATTAGAGTTTTCTATATTGCGTGCTAACGGTGAGTTAATTGCAAAATGCGAAGTTTCCAGCAAATGTCAAAAGGAACTCTTCCATCGTGTATTGTCAGGGAAGGGTGCCTCTGCACAATGGTTACCATTGTCCGAGCCGGAAGTTCATTGTACCGATGAATATAAAGATTAAGCATCAAATATAACTTGCAGATCAATGATCATAAGTCTTGTTCTGTCTAGTAAAAAGTACTTGTGAACTTGAAACGAGAAGATTTATAATGAATTAAATTGCGTACTATCTATTTTTCATTAAATATAAACGTAAGTTCGCAATACAAATGAATACGAATATTTTCAAATATTAATTAAAAGACATATATTCGTCGTTACAGAGAATTATTTTCGATAATATCCATAGATTAAAAATATACTGAAGACGCTAAATACGATTGCCTTGATATAGATTATTTTAAGAGTTTTATTTAAAATAACTTTTTTTCCGAGTTATATATCAACAATATTACAATATCATAACGCACAGTTTTGCTGATAAAATGTCGTGCGAATGATCTAAATCGAAGGACTACGAATCCCATGCAATTGTGATATATTATCCAAATCAACTGCATGAATGCTGATCTCATAGATGTAATTGTTGGATCTATCGATAGACTGAAACTTCTATAGTAATATATGGATTCTTTCTATATGTGGCCGATTGTAATTGTAGTTCATACGATGTACTTTTAATATTAGTTTCTGTTCATGAGAATTGCAAGATATTTTCAATGTCAATGAAAGCAGGCTCTTTCAACAATGAAAAGTCCAATAAGTGTCTCATAGTAGCAAAATCAAAAGTTTATCAAAAATGTATATCATACTGAAAAGTGAAATATACGGAATATATTATCTAACTTTTCACAAAGTGACAAAGTCTGAAATGTTTTCAAATATTATTGGCTGACTATAAAAATACATATTTTAGATAAATATATCCACACGTACTTAGGCGTAAACGCATATTCGCTACGACTAAGTTATTATCAAAATAACATCATGCCTGATACGTAAAGATTGTGTCACATTAGATTTTTGATGTACCCATAGTATTATGTCAAGATATTCATACAAATTGTAAAATTGTGCTTACCATTTACTTATGCTTCCTCTGATGTGACAAAAAGTACAAATACTTTTAATATTTTTAATTTTTAAAATGTTTTATTCACTGTACAATATAACTGTACATAAAAGAGGAATGGACCAACATAATGCGATCCCTGAGTTTAATCGAACAATCCTGTAAATGAATAAAATATAATTAGTATAAAATTTATGCTTCAATTTTTATAAAAACATTGAAATGTAAAGACTATCTCATTTAAATGTACTATCTTCACATATACCATCAGTAGCTAATACATGATCGAATAATCATTGAATACTATTACATGGATTAGAATAAATATTAGATAAGTTTCTTTAATTATGATATAGTGAGATTTTCTAAAATTTGTGTCAACTTACCAAAACCCATGTCCTCATCCGATTCTTCTTCTGGTTCTTCCTTCTTCTTTTCTTCTTTAGCTGGGGCAGCTTCCGTACTGGCTGGTGCAGCTGCAGCAGCAGTGACTAAAACAAGAAAAAGTTTTCAACATGGAGAAGATCATAATAGAAAAACTATTTAATCGTACCTATTATAATTGTCGCTAAAAGAATTTAAGCCAATGTATATACAACAACATAAGACTCAAGAATTCCATTCTCATTTTATATATCCTCACATGCTAACCATTCTAATATGTAAATTTAGTTAGAAAGGTGGATGAAGAGGACAAGATTAAAAAATGAAAAATATTCTTATACATAATATCAATGATACTTACCACCGGCAGCAGGTGCAGCACCAACGCCAGACCCAATTTTAGTGATAAGATCTTTCACATTCACACCCTCCAAAGCCTTTGCGAAAAGTCCAGGCCAATAAGATTCTACATCCACATTGGCAGCCTTTAAAATTGTTTGTATTTTCTCACCCTGCAATATTACCACGTAGTGTATAATTGTTGTTTAGTTTTCATATCATGTTTTGTATTTTCCATGTTTCAAATAACCTTTACACTTTCAGAGCATGAATTCGAAAGGGGAGAGAGAGAGAGAGAGAGAGAAAAAGGAAGACAAACATAGTCATAACGATGAAACAAAAAAAGAAAACTTAATTTAAACCATTAGATATAATGATACATATGCATGAGACGAATCGGCAAACGTAGTAATACACGTGAAATTTTCTTACCGTTACGGCGATGTCATCGTCGACGAGAATAAGAGCAGAATAAACGCAAGCAAGCTCGGCTTTGGTAGTCATTTTTACTATTTATATTTTTTTTTATTGAAACTCGATGGATCTTAATAATAGTGCAAGTCGCCGATATGGCCTTAGCTCCGTGAGAGAGAACAAGCACAAAGGTTCGGTCGAATCCAACGGGAAAGAGTTAGCGCGCAACGGATGTCACGTGACGTAAAACGGAACACGCTCAAGCAGAATTCTTCATTAAGC
The DNA here is from genome assembly GCF_912470025.1 of Vespa velutina. Taxonomy (NCBI): domain Eukaryota; kingdom Metazoa; phylum Arthropoda; class Insecta; order Hymenoptera; family Vespidae; genus Vespa; species Vespa velutina. The sequence continues at coordinate 4,964,646 of NC_062201.1, forward strand.
TACATTTAGAGAATCTTAACGTCGTAGTTAGCTCTGATTGGTTAGACTGAAAAATCTGGTCTGGTGAGATACCACCTTAACGATATATATATATATATATATATATATATATATATATATATAACAAACGAACTTGATTAAAGAAACGTAATATATTTGATACCGTTATAAATAATTTTTTACAAAAACAAATATTTAATGATATAACAAGGAATCGAGCCAGAGGATATCGCAAAAGAAACATTAACAAGATATGTTCTTGGTATTTATCTATCTCTGATCGATACGTTTCATTTGAAAATGATCAAATGTGCAACTATTCGTTATTAAAATAACATCCGTTATGTGCGATGTATCTTCAATATATTAATCTTTACGCCTTTACATATTAAACCCGTACGTGTACAAGTATTGCGCAAGTTTACTAGAAATTTCAGTCTCTCGAATGACGTAATCAATATTAAACTAGTACGTGTCATTACCAATGTACTTACATTGGCACTTACATAAAATTTATTCATTAGAAACGTATACGTGTGAGAAGATTTTTGACACTAATAATTTAATTGATCAAATTACATGGTTATAGGTTATGTAAAATAACTTATATATAAAACGAAGATAAACGAAAGTACGTATTTACGACATATTTGAAACACAGAGAATCTAAAAGGATGTCGCTGCTCGCATTCATTGGTCGAAATTTGACCAGTTTCGGTTTATCGATATGTTTCTTATATCGCGAGGAAGGTCGATCGATAACAAATATCCAAAGATTTCTCGAGTGCACGTAATCGTTCTAACAACCAAATGATAGACAATTAAATAATCCAAATAACATTGTAATAATAATGAAAGATAAAAGAAATACATATAACGTAAAGGGGAATAAGATTAGTGAATATTAGGCGCAATAGAATGGCTAGAGTAACTATCGAAAATCGAATTGCGCAAGACGCAAGTAAGGTAATCGATTACTAGTGAATCATACGTCCAATAGAAAAAGGATTCGTCGAGCGTGTTCAGTAGTTTTGCGGACGTCGTAGATCTCGCAAGTATCGTTCGACTATTTCGCGAGACGCAAAGGGCGCGCGCGTCCGCGAGGCGCTTCGAGCTTTTTGTAAGCTTAGCGGAACGCAAGGTAGTCGTCGACGGCGACGACCACGACGAGGACGTTAATATACATCGGATAGAAGGAGAATAAACGATAAGGGTTAAGGAGGAGGTGGAGGTGGAGGAGGAGGAGGAGGAGGAGGAAGAGGAGGTGGTGGTGGTGGTGGTGGTGGTGGTGGTGGTGAATGTGGTGGTGGTGGTGCGGCGGTGCCGAGGTGCGCCTGTTCGGCGAATGTTTCTCTCGGGCGGTCGTTGCTATGTAGTACCGGCGTAAATGAAGCGGCGGCGTATAGCGCGCTCGCGTGCTAAGGGGGTACCGCCTGCGGGGGCGATGAGAATGGCGCGCAAATGTTGCGTGCCCAACTGCAAGATCGACGTTCAGGAGGCACGCACCAAGGGTCTGCCGCTTCATAAATTTCCGAAGGACGCTGTACTTAGAGGCAGGTGGTTGACGAGCGGTGGTTTCGAGACGAGATTCAAGCCGACGCCCGGTCAAGTCGTCTGCCACAGACATTTTAAACGTGCCGACTACGAAGCCGCCAATAAAACTAACAAGCTAGCATTGAAGAAAGGCAGCGTTCCCTCGGTCTTTGCGAACTATGACAACCATCCAGGTATCTTTCGATCTATTTCAACCTACGTTTTTTTCTTCCTTTCTACCTACCAGAGAGTAGAGGGACTCTGGACGGTCCGCTGTCAGCTGTAAAAAGAAACGAAAAGGAGATAGTGCGTTCTTTTTCTCTCTCTCTCTCTCTCTCTCTCTCTCTCTCTCTCTCTCTCCGCCACTTACTCGTCTCCTCCTCTCATCTTCTTCCTTCTCTTCACCCTCCACCTCGGCCTCCCTCTGTCGTCCCCTCGCCTCGCCTCGCGTCCTCTCCCCACCCTTTCTTCGTCCCCCTCCCCCCTCTGGCTCGTAACACTAGTGCTTTCGAAGTATCCTCTCCCTCCGTGTCTCGCCTCTACTCTCTTCTCCGAGATATTTCCTGTGTTTCGCGTCTACTACGCGATATCATCCACAGCGAGAGGCGCACAAATTCATGGATTTCTTTGAACAAACGCATATCTTCGCTGTGCGTTTTTCCTTACTGGAATAGAATATGGTCTTCTTTCGATGAATATAAATCGATGATATGAGAAACCTTCGAACTTATTATTACTCATGCATGATTGAAACAAAGAAAACTTTTAGGGATATTCTTTTGATATTTTCTTGGTTTAAGCGTACAATCGTTAAATCCTAAATATTTCTTTAATAATCGATCATTACTCGTTCCTCAGATTTTAAATTTGTTGACGTTCATTATAAGTATGTTTATGTATTGGTTTTTAGATCCAGTAATCATGTCAGTAAAGACCTCTACTTCTTATGCGCAAGAAGATCTGGATTTAATTAATGCGGAAATTTTAAATATGAGACATTCTCCTTTAATATCCGAAGATAGAACTCCAAAGTCTGACAGTTGCGGCGAAACCTGTTATTCCAGACCAGAATCATCTGCCGATTCGGTTAATTTATTGGAGACGTCTGATTTAATGGACCAGCAGAGATGCAAGTTATCTGCGGGAAGGAATTCGAGTATTATGAAAGAAGGAACTCTTAATGGCACAGAAATAAAAGCAAACAATATGGCGATTCAGTCGGGTATAGTTGAATCTGAGAAAAAGGTGCAACATGTTTCCAAAGATGTAAACCCGAAAACAGAAGTAAATGGCTTTAAAAAAGCAAATGAGAAAGAATTTGACAAGGGAAACAATGTGAAAAGCAAAACGTTAAATCGTGATAGTTTAAAATTCTTCCCTGGTGCCAAATTGGAAGCAAAGGACTTCAACGAAAAGTGGTGTGTATTGGTATTGAAAAAGAATTTCTATAGTGTTTCATATTGCGTGATCATATCGTGATCGAGAGATGTAAGAAATTACATTATGCGTGAAGGAAAATAGATTAATTGTTAATACTTTTGGCAGGTATTCTGCTAAAGTAGTGGAAACAGATTGGGTAGAGAGAGAAGTATTGATACATTTTCATAAGTGGAGTGCAAGATTTGATGAGTGGATACCAATGGATAGTTCGAGACTACGTGTATTACAAACAGAGACAAAGTAAGTAAATATTATTTATACTCGAAAATTTCCTCTTTACAGGTAAAAGCAATGTGTGTAAAACTCATTATTTGTGATCACCTTCAAAATGCTTGCAATACAGATTTCATGACATATATTATATGACATCCTTCTATATTTTTCTATTTTACATCTCTTAACAATTGTTAATCTTGTTAAAATAATCTTAAAAAATCAATCATGAGACCTGTAATAGCAACAAATTCATTCATCCCGATCACGAATTAACTTAACTTTTAAATTACCGTGTACTATTCCATTATTGAAATTAATAGTAGCGTTTACAAAATTTTATGACAGTTGTATAATCTGTCTTATGTGTTTTTCTTTAAAGCGAGCAATCTTGGGTGCAGCCATCTTCGTAAGTGGATATTGCGTTATTAGAGGATAGATAATAAAATTTTTAGTAATTCTCATTGTTTTTAGATCATAATTGAACATTCCTATGGTATCCTAATTTTGTAGATCTGTAGATAGAATCTTCCGTTTCTCTTTCTGTCAAATATTCTTTTTCATAGCTTTATGTACATACATATTTCTCCTAAAACTCATTCTGCTGACCGACCATGCTCTTAAATGTCTCTTCCTAAAAGAATGCATCCAGATGTGTTCTATTATATGTCATCGTTCGTAGATTATAGAATTTTTAGTAGTTTTGTTGGCTGATTCTCCTTGAGGATAATGAAGAATGTGTATAGCGTTTTTAATTATAGAACGTATAAATAAAATAATTTGTTACTTACATTGATAGCGAATGTTGTTTGTTTAAAGTCAAAGGTATGGTAACAAAGTGCTTGCGTGTAAATATGATAAAAAATAAATTCTTCCAAACTTATCACTTGAGGTATTGATATTTAGCTTTTCTCTTTTCCGATACATCGTGAACAGCATTATTTGCAAAGTGAATAAATTGTTCAAATATATACATATATAATCGACAATTCATGCTTATATCGCAGTACTTTCTTTTTCTTATTTATGTACAATATCTCTGTAATTTTTGCTCTCATCTACAAATTTATTTTTAATTTATTTGAATATGTGCGGTGACAGATGTAATAACACTTTTCATTCAGATTTTATGTCAGAAAACAAAAAACAAACGAAATCTCTACATGTTGCTTTTATCAAAGATTAAGTTAGTTTGACATTAGAAAACAAAATGCTGCACTTTAAATAAAATCCTGTGAACAAGCTGCACGAGAAAATTGACGATGTCGCGAGAAATTATTATCCTCTTTGTGTTTTTTTTACGCGGAAGGTAATATGTCAATTTGACACCCCCAGGGAGACGAATATGAAAGAGTTCTCGGTCGGAGAAAGGATCTTAGCTACGTGGGCGGATGGCAGAAAATATCCCGCTAAAGTAAACGCCGTCTTAGGGAATGGTAAGCGACCTAACCTTAATCACCGTGAGAAAGACAGAGATCGACTGTGTCCTCCCATTGTCCGTTTGACGTTTTCACTCTGGGAAGGACATTTTTTTTTAAATTTATAATATACCATCTATTTTATAATTATAAGTGACATATTTTCGCAGACAGGTATGATGTGCTCTTTGATGATGGATATGCAAAGATTGTCAGATCCTCGAAGATGACTAAAATTGCCACTCCGCCCGAAACGGTATGAATAAATATTGAGGTTATGTTGTTATTTCTACGCGAATCCATAATTCTTTCATAAGCCAGTTTTCTTTTATGATTTTGACAGATGTATCTTTAAATTGATGACGCAACGTAAAGGAAATCTTTATTTTCAATATGATTACATTTTCATTAAGAATATAGAAATTTCGATGGTATTTCTTTATTCTCATAGTTATTTTATTATTTTTATGTTAATTCATGGAATATACGTATAAATTTCAAGATCAAAATTACTCAATTTTAGACTTTGTTTTGGCCGAAATAATGTTACCTTTATGTAGCATATTTATAGAAAACGTACTGGCTAAGGATCTTCTTTTTCTTCTTCCGTCCCCTTTTTTTTCCCCTTTTTTTTTTCCTTTTTTTCCTCCTTTTTTCTTTCTTCCCCCCCCCCCCCTCAAAAGTTCTCAAGATTCATGATTATTAATTCATAGTTTTATTCATTTTTGTCTAATCGCGAGAGTATATTATTGAAGAAATATTTTTTGTCAAGACATTTTTATTGTTTGGTATTATGGCTGCCATATGTCTGCAAGTATATATGTTCTTACAGTTATATCAAAAAGAATAAATAATTGCAAGTATTAGTCGATATAAACAACAACAATATTCAAGGGAATATTTTATATTTATTTGGTCGCAATTTTTATTTGGACAATTAAAAAATTATCATAGCATATGGTCAAATGCATATTTGTATACTTTTCTTTTAATTCTACTTGTCAAATTGTTAATTAGTAACGTTTAAATTAATAATAGGGATCGAGAATGACAAATTTTTAAAAATAATCCAGCTAATAAACTTTTGATTTGAGGTTAAAAGTTCATTAGGGATAATTAGAACAGTAATCTTGTATGTAAGTGTTGTTGCGGATTTGACTACTGATGATTGAGAATTTACAAAAATAAAGTCTATTTTAATATTACAATTGTATAGCAAGCAGTTAAAGAAGACGGATACATAGGAAGTAAACAAGAGAGGAGGGACAAGAAAAGAAAGCATACAGTTATGGAGCTTTTCCATACTCATTCTAGGAAACGTTCCAAAAATGAAAGTGATAAAACAGTAAAGAAAGAAGAATCCGTTGTTCGAAATAACGTAGAAAGTTTCCCAGAACCTAAGATTGATTTGGATGGTACCCTATTTGGGCCCTGCTATGATCCTGGTACTGATTTATTAAAAGGATTTAATGCAAATGTGCCTAAAACGAAATCATTGCCGAAAAAGGCCAAAAAAGAAACGCATAAATCTGACACGGAGCAAGAGGAATATGTTGGTCCAGCATGGGTTGATGGTGAACCGCAAGGAATTGAATCTTACATTGTAGATGGAAACGATGGTAAACAATTTCTTTTTCTCAATTATATATAAATTTATAACAATTTATAATTAATATAAAATTGTCCTCCATAGGGCCACGCCGTTCTATTATTGTACCTGATAAAAGATTACCACCGGGTTGGCAGAAGCACTTTACTCAAAGAAAAGCTGGCACGTCTGCGGGAAAATGGGATGTTTTATTTATACAGTAAGTAGAGGATTAAATAAATTAAATGCATATTTGCATTCTCTAATTGCAACATTATTTCATACAAAGTATCGTCGTTTTAGTAAATCGAGCGGAAAGAAATTTCGTTCAAGGAACGATATTAGGACATTTATGGAAAGCCAAGGACAGTTTGACTTTGATCCGGAGAAATTTGACTTTTGTATTCACCGTAAGAAAAAGAATCACGGACAAAAGTTAAAGCAAGATGTTCCTACGCCAGAGATACCAAAGAAGATAAAAACATTGTTGCCTAAAGTAAAAACGCCAACTTCTAATGAAACTACATTACTAATGTCAATTAACACGACGCCCGTTAATACACCAGTTGCATCCGCAGGAACTACTGGAACTTCTGTTAATAACGGCGGTAAGATATTTTTCTCATTGCAACGCATAAAAATAAAGAATATATATCTTTTATTTTCTGTTGGTGTTTCAAACGTACATTAGGAATGATTTATTGTAAGTATATATGTTTTGATGGTATATAGAAGGGATTATCTCAGTATTAACAATTATATTATTAAATAATTAAAATGTATCTGATATTTATTTGATAAATTTATTTTTAAGCAGCCGTTTTCATCGGCGGTCTTCGAGTGGAGATGGAAGATAGTGCTTATAAATGTCCTAAACAAGGATGTAATAAAACTTTTCGGAAAGAAAATCTTTTGCAAATGCACATAAAACATTATCATCCTGAATATTCGAAATTTTTGGGATCCACACCAAATGTTGCAGATTTGGCATATGCAAGAACGATCGGGGAGTCTATTGACGACATTATTCCAAAGAAATCAACTCCTTTATTGGAAAAAATTCATAAATTTGGGAAAAAGAAGGCTCAAGAAAGATCACCAGTGCCCACGTCGCAATTAAGATTAAATTTTGTACAGCCTTCTTCCCCATCCGTATCGTTACCAACGTTCGAGGAACGAGAAGATGAAGTTGACCAATTAGAGAAAGTAAATGAACTTCATAAAGAAGATATTAAAATAGAAACCATGTCACCTATTTCAAGTCATAGTATAGAAATAGATGAGGAAGTTGAAAAAAGGAAAGAAAATTCGTGTGCGATGTCACCAGGAACACTCTTTGATATGAAAATAAGAGAAGAGAAACCGGAGAAAGTTGGAATTAAAACATTATTACCCGTCCGTCCACCTGTAACACCGGAAATACAAAGGGTGGATAGATCGAAATCTTTAGACGATTCTATGCATATTGAAAGGGGTAAAGGTCAGAGGAAACGTCAACTATCGGAATATAGTTCTGATGTACCGTCTAAAGGGAAAAGGCGACATGGTATGCATATATTTATATTTTTCACACCTTATAATATTACTATATTCTTATTATATACTATATTTTATATAGTCGTTGAATAAATTCGATGTATCTTTTGTATCTTTTTCTACATAGGTATGCAAGACATTGTAGACGATTATGGAGATCTAGATGACAGTGCTGTAGATGCAGAAGGCCCTACCGCTCTTATATATAGATACAGTCGTAGGAAATCTGACTCCAAAAGCGACGAAAATAGTCAGAATAGTAAGTTGAACCTTTGTATCATATAATCAAAGTTGCGAGATATATATATATATATATATATATTTATTTATTTATTTGTGTGTGCTATATTTTCTTATTTTAAGTGAAATATTTTCGTTTATTATTATTTTATTATTTTGTATTGCTCGTAGGTCAACTTAATGATTCTCGCCTTGAGAAAGGCGACCCCTTTAAAGGGGATTCTGCAAAAAGAGATAATAGTAATGATGCAGAAGGTATTTTGTTTGTTTTTTTAACACCCTTTTTATTTCAACATTATTCCATTCAACCTTTCCTCTCCGTTTCCTTTATTATAATTGTTATTTTATTTATTGGCAGTATAAATATTAACTTAGAGGCAGATATAGAAAATAGTTTGCGCAAATGGAACGTTTTTATAAAACGATTAGTTGAGAATGAATACATGGCTGGGATTAATCATGATTTACCTACTAATTAATTAATACACGACTTACTATTTTTATGTAAAATCGTTTAAATAATGAATATTATGTTACATTAATATTTTATTTATAGAAAGCGAAGGAGTTATGATGATGATCAATGGAGAAATGGTAAAAGTAGAGCAGCTCCGACGAGAAGAAATAATTAATTGTACCTGTGGCTATATGGAAGAAGATGGTTTAATGATACAATGTGACCTTTGTTTGTGTTGGCAACATGGTCACTGTAATGCCATTGAAAAAGAAAAAGACGTTCCAGAAAAGTATGTTTGTTATATATGCCGACACCCTTATCGTGAACGGCCTTCGAAAAAATATTATCACGATCAAGATTGGATAAAGGAAGGCAAATTGCCAAGGTATTTAATATAGATAATGTCTCTAGCTATTCTTAGTGACATCTTTTTAATCGTTTTAACTTTAACGAAATGTTTACATTTCTTTTTTTAGCTTATCTACTCGAACGAAGAATCAAAATGCAATTAATAAAAGAACTGCAATATTAAAGCGTTCGTACGATTTAGTTGCGGCCTTACTGCAAATGCAGCAAATTCTCCATAGTCTGAGGGTGAAAATTAATGTAGCTCAGTAAGTAAACTTTTTCGATTCATTTCGTTACGTTCGTTCTTTATGTCTATGAACTATTAAAATGTGTAAATTTGCACATATTAGGAAAAAAGATCATCCGAAATTATATCTTTGGGCTAAAAATTGGGAAAAATTGGATGTACCCAAGCCTGATATGGAACCTGTTCCAATAATAGAAGTAATGAAAATCCCTATAGATTCTACCGACACAAGTTCTGAAACCTCTAGACGTACCGACATAAAAATAGAAACGAAAACGTCGGTAAAGGATGATCACGATGACAAATCTATAGCCTCTGATTCGGAATTAATGAAAATTTTAGAAGAAGATAGCTCGACTTCAGACGAATCGAAAGTTATGTGTAAAAAAGAGGATACGATAAATTCAAACGGCGGTCATATATTATTAGACGCATTAACAAGAAATGGAAGTCCGGACGAAAAGCAGAAGTTAAAGCTTGAAAATGCAATAGAAAATATAAGTAAGTTGAAAGAGTATTTTTTTTCCACCCCTTCCCTTCTCATTTCTTTTTTAATCACGGTTATTTATTCCATCGCTCTATTACAATAGTTTCATTGTTACGATAGATACAAATGGTTCGGAAGATAACAGATCGATCTCTGGATTATTTGGGGATAATATTCATGGTGAAACTAATGTACCTGAAATTGGACAAGAATTGTCAACTCCATTACAACCATTTATACCAGAACCAGAGGCACCAATTGATTCGGCTGAATGTCGAATGAGATTACTGGAACATATCGAACATTTCCAGAGTCACATAGACTCGAGACTAGTATCTATAGAAGCTCAAGTTTGTGGTATGTAAATATTTTATAAAAATGAATCTATATTGAATATAAAACACAATTGTTTCTCATATTCTAACAGCTTTGGAAGCCATGGATCCTGACGAGATAATACCTAGTCCGGATGTGCAACCTCGTACGAAGCAAACAGTACAAATGTTGCTTAGAGATTTGAATACAGTTCGTAAATTGGCTGCTTTATGTTAAAGCATTCGTTTGTACAAATATGATGTCATAAGAATTACTTTTTCGTTGAAAGCGTAATTGCACAATAAAATTGCTTTAACCAATATATATACAAATGTAACTATATATATATATATGTATATATATATATATACATATACACACACATACATACACAAATGTAACTATATATATACACAAATGTAACTATATATATATATATGTATATATAGTTAACGTCGCCGAGTGTCAGAATCGAACAAATGTGATGTGAAATACAATTTAAGCTACAATTTCATAAATTCGTACGTAATACATTAATGTCGTTTTATGTATTTGCATATTTAATAGAAAAGTAAATTGTTATGATCATAGATCAATATAAAAAGAAAAAGAAAAGAAACAAATTAAGTTTCTAATATAATTCTAATATAATAACATAAACGATAATATAGTTATGTTTAATGATGTTAATTTCTACGGAATTAATTTCGTATTTCTCACGACAATTATTGTATCATTCCGATCGTATTATTATTATATCGGAAGAAATTACAAGATATTTTTTCAGGGTAAATATAAAAATATTTACATGCATAGTTGAATAGAAAACAATGTGATCTTAACGCATGGATAGATAGAAAATAATTAAGTAAAATATTATATGATTGTTACATAAGTAGAGTCAAGAAATATTTTCCTTGTACTATTGTTTAGATTATCATATTAAACTAACACATTTTTGTTTGTTAGTAAATATACGTTCCGTTAGCATAATCATTATCCTTTGACTCGAACGAGTATCTCTTAGTACCTCGATAGAACCGTTCGTATTTTCCCTCGCGAAGCTGACTGCATAAACGAATAAAAGGACGATCGTATAGATGTCGCCAGAATTCATTGACTCAAATTCTGTTATTATCGACCGAGCATTTCGGAGATGACGAATCGTACACGTTTTTGGATCTTAAAAGTTATTTTATGAAATACAAATGAAAAGTAGACGCCACGTTGGTCCTTGTCCGTCGTCGTCGTCATCGTTGCAAGGAATAACGCGTATATTAATCTCGCCATAAGCGACATTGGGCGACATAGAAAGCAAAGGATAGATACATTGGATTGGAACGTGGGAGCGAGAGAGATAATCGGCGCATGCGCTTTGTGAGGAATGAGTAAGAGAGCGCGTTGGGAGGAGCGGTGGTGGGAGGAGTGAAGGAGCGAGAGGGCAGTCGCACAGGACGTGGAACGGCCGTTGCCGTGGAACGTGTGCGCTGGACTCGGTTCGTTTCTCTTACATTTATTCGTTATGACAATACAGTGATCCAGCGCTAAGCGCTGCGACCGTACGTTTTTACGACTCGTTCGGCTACGGCAGCAAGAACGAAGACGAGCCGAAAACGAGACGAAGAAGAACAACAACAACAACAACAACGACGACGACGACGACGACGACGACGACGACGACGACGAGGAAGACGCGAGATGGAGACGCGTCGCGGCACGGTCTGACCGTGGCAGCCTGTTTCCGTCCTTCTCTCGTTCCTTCGTACCTTCGCTGGGGTCTTCCTCCTTCGTGAATTTTAGTGTGTGCATCATGTGCCGCCGCCGTCACTGTACCTCTGTTGTCGCGTGTGTCCTTTTCCAGTGGATTACCATCCTCGAGTAGAATCTCTCATTTACTCTCCTTCTCCCTCCTTCTCTTTTGTGAAAAATAAAAAGTTATTACGAGGGGAAGGAAGAAAGTGTCTTTGCTCGAGGTTCGCCGGTACGCCCATCTCTGTACGATTGAGAAAGAGAAGGAGAAAGACGGAGATAGAGCGAGTAAGCGAGAGAGAGAGAGAGAGAGAGAGAGAGCGAGAACGAGCGATAGAGAGAGAGAGAGAGAGAGAGAGAGAAAAGAAAGAAAGAAAGAGGGAGAGAGAAGGAATTTTCTTCTCTCCATTATTAGTGATCGTTCCTTCTCCTCTTGTGTTCGGTGCGTCGCGGTGTAAGTACGACGACTCCGAGGACGAAGATTAGGAAGGTGTTCTTCTCTTTCTCTCCAATTCTTGTATTTTTGTCTGGCTCTCGTGGTGCTGAGGCGAGAGAGAGAGAGAGAGAGAGACACACACATATACATAGAGAGAAAGAAAGAGAGAGAGAGAGAGAGAAAGAGCAAGTTCGACGGTTTGGTGGGGTTGTGGGGTGGTGGTGGAAGGTGGAGTAGAGTCAGCGAGCGAGCGAGAATAAAGAAAGAGCGAGAGAGAAATATAAGAAGCGAGAAGAGAGAGGGGACACGTCTGGTCCGATTCCGTGCGTTCGAACGAGAGAGATAACGCGAGGGAGCGCAAGTGGCGTATCAAGATGGCGCATAATTTGGCACCGAGCGTCAACTGCTCGCTCGACGACATTGACCTGAACGCCCTGAAGGTACGTAAATACAAATATCGTTCTTCTCGGATTCGCGGCCACGATAATCGCTCTATTACCGGCATTTATTCGACGCTAAACTATCGAAAATCTTTCGATAATCGATGGCAAATGTAACGCACAAAGAAGTACCGTGATCGGCCTTTCGGTGTTGGAGAGACGGAGATAACACGATGATCGACGAAGTCGATCGAGGAAAACGTCTCGTCCTTCGTTAGAGAAAGATCTCTTTCGATGAGACGCAAGAGAGGTTGAAGGGGAAAGAGTAAGAGAGAGAAAGAAAGAGAGATAGAGGGAGGGAGGGAGAGAGAGAGAGAGAGAATGAGAGAGAAAGAGAGAAGGACAGAGAAGAGGGAGAGGTCCTCGTATTCTCTCGTTCGATACTTCCCGTCTCGCGCAAACGTCTTCGAGAAGAATTGAACACAACGAAGAACGGTTCGTTTTTCTCTGTCCTTCTCTTACATGTTCGCTCGTGGCCGGCCATCAAAGTCATTCCGGAAGTGTCCGAGCGTATCGCATAACATCCGTTGACAAGTTGGCGCGAATCGCGCCCAACCATTCCCGTTCCGATCTTTAAATTCTTCGGAAACTTCCTCCACTTTCATTTTTATCCTCCTTTTTTTTTATTCCTCTTTCCGAACGTAGGACGTAGCCGCGTAATTGGTATAGTACGTATTCGACGATTTCTATTTCATACCTACGTCATATGTTACAATATATTCTGTCAAGTCTACATGTCGGTATTTATGCTCTTGATTAGGGTAACTATTTGTATTCTTACTGACGCGTAGTGTAATAATAGTCATTAGAATTTACTTCTATCAAAGATACTTCCAATGATTTCTTGGAATCAGTTTGATATCTCGACTAGTTTTCGAATTACTGACTTGTAACGAGCTCGCTTAGTCAATGCTGCTCACTATTTCTCAAATATTTAACTAAATATGCTTATTATAGGCGTGTATGATACACGTACATACGTGTATATATATACATATATATATATATATATATATATATATATATATACACAACACACACACACACACGCACGCACGCATATATATATAATGCGCGCATACACGTTCTAATTTTAAAACAAGTAAAGGTGGTCACGTCGTATGGTTATCTTGTATACGTTTGAAAATTCTCTTATACTATATGTAAATTTGCTTATAGGTCGTTACAAGCTGTGGTATATAATAATAATCGATTTATCGTTTAATTTTACGTTGCAGAGGCCTCTCATACTATAAGAAGGGGCCGAACGCTATTTCGTTGGTTTTTATTCCCTTAACGGTTCGTGTCGTCCATGCGTGTTTAAGCGATTCCGATCGTGAGAACGCGCGAATGCAAAATATCTCGTTAGAAAGTAAGTTAGGCGAGCTCCGATGCCGTTTAACTTTGTCTCTCTCTCTCTCTCTCACTCTTTCTGTCTATCTATCTATCCGTCTATCTCCTTCATTGACTCGTTTCTATTGTTGCAGGAACCCGCTGGGATATTCGAGCTGATCGAAGTCGTCGGCAATGGAACGTACGGGCAAGTTTACAAAGTAAGTCTCTTTTCAATATCCCTTCGATCGATCGATCGATCGCGAAGGATCTTCTATTTGTCGGCGATTACTTAATGGTCAGACAAGTTTTTCTTCGCTCGACCACGCGACTGATCGCTTGCGTGTACGCTCTTACACACAGAAGAGATTGAATCGCTAGCCGGTGTAACATACGTAAGTGCAACATTGATGTGCGTGCATCGATCGTCATCGTGTGTAGTATCGGACACGTAACGAGCAAGAAAGATTTCGAATTCCATGTAATATGTCGTTTTCGAATAATTCTTAAATGACGATGATCCGATTTTCATGATTTATATATGGGGGTGTCTACTTTCGAATCTTTACTCGAGAATGAAAATCGCTTCGTCGAGTCTCGATGGTCTTTCGATATTATGGACGTATCAACGTATATTCTATATTACCGTTTATAAATATTCGGATGACTCAAGATGGAAGAATTTCGAATATCAATGGAGATCCGCGTTTTTATTTACCAGGAAAAAATTAGGTTTTATGCATCACCTTCTGCGTGATTACATCGCGCGCATACGCGTGAGTTATACCGAACGATGATGATGCGGATGAAATTTGTAGAAGCGTCCTTGCGATCGCTAATCGCGATTCCTTTCGAATCTGAAGCGTGTGTTGCTCGATCGAATCGGAATGGTGTTTCCTACGATTACTGAGAAACGTAGCTTTTATCGTTTCATTTGTTTCGTCGAAAACTTATCCGATGAATCAATCGTTCGGATTAACTTCTCATTGTCGTATATGATTTTATAATCTTCCTTTCTTTTTCTTTCCATTTTTTTTTTTTTTTTCTTTTTCTTTTTTCGAGGCGATAATCACCGACAAGTAGTGTAAGATGGTCGCGATCGATCGCGTTTTTGTTTACGAACCGTACAACGTAAGCGTTTCTCAAAGTGACGTATTCATCTGTAAGAAAATTCCGAGTCGAACGAGTCGATTAAAATCGAAATAGCATTCTTGCATCATTGTGTGCAACGATACATTTAGTTACGATTAACGAATAACTTTTTTTCTCCTTTTTCCTTTTTTTCTCTCTTTTTTCTTTTTCCTTGTTTGTCTTTTTCTTTTTTAAGCTATTATGAAACGAAATGTTTACGTTTCGCTACTGCATCGGAGAAAAGTATGAAACGTAAATAATTACATGTATATATATATATATATGTACGTATATACGTTGGGCAATAATACCTCGAACTTTCTCATATCTTTTTGTCCCTGCTCTTTCATCCGGTAGATCCTAGGAAAACACGAAAAAGCGATTACTATCGTGAATGACGTCATAGGAAACGTTTAGCGTTCTGTCCAACACGTGGGCAGAAGGAAGAGTCGAGAGAACTAATCGTCGTCGTCATTGTCATCGTGGCTCCACAACGTTGTCACGTTTTCTATCTTTCATTTTCCACGTGTTTGGTGAGAAAAAAGTTGGCCAAAGTTGTTTTCCGATGTATGAAAAGTAAAGATAATGTTTAGAAAAGTAATGGCACGTTTTAGATTTGATTTGCGATTAAAACATTTGATCTAAATAAAAAGAAAGAGGAGACGAGGTTGCAATCTTATCTTTGCCGTATAAGAAAAAGAAACGATGTCACAGTTCGAATAAGATCATTTTCTATACATAGCATATAATGTACTTTATGTAGAAAATAGCGTATCGAGTGCAAAGGAGGAATTATCGTCGATATAGGAAATAGCAATGATACGAGAGGAAGGTTGGTGAGAATAGCTTTTATGGTATCATAGCTCGCGATGGAAATAGTGAAAAAGAGAGAAAGAATGGCCGAGGTTGTTTCCTCCGGAAAATGTCAAGGTTGAACTTAGGTTTTTTTTTTTTTTTTTCTTTTTCTTTTTTTATAAATATAAATGCATACTTTATTTTCCTTTTACGCGTTATAAATAGGCGACCATAGGATCGTTCGAGTGATCATTTTCGTTCCATCGAATAATAACATCTTTATTATTAATTCAATGTCTTGCATTTAACAAGCTATTATTACGTTCGATATTTTAGCTCAATTTATAATGAATATTATGTCGTATTTAAATGTATTATATGGTTTAGAAGAAAGTTTATTGTCATTTTCAATATTATCTCTTTGCTAGGATTTCTCTTTCTGTTGTTCTCTTTCATCGACTCGTCGTTTTAAAGCGAAATACCCTGCGTGTAATCGTCAATGGACGACGTGTTGTGTCGACGGCGTCGGCGCGATGTACCGACGTGACGTGTGGGAGAGACACGACGATCGTTCGTTTCAAGAGACTTTTAACCTCACCTGCGTTTTCTCTTTCCCCTCTTCGTCTATCTCTTTCTCATAGAACGAAGAACAGAGAGAGAGAGAGAGAGGGGGGTGGGCGGGGGAGGGGGAGGGAAAAAGAAAGAAAGAAAGAAAGAAAGAAAGATGACGGTGATTCACCTTGAAAAAATTCTCTTTGGCGAGGTCGTCCTTGAGAAAGAAGACTTGAGAGCGTGAAAAACGGTCGTAGAGCGTGTTCGTGTGTGCGCGCGCGCCTACTCGGAGGTCGAGAATCTCGACCGGAAGGACGAGGAACGTACAGTATGCGTCATTAAAGTTCTTAGAATAAAAGGGACCACTCGTGTAACAACGAAGTAGTCCTGACTACTCTCTGAGAAATACTTATTGCAGACTTTATCATATGAGAGTCGTTATGCCTCGTGTTAATTCAACGCCGATCATCTTTCTCGTGTCCCCTTTCATCAAGATCTTTTCGTTTAAAAGTAGGAGAGATATTCTCTTGCTTATAGATAAGCAAGTGGACAGCGAGATATCTTCTCCAATTGTTTTCTTGGTTAGCTAAGACATCGACGACCACTATCGGCAATTGGTCGTTGAATCACGAAAGGATAAGATAGGCTGTAAAAAAAAACAAAAAAAACAAAAAAGGGGATAAAAAAGAGAATTTTTATGGAACAATATATGTTGAAAGTTTGTGACATGTTTCGTTTATGTTATGTATTATATACTTTTTTCTTTCTCCATATCATCATAAATTTCAGTACAAAGGGGAGTATTATATTGGAGTATTTAACGAGGCCCTAATTGAAATGAACTCGTTGCCTTCCGCGTTTGGGAGTGGACATAGTCATCGTTTCTACCGTGCTCTTTTCTTTGTTTTTTTTTTTTTTTTCTTTCCTTTTTCTTTTTCTTTTAATTTTTCTTTTCTTTTTTTTTTAACGGAGCAAGCGACATAAAAAATGCAGGCTCTACCGCGTCTATTAGCGGCCCATATTGCATGCTAGAATCCCTACTAGCCGGATGGAAGATAAGACGACCACCGAGATTTTCCTGCGAGCTAGTTGCCAGCGTAAAAATCGTTTAACTTAGCGTGAAAGCGTCTACGAAGAAGAGTCATGGTAATGGCCGTGTATCTACATATATTAACGGATATCGATTATTAATAACGGATATCCGGGAGATATGAAGTAGCATAGGGCGCGGTATCGCGTGCGAAACTCGAAAAAGGGTCGACTTTTTATTTTTTCTTTCCAAGTGTCGACGATTACGTTCAATTCATTTTGCACGACGTTAACAAGCTCATATACTTAACTTCATTTTCTTCAATTGTTATGCTAATTTGTCGTCAACGATACAAACCTTTCTTACCGATAAACGTATCCACGTTTCTTTCTTCTGTAATTTCAAGATTACGATTTATCAGAATAAATTTTCTTTATACGTACGTATGTAATATCTTTTCGTACATTTTAAATAAAATTTCACGTAATTCTTTTCTTTAGATATAGAAAACAAACGAAAAGATATTATTTTTCGATACGATTTGCCCTCACGGATGTCAATGATTCACGAAAACGTTAGTTTACTTAACGTTTACTGATAACGATAACAGTCCGGTTTTACGTTTCTTTTTTCCTTTGCCTCGTAGAAAAACGACTCGTCGAATCCGTTAGTATCAGGATTATATACGGATTTTCTAGATAGGAGTGCTAGAGAAATAATATGTAAAATATATACCCCAGAGATTATATAGACGTACAATTTATATGCAACCTATCGAAATAAACGCCTAACTCTTTATTTTTTTTCTTCTCGCATATCATTTTCCTTCGTAAAAGCACATGGGACCCTTATCTCGAAGTAATCGACGTTCTCCTATCGTATCTCTTTCAAGGGTCAAGGGTTAAGTTTTCATTTTTCTTTCTCTCTCTCTCTCTCTCTCTCTCTCTCTCTCTTTCTTTTTCTCGCTCGATACATCGATGCATCACCTATTCCATGCACACGCACTCTTTAATGCTTTACTTTCGCGGCTGTGTGATATATGCGATAGGAGGAAGAGAGAGGGAAGAGGAAAGGACGATGACCCGTTGCCGATGACGAGGAACGAGCAGGAGAGGGAAAGGAGGGGTAGGACAGAGGGGAGGTAGACAGTAGGAACGAACCACTCCGACGATTCTCGATCTCGAGTCGGTCTAATGTTTCGTTCTAGATCTCTCATAATCTATAAATTTTCTATACGATATATCTCTCTCTCTCTCTCTCTCTCTCTCTCTCTCTCTCTCTCTCTCCCTCCCTCCCTCCCTCTCTCTCCCCCTCCTCTAGTCTTCTTTTTAATCATTATTTTTCAGCGTACATAATGGAACGACTCTTATTGTAACGAAATCCATTCTGATCCGATAAGATTTATTTATCTTTTTCTTCGAACAAAGCTGTGAATCTCGCAATCAAGATCTCGTGCGAAAACACCTGCGAATGAGAAGAAGTTCTGCGTGTCGCAGGTGGGGAAGGGATCGGAGGGAGTAAAAGTCGGTCGTCCGATGTCCTCGATCGTTTTTTACCGAGGGTATTTATATCACTTTAGTACACACGTACGAACGTATGTACTCTCCCAAGTCGAGTCAATGAATCCCCCATTGAAGCGTGTTAAGTTTCATTGAAATTCGAAACTTCGAATGTTGAAGTCATGACAGTGACAAATCGTCGCACGCCATCTGTCCCGTTAATCGCGCGACTACTGTCATTTTTTAATATAAAATATGATCGATATGTATCGAATTGATCTATCCTTCGTTTTGATCATTCGCTTGAATTTGGAAAAGGAACCTCGGTCACTTTTGTTTGTTTGTTTTTTCTTCTTCTTTCTTTTTGAGGCGACGTTCCTTCTATAGTACTACGTATTATCTTTTAAAACGTCAATTGATCGTCGGGTCGATACGACAAGACTTTCGGAAAGAGCAATGAGTCATTGACTTTATATTTGATTTCGTAACGCGCTTACGAACTCGTTAGTTATATCGTCCTCCTTCTGGCTAATGAAGTCGAACTATGCAACGACGATTATTCTTTCTCAATCTGACGAAAGAAAAGAAACGAAAAGAAAAGAAAAAAAAAAAACACGAAAAAATATAAATGGATAATTATATCTTTTTGATTCAATTTTCAAAGAAATTTCTTTTTCAAACGTCACTTGGAATTTAGTCATGTCTCCTTTAAAATGATTAATATTCGATTGGTTCTTTATTAAATAAAGATTTATTCGGATAACACTTAACTTCGACATATGGAAAACATGCGCTATTATTGCTTCCCATCGTACAGATACACGTACATACATAGGTGAATACCTACGTAAATTTATTTTTAAGCAAACCGGTACTCGAAACCTGTCTCTACATCGATCGAACGTTGGCGTTCACCGACGAGAAACAGTCGAGTGCGATAGAGAGCTTGTCGTAATTCGTGGCAAGACGAGGATATCAACGACGACCTACGAATCCTTACTTTTTCTTCGCTCTCTTTTATTTTATTTTCTTCCATCGACTTTCCTCTCGACAGCTATTTTTCTCCTTCTTTGCTCGAGTTAGCTATACTCTCGTCCCAAGACGATGTGCATTTTCATCAAAGGAGAGAAACGTATTTCCTCCAATGTCGCGTTCATTTTCAATGTCGTACGCGTGTTCCGTACGCGATGGCCCATTTGAATGGGAGTCGATATCTTATTCAAACGTCGACGACGGTCTTTCGGTGCATTCTCTCTTCCTCTCTCTCTCTCTCTCTCCCTCCCTCTCTCTCTCTCTCTCTCTCTCTCTCTCTCATTTCTCTCCTCGTATCTCTCTTTCTCTCCTTTCCTCGGCACTCCTCCAGATAAGGAACATCCGACGCGTAGCTTTCTTTTTTCCAAATCATCCGAACGCAGAGAATAACGAAAGTCTGTCACGAATAATCAGCTGTTCTTGATTCCTTTGTATATATTTATATTGTAATAAACGCTCGCGGAGAAAGCTCTCACGATCGTAAAGTTTCCATTTGCCTGTTTATTTGTTTTTATCCGACAATGCGCTTCTTTTATCGATTGATGCATTTGCAATTTATTATTCAAATTTCTTTGTATGATAATTAATATATAAATATTCGTATAAATGAATCGAATGAACGTTATGTTACTAGTTTGACAACTGCAATTAATCCTCTTGAAGAAGAAGTTCGTTTAGAAAATTTCATTTACATGCATAAGTATGATCGATTCAACGTGTTGAACTAATGCGTCGATTAATTTTTGTTTATTTTTCTTTTTTCTTCTATAGTCTTCGAGCCAGTCGTGGGAAAGAAAATACGTTTCCGTCTGTTTCGGGTGATCGGTTCCTTACTACGATTACGTAAGCCCCAAATGCGGTAGTCGTTCGAAAATTGTGCCGTTTTACAAGGCAGAAACGATTTCAGGCCGATCGAAAGGGCGTTTCGCGTCGTTGCTTGCACGCACGCACGCACGCACACACTATACAATCACGCGATACGACAGATAGATCCTAAGAGGATTATAATAGTATTTTCACAAATTAAGATCTTTCTATTTTAAGAAATTTACGAGGTAGAAATTAGATTTTTAACAAATTTCAGCTAGCTATCTTCGACATCTAACCTAAAGATTCTATTTCAATCTAAAAATAAAGCACAAAATGCGTATCGATCTTTTTTCTCGATACGGTCGAGCGAAGAGCAGTCGACGATGGAAGCTTGAATTTAGAGCGTGATCCCTCTCACGGTCTTTTTGTCAGTAGCGAAAATCGATGCGGATATTGTATTCGGCTATTTTTGAGATAACCGCAAGCTCTCCCACGAAGGCTGTGTGTACCTAGTACCAAAACTAAAACATACTTTTATATAAATTTTCTTTATGATATAATATAGGTTGCGTCAGAGTTTGGTAGAATCAATGGAAATAAATTTCTCTCTTAGTTTTCGTATTTTCATTATAACAAAGGCTCTAATTCTTTACCCAAACGAACAAAGTTTGTTACGATAAAAATGTATTTATTATCGATTCGTTTTTATACGAGAAATCATCATACCCCTTTCCATATACAGCACACGTGCTACGAATGCACGTTAGTTTTGTTGTGTATAGTAACATAAGCAAGAGGAGAGGGACGCTAGAAAGCTTTGAGTCTTCGTCGATTTTCCGTGAGAGAACTGTGTGTGTGTGTGTGTGTGTGCGCGAGTAGGAGAGAGAGAGAGAGAGAGAGACACACATCGGATGCTTGCAACCGATTCTCTTTGAAAAGAGACAGAGACGGTGGATGTAGTCTGGGCGTCTGCCGGCCGTATGTACGTGGCTTTGTCGTGGAAAAAGGCTGAATATAAAAAGCATGCGGTGACGCTTTTCTCTTTCTTCATCCCCTCCTCGGTACTCTTCCTTTTTCTCTTCCTCTTCCTCCGGCTTCATTGGCGCGCAAAAATACGGAGGGGAAGGTACAAGCACAACGTTTTGTTTCATACCGAGCAACCGTGTTGCGTCGACGAGCTTGTGCTACGCTGCGCTGCGCCCTGCTTATGTATGTATGTATGTATGCGTACGTATATGCGTCTGGTGGCGCGGTGTGGTGCATCGTCGATGCAGCCTACGCAAGTCTGTGTCGTCAGAGGGGATGATTTAGTTGAACCACGTTAAAACGACGCGTGGTGGTCGCCGCCGTGCGTGGCCGCGACGTAATGGCGAATTTGTCCACGGAATGGCGAGTTTAAATGCTTCGAAGCGTTACACCGATTTCCTCCGAGTGTCAGAGACACGCCTTACCTTTATGATTTTTTTTTTTTTTTTTTTTTTTTTTTTTTTTTTTTTTTTTTTTTTGATTAACACGTCTGTAATCAATGGTCAACTTTTTGTCGACATTACTTAAAGATTACACCTCATGCCCATAATCTAATAAATAAAAAATACTTATAATGATGTTGTACGAACAACCTTGCCGCGAATGTATCTCGAAATTTAGGGAAAATTCGCGTTTGGAATAAGGTGTACTTGACGAAAAGTTCTTTGCTTACTTTGCCAAGCATAATCCTTGTCGTGTTGTGTTGCCGGTTCGAAAAGTTCGAGTTACATCGGCTTTCTCCTTTTCTCGGTGTATTCGCCGTTGTTTCAAAGTCAACGAAGCAACTTTAAGAGAACTCGAAGTACTCGCGTGGTGCGGTAAAGCGCATTGTGATGCAACGCAGCACGTCTTAAAACGTCACGCCTTTAATTACACCTTTAATCGACTTTTAATAACACGTAATACCTCAGTCGCTAATACGAGCGACTTTCGGCTTTAATTAGAGACTACTTCGCAAACTTGGCATTTTTTCTTTTTTCTCCCTTTTTTTTTCCCTTTTCCTAGATTTACTTCGCAATCTTTATTCGTCCAATCGTGAACGTAACGTTCTTTGTATTTTTTCAGGGTCGACACACCAAAACGGGTCAGTTGGCGGCCATCAAGGTCATGGACGTCACAGAGGTAATTTTCGAGAAACAATCGGAAATACGGTATTTGTTTTGTTCAATAGCTTGTATGAAAATTAACTCGGAGAAATAGAGTCGTATATATCTTGGAGGTATCTACTAAATATACGAGATGTTGCTGTGCGTAATCTTGAAAAGGATAAATAATGGAAAATTTGTCGATTCTCTAATAAGAAATACATATGGGTGAGAGCGTACCGTAACACTCATCGGTGTTATATGCTCGTGTTCTCGGTTGTTCTCTCTTGTCTAGATTTGAATTACGCCGATAGAACGACGATGGCTTTTCCTTCTCTTTCTCCTTTACGTAGTGCATCCTCTCCTTTCAGTCAATCTTGTAACGCACGAGTAAATCTCGACTCTACTTACCTACTTAACGGCTAGGAACGGCATGTGGTTTCTTACAGCCATCTACGCGCACTGGAATTCTCACATTCTACGCCTCTAATGGTAATGGTTTTTGTTCGCAGGATGAAGAGGAAGAAATCAAATTGGAAATAAACGTACTGAAGAGGGTGAGCGCATTATAAAACAACGACGTTATGTTTCCCTATAAAATCAAACCGATATTAGACGATGACACGCGTTGTGACTTTTTTTTTTTTTTTATCGTCGTACATTTCATTCCTCTTTTCTTCTACTTTTCTTTTCTTTTTTTTTTTCTTTCACAGTATTCGAATCATAGAAACATAGCTACGTACTACGGTGCCTTCGTGAAGAAGTCATCACCAGGGAAGGACGATCAGCTATGGCTGGTTATGGAATACTGCGGAGCTGGCTCCGTCACAGACCTCGTCAAATCGACGAAAGGTCAGAGCCTTAAGGAAGAATGGATCGCTTATATTTCGAGAGAAATATTAAGGGGTCTCAGTTATCTTCACAGTAACAAAGTAATCCACAGGGATATAAAAGGACAGAATGTACTTCTGACCGACAATGCCGAGGTCAAGCTTGGTACGCACTCCTCTCTCTCTCTCTCTCTCTCTTTCTCTCTCTCTACTTCTTAAACAGACATTGTCATTCATTTCGTTGGAATAAATCCAAATCAGGATATAAGTTACTTTGTTCGTTTCGAATCAGAACAGAAAAGAATTTTTTCTTTTTCGACGGTCATTGTACGGGTGGTACGTTAGGACGCAGTTTAAGTAGTTCTCCTTCGTTGCAGTTGACTTTGGCGTTAGCGCGCAATTGGACAGAACGATAGGCAGAAGGAATACGTTTATAGGTACACCTTATTGGATGGCTCCAGAAGTTATAGCTTGCGATGAGAATCCCGACGCTACTTACGACAATAGAAGTGATCTTTGGTCTCTCGGAATTACCGCTTTGGAAATGGCTGAATCACAACCTCCACTTTGTGACCTACACCCGATGAGAGTTAGTTTTTAAAATGATATTCCTTAACGAAGCGATTCAGGCAAAATTACCTCCTCCTTCTCCTCCTCCTGCTAATCTTCCCACGAGATGATCCTCCATTTGATTGTATTCTTTTAAACTACAGGCCTTGTTCTTGATACCGCGTAATCCACCGCCGAGACTGAAGTCCAAAAAATGGGCGAAAAAGTTTCATGGTTTTATCGAAACTGTATTGGTGAAGGACTATCATCAGAGGCCTTACACCGAACAATTACTCAAGCATCCATTTATTCGGGACCAACCGACGGAGAGACAAGTCAGAATACAACTCAAAGATCATATCGATCGTTGTAAGAAACGCAAACAAGAGAAAGGTATAAAAAGATTCTTCTTGGATCGTTCTCTCTCATCCATCTCCTTGTTAAATTGTTCGATCTAAAAGAGTATTATTGGTTTCGTAGAAAGAGACGATTATCGATACAGTGGTAGTGAAAACGAAGAAGACGAGCCGGCATTGGCTGGCGAACCATCCTCGATAGTCCAAGCTCCCGGCGGTGATACATTAAGACGTAATTTCCAGCAAATTCAAGAAGGTCGAACGTTGACTCAAGATGTATCACCTCAAGCTCCAGCCGGTAAGGAAAAGCCAAATCAAGGTAGATCTCAGCGGGAAGTACCAGAACCAGGCCCGCCTGCGAGACCAGCCATTCCACATAGACTCATCGGTAAGTACTCGTTGATAATTTTATTAAGAGGGCTGGAAACCAAGAGGTAGCAAAAACATTATTGATATTTTAGTCGTGCCAGATCCGCAACCGCCTTCACGACCTTTACCACCGACACCTAGGGATGATCCACGACAATCCCACAAGGTCTCGACACCACCCTCCAATCATCAAGCACCTTCCGCTGGCGGTGGAGGTAGCGGGGGTTCTGGTGGTCAAGCTGCACCTCAAAGAAACAGTCACGTGTTTAAACCTATGGTAGGGATTTGTCAAAATTATCGATTAAAAAAAGCGTTCCGTTCCGTTCCGTTCCGTTCCGTTCCGTTCCGTGCCTATGCTTCCTGTTAAAGTTTCCTTTTCTCGATGCTATCCTATCAAACCAAAGATCATGAAAAAGTAATTGAATAGTATTTATATATAAAGTAGATAAGGCACACGCTGTCTTTATCCTTTTTTGCAATTATGCTATTTTTACCGATCCAGCCGTATTTTCTGTGAAGTGCATAGTTTCTCTCTCTCTCTCTCTCTCTCTCTCTCTCTCTCTCTCTCTCTGTACTTACAATACACTATGCATTTGTTTACTATATACATATATATATATATATATATCTCCATTGCACGCAAAGTTTCGTTCTACTTGCTGTTACGGCATATAAGCGTGCACGCTACAGATACTAATAATATATACATGTATACGAACGCCCATACACTCACCGACACATTTAAGTCGCCTTGCACCCGAATTTGGAATGTATTTGGTTTTTGTTTTTTTTTCCATGTTCACACGAACCGTAGCTGCCGCCGAGGAGGCCAGAGGTAAGAAACACGCACACCTATTCTTCTCCTTTGTCGTATTACGTTTCAGTATCGTCTTCTTTATGTTTCCACTCACATATATAGCTAACTTACATATCCAGTCAGTGGTCAGTATTTATTTAAAGAGGATCAAAGAATAAATCCTGTCACATTTGGTTTATATATTTTAATAAAAGTAATACATTACACACTGATTGGTTATTAACTTTTCTGTATATGCACTAACTGTCTTTACTCGTTTCATCGATATTCTATCGCTTGAGCACAGCATTGTACTACTTTACGCTTCACTCCAATCATTTGACTGGACTTTTTACACGAGTAAAATCGTACAATGTTTAGAAGGCAACAACACGTTTGTTGGTGTTTCGAGAATCATCTTAGGCGGTACCTCGTTGTGTCGGAAAACTGACCAAACGCTTAAAGTGTGTCTACGATAAAGAATTATACATTCAACGTCATCGCTTCTTTCTCTTCGTCAAATTGTATCTGTTTCATGTCATGGAACGCTAGATCATTTTAACGATTAATCTTTATACGAAAATCATCTTGCGTATGATCATTTCCTTCACAGCGAGTAAATACGAAATTGGAGTGTCCGCGACATCGCTTATAAGTGCAGTACTTTTCCCTACTTTTCTGCCACTTTTCTGCCTTTCTGCCTTGTTTGGCTGTCCAGTGGTGGCTTTTAGTATATTCTCGGAGGTGTCTCGGAACAGTGACTAACGGGGTTGTGCGTGTGTGCGTGTGGGTGGTAGGACTTGGACATGCTGGCCGCTCAACTCAACGAGCTTGGTGTGTCACAGGGCCCCGAGGCCCCGCCTAGGCCCAACAGGCAACATAAAGGCCCTCCAGCGACGTCAACCTCGAATTCGGTCCAGCCAGCGAGCGCTAACGATCAGAACAACAAACAGATGCAGCAATCCTCCAGTATTCTCGATCAAGTAAGCGTTAAAATCGTGTGCGCGGCTATGATGATGTGTATATTATTGGTACATATTTTCCTAGATTCGTCCTCCTTTTCCATTTTTCTCATCCCTCGTATCTTCCTCTTGCTTTATCCACGATCTCCTTCTTCATGCGAAAGTATTTTACAGCGTCTTGTGCCTTGTGAAAAAAAAAAAAAAGAAAAGAAAAGAAAAGAAAAGAAGAAAAAAAAAGAAAAAAGAAAGAAAGAAAAGAGGTAAAAAAGAAAGTCACGACGATGGAAAAGTCGACGACGTTTTTGAAAAAATTCTTGCAAAGGGCGATGATGCTGAATCAATGTGCTATTTCTTTTCTCATTCTAGGCACTGTCGATCGAGAGTGACAGCGACGACGATCTCGAAGATGCTGGTAGTAACAATTTGAGGAACGATGGTACACTTCTTGCTAGCGATCCGCCTAAGCCTCTGTAAGTAGGATATGATAATTTATGGAACATGTAGCTCTTATGGCGCATAAAATAATTACGAGAAGTGGGTCATGTTCGTCCGCCGCTGGAGTGTGTGCGTGTGTGTGTGTGTGAAAGAGAGAGAGAGAGAGAGAGATGACTTGTAATGGAAAAGGGTGGATTCATATCATAACGCGAAGCGGAAGAATATGACTTCAATGCCGACGCGTTTTTCCTATTAATATTAATGCAATTTATTTCGTTTCATCTTCCATCATGCTCATCCCGTGCTTCGACATACGCTTTATGTGGCTGCCGTTTATCGTCGCCGCATCAATCCCAACGCATACCACGAATCTCATCATGTCATCGTTTCACATCGTTCTTCGCATCTGATTTTCCTGCGGCAGTCCCGAATTTTCTCCTTTCAGGCCATCATCGGATTCGTCGTCGTCGTCCTCGCACAACGCTCAGAATTCGCATCATGAAGGTAAGCCAAAAGGTAGGACATCGACAAAGAATTATTTATTACGTTTTTATTTTATAAATTATACACATACAAGCTAAACTGCCATCGAAAAGTTTCCCCGTGATTCATGTAATTTATAATGCTGCTGTTTTGCAGGTAATAAAGAATGAACTCTGATGTTTATTTCTTATACTTGTACTTTTACATATCTGTTAAGAAACTTTTCAGTTGCAATATTTTTACTTGTTCCTTTATCCCCCTCCCCTGTTAAATGGTCATGCATAAGATTGGTGTATTTCAAGTAAAATCTCGATCGAATATCTATTCTCGTAGCGATGTATTTTATTTGAATTCTAATTTGTAGGTGGAGCACCCAATCGACCATTGCCACCGACGCCAGATGAGGAAGAATCCGGAGATCGTACACTAGTCATGAAACGAGTGAGTATAACTTTCAAGTCCGTTGTGCAAGCTAACAAATACCCACGTAGCTATATTATCTTCTATTATACGATATACTCGATCTATGAAGAGCCACTAATATACCGGTACAAATTGATATGTACAGAGTGTATGTGACCTATACATTTGTTCTGTGTAATCACGTTTTGGTAGATTGCGCAGAGCGTCCGCCGTCTTTTCTTTTGCACGAACGAGCTGCTTAGATACATCTTCTCTCGTTCTTCATACTTTCTTTTTTTTTTTTTGTACGTTCCATCGTTAAGGTAAAAGACGTCTTTTTTACGAGTTAGATATATTTACACGGGAAAAGAACGTTTTTAATCCTGTACAGTGACAACGCACGAGCACGGATTTAAACTAGTTTAATTCAAAGAGCATTGATCTTATCGTTATCGCAAATAGTTCGTATTATTCGATGTTTATCGGCATATTTCATGAAAAATTACGATTCTTCGAACGAGAGAAAGGAAACGCGGACGACTGCGTAGCTCATACGTTTTATTTTATATTTTTCTGCACCTATCTCGTACATTGATTGATATCCGGAACTAATTCAATGGTATTCGTTCGCTCAACCCCCGCCATATGTTCATGATCAATGACTCGCCGTGACTGAACCTTGTACGTTGAAAGAAAAATACTGTGGTGCACTGCCTTGTGTCTGTACTTTTGTCGCTGTCGTACGGTAATCCCCTCCACCTCCCCACCCCCCTGCACCAATCATACACGATCGATAAATACATTCGCCATCGTAGACTATGCTGCACCGATGGTGGAGATTTCCCTTAATCAATCTAAACACAAACGCTTCCTTTAATACACATACTTACTACACATATATACTTTAATGATACGATCAAAGACACTTTGCCGGAAATCTTTGCGTCTTTTTGTAAAGTAAAAGACAAAGTGTTTACCTAAAGTAGAAGACAAAGAAAGGGAGAGAGAGAGAGAGAGAGAGAGAGAGAGAGAGAGAGAGAGAGAGAGAGAGAGAGAGAGAGAGAGAGAGAGAGAGAGAGAGAGAAAAAAGGAGAAGGAACTTCAATCACAACTTCACCACCGGTTAGCAAGCTTAGTCGTTCTCTACAATGTCGTTACATTTCCATCGCATAAACTAAACAGCACCATCACCTGTCACATTGTTATTACCGCACGTATCTTTTTTTCTTGTTTTTTTTTTTCTCTGTCATCGTACCATTACCCTCGTCGTCGTGCGCGCCTTTAGAAACTTAGTCAGACATCAGACGATCGTGCAACGGCTAGCGACAACCGCCGCTCAGAGATAGACGAGCAGCTCCTTCTGAAGGAGTGGGACTTCACCCGCTTCTTTCAGGGTTTTAACGAAAGGTTGGATAAAATGAAACAGGAGCACCAGCAAGAAGCGGCGGTCGGTACGAGCAAGTCTGGCAGCGAGGATCGTTCCTCTTCTTCCGGCGAAAGAACCCTTAAGAGGCAGGAGCAGTTAGCACGTAGGAAATACGAGCAACAACAGCAGCAGCAGCAGCAGCAGCAGCAGCAGCAACAACAACAGCATCATCATCAGCACCATCTTCATCAGCAGCACCAGCAGCAGCAACATCAAAAGCAACAACACCAACAGCAGCACCACCAGCAGCAGCAGCAGCTTAAGGCGGTTCACAGACGACAAGAGAGCGACTCGAAGCTCGGTAACACCTCGAGCGCATTCGCCCGTGCATTCCGCCGCGAAAATTCGGATTTCTTTCCGTCAACGAGGCACTCCGCTTATCTACAAAAGTCGGATTCCTCGAGATCGAGCATATTCGCGAGTGGTAATCGACGCGGCAGCGAGATAAGCGTCGCAGGTATAGTCGGTAAAAAGGGCAATGCTCTTAATACCGGCGAGCCCGTCCTCACGGACTTTTCGTTTGGACGCGATGGGCCCCAGAGGCCAAGGAGAGAAAAGACAGAGAGCGAAATTGTCTTTGGTAACAGGCACGAGGCGAGGAGACTCGACTTCGGACGCAATAAAGACGATACCACAAGGAGACGCAGTTGTAGACCTTCCGATGCGGCCCTGGCCGCGCCAGATGACGCGGGAACGATTAAATCCACGGCCAGTACAACGGCTAGCGAGTACAGCCCTGTTGTCACCCAGGTCAGTCCCACCTGCGAGTCCTGCCTGTGTGCTTGCCTGAACTACCCCCTTATCTTCCTACGTCGGTTCGACCCTTCCGATAACTCTCTCATCGTCACATTTTTCCTTCGCGAACTCGACCTTCTCCCAATGACCTTCGTATAATATCTTCCGGTGTCTATCGATATTCGATTTATACCTCTCCTTTCTTTCGTAGCCATTTTATTTCCACTCGATTGACTTGATCCATTTTATTCTATATCTCATTTAATGTCTCATTTATTAAAATTTAGTCCGATCCCTTCGAGTATTCGATACCAATATCAAAATCGATGATCACCAATCTTAACATCGTTCCTTTAGCTGCATCGTGATCCTCTTTTATTTGCGACGTCTTTATTTTCTTTAGTAAGAGAGAAAAAAAGGATACGCTTGAATCGTGTTTTTTTTATGATTAACGCATAGTTGCAGCTTAGAGCGTTAGAGTTTAATTTAGGACCTAAGAGACGATTATTGATAGACACCGTTCCGCAGTACCCGTTTTTTTTCTTCTTTTTTTTTTTCTCTCTCTTTTTACATTTTTTAATCCATTCTCCGACATCCAACGGCATATAACGTTTACATAGAAGGCTAGTCAGCTACGCTCGAGTTTTAGGCGCATAATATCATCCTATACCTCCCTATATCATCGTTGATTTTCACAGTTTTGGATACAAGTAGCAGCGAAACATATTATATAATTACTACTAGTGCTACCAGTGCTATACTACTATTACTACCAGTATCTCACTATCGCTACTACCTTCTCTACAATATCAGTAGATTCTTTGATTCGTGCTAAGATTTATCGAGTCTTTCGACAGTAATAATAGAGATATAACGGATATGTTCTTTAACGATAACTACTGCTACTACTACTACTACTACTACTACTACTACTATTACTACTACTACTACTACTACTACTACTACTACTACTACTACTAATATTTTCATTTTTTTTTCTACGATCTCTACTTAACCATTGCTTAGGAGAAAGGAAGTCACTTATGCTGCTAATACAATTCCTACTTTCCACGCTCTTCGTTGATCTTCCTGGAGAAACCGAAGAGTCGATCCGAATCCTCTCAATTTGCCAGGAAAAGCACCGAGATATTTATCTAAATCATTGGATATACAAATCGAACCTTGGTACGTCAGCTGGAATTAATGATTCTTCCAAAGAATCATGGTTAGTTTATCTCAACGAATCTTCGGATATTTTTTTTTTCCTTTATATTTTTACTTATCTGATTTGTCAATATTTCCAGCATCGATTGAACTTTATTTTTCTTTTTCACGTTACTTTTGAATTAACTTGCGAAGGCACAATGATGTTCTAATTTTTCACTTTTATTTTTTTTTGCTTTCTGAAATCGAGCATAAAAGATATAGTTTATTTACACTTCATTTGATTTATATTTCTTATTAATTTTCTGTTATTAATTCCGTAAGAACGAGGTGCATTAGTTAAATCGTTATTCCACAGACCAATTCTGTTTTCAATGATCCTTTGATCCTTTCGATTTACTGGACCATTCCTAATCTTCAATCCTCATATCGTCTAATCAGCACGCTGTAATATGGCGCAGAAAAATGTACGTTAAAATCGTGAGCCGAGTCCTTTCTTCAGCGACGCTCGTTACGAGACCCGTGCCTGGACGCAGGATTAACAGCATGGAATTTTGGTAGGGGGGAGGGAGGGATGGGGAAGGGATTTGATTCATCTCATCTCTTCAGATCAAAACCACGTTATGGACGCAGATTATGCTTTCATCGCTACTGCCACTATCCTCATCGCAACGACACGTCGCGGGATTTTGGGAGAAATGGCTATATACGTGATTGTGGCGTATATTTTTTGCCGAAATACGTCCGTATCCGTTAATCCGTTAACTCTTAACGTTGCAAATTTTGTCGCATAGACAGATTTATATTATTTTTCTTTTTTTTTTTTTTTTTTTTTTTTTTTTTTTTTTTTTCTTTCTTTTTACGGACAAATGGTCCAACGTATTACAGCAAAATCTAATAGAAATCTTTTTATACGTATCTAAGGGAGCTAATTTGCAACGTTAAGCTAAGCTTCTGCAATAATAAAATGGTGTGGAAGAAAATGAACTTACAGACTCACAAAAGAACTTATAAACTAACGAACATTCTAAAGCTTTAATTGTGCTTCTCATTCGACAACAAGTCTATTGGCTATGTGGGTAAAAATTAATGTCTCTGTGACTAACTATGATAATGACGTTTTTTACTTCGAAAAAAAAAAAAAAAAAAACAAAAAATTCGCGAATGTCGATTGTCTATATTTCAACACGATCAAGTCCAAATTGTTTATAGAAAAAAAAGAAAGAAATGTTCAAAATAGATCGAGTATATTTTTTTTTCTTTAAATGATTAATGTCAAGTCAATCGAAACAATATATGAGTACGTTTATAAGAAAACGAAATTATATACGTAGCAAAGGTTAAAAATAGAGAATTACATCTTGGTTCGTTAATGAACGTCAATTGGTTTCGTTTGGTCTTGATCGCATATATAGAGATACTTCGACCTGCCAATAACCATATTAACCGCCCGCAAAATATATAACATATAATATCGTCTTTATTTTTAATCCACGATCTTCAGAGAAACATCCGCAAAATCTTCCCAGAATCTTCAACGTAAGAATAATCCCGTTCCTATGATTATCATAATAATAAATTACAACGACTAACACACAGACTCGATCATTATCGCAAGTTCATCGAGAATTATCGAGGAGACCGAACGATCGAGGAGTGACCGTGAATTACACCCATTAACATTCATCTCGAAAACTTTCATGAACGAGCTTTCGAAGATTCATCAGAAGAACGACGATCCTATGTATCTTCTTCCTCCTCCTTCTCCTCCTCCCTCCCCCGAAACAGAGAAAAAAAGGGAAAGAGAGAGAGAGAGAGAGAGAGAGAGAGAGAGAGGGAGAGAGAGAGGGAGGGAGAGAAAGCCATATCCGTCAGCGATTCTGAAGTGTTTGCGTGTGTTTTGTGCTAACAAATTTTAAAAACCATCTGCCTTGAAAAGTGCATGGTCGTGGATGAGAGATACATGGAAAGTGAAAAATCTGCGAGATGAGAGTAACGGAGGGGGAGAGAAAAAGGGAGGGAATGAAAGAAAGATACAAAGTAAGGAACTTTTAAGAAGAAGAGGAAATCGACTGAGATCAGGATCAAAAGAAGGACAATAATTGGGGAAATAAAAAAAGGGAAAAACAGAAAGAGGGAGAGAGAGGGAGAGGGAGAGAGAGAGAGAGAGAGAGAGAGAGAGAGAGAGAGAGAGAGAGAGAGAGAGAGAGAGAGAGAGAGAGAGAGATGGGGAACGTGACATGATCGATGATGGATCGATTTCTGAACGACGTACGAGGCTATAATTTGTGATGATCGTGCTCCACCATATGTTGCATGACGCTTGTAACGATAGATGATTTTTGTGCCTCCGAATGTGTGATCCTTGACGGGTCGCTGCTGCTGCCTCGTCCCTTTTTTTCTTTTTTTTTTTTTCTTTTTTTGTTCCTCGGCATGCGCAAAGTACGCTTGTTCTTTTTTTTTTTTTAAACTTCGTCTATGTGCTGTTCTAGCATGGCGCGTGTTGACAACTTTAGTCGATAATAATTGTTTGTTTTTGACGTTTATCGCCAGCGATGATTCAATTGATCTTTGTGAAAGAACGGAAGAATGCACGATCTTAAGTTCGTATTTTTAGTACACGTAGGTTTACGATTGTAACAATGTTTTTCTTAGAATATCGTAGTTTTTGGTCGGGAGAACGTATTAGAAAATTTTGCACAAGTTTCAGTGAAACACCAGACGCGTTTTGATCATTCTAATCAAAGCGTCGATTATCGGTCACAGGAAATGTTTTGTTATTAATAGATACACTAATACGAATATAATACGTAAGTAGCAATGTGGTATTTATGTTTCGTGTTAAATTTTCAAGAGGGTCCCTATTTTCGGAATTTCTGTTTAACTTTGTGTATTCTTTGTTGTAATTAATTCAAGATATTTTTGAGCTTCGGAATTATATTGTATAATCTTTACGATAGATTATCTTTATGGTTTCGATTGCGAATTAACTCTTAAATATACGTGTGCATAGATTTATTTGGGATAGATCCACAGGATGATTCTTAAATATAATTATTATGTAGGTTAGTTTTATGTTATAATTAATATATTGTCGCGAGTTAATGTAGCTCGCCACAATATTATGACCCTTTCGTACGATTTGCTTTTGATCACTGTTGCGTTATTAAGAAGCTTTATACGTTACGGGCTATATAATTTTAGATAACTTGCAAATAAAAAAAGAAATAATAATAAACAATCGGACGATATTTAAATATCGATTGCATGTATTTAGCTCGACTATAAGTCTATAATTTATGAAATTGTGATACTAATATTTTTAATTTCTTCCCAAGATCTTTCTTTTATTTATTAGATTTTTTTACAAGACGGGGTAAAAAAACAAGAAAAGAAAAATAAACGAACGAGCATTTACGTTCTTTCATTTCGCACTTTAGTTTCATCGTCGTCATCATCATCATCATCATGATCATCATCATCATCATCATTATCATCATCATCATCATCATCATCATCATCATCATCATCATCATCATCATCATCATCATCATCATCATGGTCATCATCATCATTCGCTTTGTTCACGATCTTCGCATAATGTTATATTCTACTTATTTATTTGTTGTTTTTTTTGCTCTTTCTTCATTATTGCCTGACTCTATCATGCTATTTTGCATAGTCTTCCAAGCGTTTCCTGCACTTTCGAAATATCCTCATTTTCGTACAGATTGTATTCCCTTTAAACTTTTTCGATGATTCAACAATGTATTTTTTCCAGTTCCAAATTCATTTCCTTCTGCATAATCTGTTTTTCCAATTTCTTAATCGTCTCGTGGAATCGGTTATTGAATCATTGCGAATTTAATTCTGTCAATGAAACGAAAGATTTCCGATTCAAGAACTGATCCACGGACGATCTATCGATTACTATCTCGCCCTTTATTCTTTTCCTTTTTCTTTTTTTTTTTTTTTTTTTTTTTTTTTTTTTCTATTTTTTCTATTTCTTTTTTTTTTCGTTTAATACACCTTATAAAGCTTGAACTAAAAAATTCGTTCCTTTTGCAGAATCGAGAAGGTGGTGATCGACCAAGGGGAGGCGGAGGTGGTGGCGGTGAATTTCAAAGGTCAGACTCGTCGCCTGGTTCAAGGCCAAGCTCGGTTTTACCGGACCTTTTGACTTCATCGCCGGGTCAACGTCAGGACAAGTCGACAAGCGAGGAGGTCAGATACACTTGTCTTTGCTTTTTTATGTTTCTTTTCACATTTTCTCTTTCATGTGTATATATTATATATCATAGTACTATATATTATATATACATACGTACCGTCGCTTATATATACTACATGTATATATGTGTATACAGTCATAAACATTACATTGTATATACATATATTTCTATAAGAGCACATTCGCACACGCTTAACAAAATTGAAGAAATCAATCCTGTGATTTCTGCGTCACACAATGACGACACGCAATTCTAATCGCGCTTACTGCTGCTAAGTCCAAGTCTACGTTAAGTCGGAAAACAGTTTTGCAGAATTTCTTGAGATGATATGTCGAAGGAGATCGTGATCAAAGTATAAGCGTATGCGTTATCATTATCATTATTATTATTATTATTATTATTATTATTATTATTATTATTATTATTATTATTATTATTATTATTATTGTTATTATTATTATTATTACTATTATTATTATTATTATTATTATTATTATTATTGTTATTATTATTATTATTATTATTATTATTATTATTATTATTATTATTATTATTATTATTACTATTATTATTACTATTATTATTACTACTACTACTACATGCACAATTATTTGAATATTATTCTTTTGTCGATCTGTTGTGTCGTAAGTTTTGTGAGCGTCGTGGCGTAGATCTTCGCGATAGTCATTGGCTGCGTTTGTTCATCGAAATTGTATATGTACTTTTATCAAGTACATATAATACAATCAATTACTTTTCATATTTTTCTTTATCGAGTTTTGTGTTAGGAAGTTTTCAAGACTTTTCCCAATGAATTTTTCTAAACGCAGCTAATCACAGTAAATATTTTAAGCGTGTAGTGCCACGTGTGGTCGCCAACTTGACAAAATATATACCAAGTATTTCGAACGATATATTTTGTCTACGTTGACAAAATCCTTATTATTTGGAATGAAGAATGATTGTAAAAGAAATGCAAGGCATATACCGGTGAAAAGTTGAACGAATACACGTGGAGGTGGCTTATGCTTAATGTCGGTACCTTGCGAATGCATTAGTGAATAGTCTATTGGGTGCATTTCGTTAAGCCGTTTTCGCTATGAAATTTTCTCTATATGATGATTGAATCGTCGGCACGCAGTTAGAGCAAAATTTGGATTGTTTGAACGATCGTAGTACCTCGTAATATATTTCAGTACTTGTTTGTCCTAAAATAAAAAAAAACAAAAAAAAAAAAAAAAAGTAAAAAATATATGAAATTAAATCAAAAGCAGAAGAAATTACGCAAGAACAAGATAATTGGCACGATAAACGATTAGTGTAAACTGTATAAAGATACGTAGATTGGTGTCATTCGATAGTCCGAGAGAAATGGGATTGTTCAAATAGCAAACGCAAGGCGACATCAGAAAGCAGCTACGTGATTTAGTGAGGAGGTACGTCAGGGTGGTACGCGGGCCGTGACGGCAGGGGAAGGATGAGAAGTTAATCGATCGATCGATCGAGATTGTCGACGAAGCAAGCTCGTCGACAAATAATAATGTGCGATCTTAGATAGTAGTTTAGAAGTCGAGTTAGACATTTTCTTCCACTTACTACTACGTACTTTTTTACCCTTTATCTTATTCCCGAGATCGTAAACGCACATCAGAAAACAGAAACGATGCATCGACTTTTTTGCACTTTCTAACTTTCATAGCAATTTGTATATCCTCTGTTTTCTTTCTTTCTTTTTTTTTTTTTTTTTTTTTTTTTTTTTCCGTAAACATTCGGCCGTTGATATGTTTCAATAATAATTCCTCTTATTGTATATTGTTCCGAACAATGCTCGACTTTTCGATTTTTCTTTCTTTGTTCACGCGACGATACGAGTCTCTTCATTAGCGAATATATCTTCCTGTTTTCTGTTAAGCACGACGATACTTTTAAGGATGACAAAGATAATTAGAGTTGATTCGAATTTGCGTAGAGAAATTAGGGAGTCACCCTAGATATCACTGTTTTCTTTTTTCTTTCTTTTTTTTTTTCAATGTCGATAAACCCGCGTGTAAGTAGAGACGTGAGCGCAAAACATTTTATTACAAGTTGAAAATATACCAAGCAGCAAACAAAAATTATCTTTGTTGTAATTATAATCATGAGATGAATATTTTTGATAATAAGATTCGAAGAGTATTCTTCGCTCTAATGAAAAAATCTTTTTCTATCATTAAGGATTGATAAATGTACATATTTGATTAGACAATTGGTTCATTCGGATATAAAAGTAAAATTCTGAGCGATTGAGATTGATCGAATTATAGCGATCTTTAGGTTATAAAACAAGAATGGATCTATAAGTAGTGAAAAATGATTAATCGTTATAATTGATTATTAATATTAATCGAAATTACGCGAATGACACGTCTCTTCTTACCGCGAGTGTCCGCGTAAGCGGATATTTCACGTTTGTCAGCGTGACTAATTCAGGATTATGTTGTGTGTTGTGGGACACGCGGGAGCTCTAACCCGAAGGGCAGGGCCCTCTACTGACCATCCCATTCCCAATACTAATTGCAATGTAAGTATTTATTCGTCCATCTACGATTCAATGTCGCTTCTTTCTCTTCTCTCACGAGAATTCTCATTTTCGTATACTCTGAACAGAACATACGATACGCGAACATAATGATTGTCGTGTATATAGTGTATATGCATATAGAGTTTATGTACGTATATGCGTTTACGCGCTGTACGTACGTACGTATAAAAATACGTATGTACGCGTATACACGCATTCTCGGTTTCTGCACTGTGCACTGCGCAAAGGAATGACGATTTTTCGTAAAGCAATACGTACGTTCTACCACCCTCCTTTTGGTTTCTGGGCTCTTTTCCTGGTGTCACGCAATGTGAAATAATCGTTAACACACGTCGCGAAACACGGACACGTTGTTCTTTGGTTTTTCACATCCTTCTCGCTCTCTCTCTCTCTCTCTCTCTCTCTCTCTCTCTCTCTCTCTCTCTCTCTCTCTCTCTCTCTCTCTCTATCTATCTATCTATTATCTATCTATCTATCTATCTATCTGCCCATCTATCTATTTATCATTTTTTCCTTCTCTATTAATCTATCTATTTCTTCCCGATCGTGCAAGTTGTTTTTCTTATGACTTAGTAAAAAATCGTGTACGGATATTAAATATTACATTTACGAGATCGTATTTACTCTACTAATTTAGCATGAATACGGTTTTACTTTTACCAACTGTATTATTAACAACAACACCTACGTTTCATCGTATAACACCATTGAGTTTAAGTTAAAGAAATGTAGCTTGCGAGAGCGACATCTGTATTTACTTTTCGTTTATGCGAAATTTCATTAACGTAGACGTTTGAGTAGAGTTCGTAGAATGAAAAGAATCTCGATTAATTCGTACCCGAGGAACTTATTTCAAAACTAACTCCATTAAATTTTATTGCATGTTATACATTTATTAGACCAATACTTTGCGATATCTTTCTGTCGTTTGGACTAGTTTTTCCTTTTAACTCATTTCATCTGAAATAGATCATTTTTTCTTTTTTCTTTTCAAGCAACGTTTCTAATTTTGTTTCGTATCTTACGTGTTATAGTTTTCATAAAGAAATAAACGTACCTAAAAAGATTTAAAGATTGCTAAATTTATAGCCCTTCGAACAGATTAAAAAGAGTATAATTTTACTTAGTACTAAAAGTACGGTTACTATATAAGTTTAGTAATCTTTTTTCATCCCTCGCGAGGAAGGTCCGTCAAGAACTATGATATATATACATATATACGCATGTGTATATATATATATATATATATACACACACACGTATATGTGTATTTGACACGAAACAAATTTAGAAACGTCAGGCGAGAAGAATAAATGACGTTATTTCACATGGAATGGTTTTTTAAAATTAGTGCCATTTCCATCTTGTGTCTTCGTTCTCTGCTCGTTTGCGAGTTTAAAATTCGTCGCATTTTCTTGTCTGGCTAACTTTTGTGTGGTGCGTATGGTAAAGGAATGATATCTACGTATCTATTTTTTTCTTCTTAATCTTCACTCTTTAAAATCGAGCCTGTCATTGATTTTGTATCGGGAGAAGGGCAGCAAGATCCTTCTTCATCTTTAATCACAACATCCTTCTCTTCTTTTCCTGCGATTCTACTACGAAGCGCACGTATCATTGATAAAGCTCGTTCGTCGAGTTCGATCATGGAGTCGTATTTGTTGCAGTATCGACAAGCGGTTAAATCACCACCCCCGTTTGCACTTCAACAGAAACAGAGATCATTCCTGACATTTGGATTCGGTGCTGGACCGGCGAGGAGAGAATCCCACGTAAACGTTAACGTGACACCTACGAGTCACGATTTGGCCTCCGATACGCCTGAAATACGAAAATACAAAAAGCGTTTCAATAGCGAGATTTTATGTGCCGCATTATGGGGTAAGTCGCGTTTCGAATAAATTCGGTAAAGCGAGGGCGCGTTCGTTTTGATCGGGCTTTTTATACACGTTTTAGAATGAATTTATGCAATAATATTTATGTAATAATTTTTAGGGGTGAATCTGTTGATCGGTACGGAGAACGGGCTGATGCTGCTCGATAGGAGCGGACAAGGGAAGGTTTATCAGCTGATCAGTAGGAGACGTTTTCAACAAATGGAAGTACTCGAGGGACAAAATATTTTGGTTACCATAAGCGGTAAGAAGAATCGTGTGAGGGTCTATTATCTCTCCTGGCTGAAGAGTAAGATTTTACGTACCGACGGCCATAGCGATGTAAGTACGGACGGTCTACTATATGTTTTTATTGATTTATCGGAATAGAACGTGTGCAATATATCGGACGTATATATGTTATGAGAATTGATTTGACATAGTTGACATACAATCGTATTTGACATACTTGTGCAGCAAGTCGAGCGGCGCAATGGTTGGATAAACGTCGGTGATCTCCAAGGAGCAGTGCATTTCAAAATAGTCAAGTATGAAAGAATAAAGTTCCTTGTCATCGCGTTAAAGGACTCGATAGAGATCTATGCTTGGGCACCAAAGCCCTATCATAAATTCATGGCTTTCAAATCGTTCGGAGAACTAGCCCACAGGCCGCTTCTCGTT
Organism: Vespa velutina; assembly: GCF_912470025.1. Classification (NCBI taxonomy): domain Eukaryota; kingdom Metazoa; phylum Arthropoda; class Insecta; order Hymenoptera; family Vespidae; genus Vespa; species Vespa velutina. Next base: position 5,005,260 of record NC_062201.1, read on the forward strand.
GACCTAACCGTCGAGGAAGGAACGAGATTGAAAGTTATTTATGGAAGCGCCGATGGATTTCACGCTGTCGATTTGGATTCGGCTACGGTTTACGATATCTATCTACCGAAGCACGTGAGCACTTAAGAAAATAAGAAAGTTTAACGCGCGAATAGAGGCACTTTGAGCTCGTGCACACTGATTTACGATTTTCCTCGATCGTTACAGACTCAGGGACCGATTTGTCCGCACTGCATCGTCGCCTTGCCGAACAGTAACGGCATGCAACTTTTATTGTGCTACGACAACGAGGGCGTTTACGTGAATACCTATGGCAGAGTATCCAAGACGATGGTCCTTCAATGGGGCGAAATGCCTACGAGCGTCGCTTACATCGGCACGGGCCAAATCATGGGATGGGGCAACAAGGCGATCGAGATTAGAAGCGTCGAAAGCGGCCATCTCGATGGCGTTTTTATGCACAAGAAAGCTCAACGGCTCAAGTTCCTTTGTGAACGCAACGATAAGGTATCGATCGTTATTCTATTTTATATGGCGCTTGGTTTACGTAGCGGGACCGACATGTAAACAAAAATCATTTTGTTCGTCGAAGGTCTTCTTCTCGTCAGCGAAGGGTGGAAGTTCGTGCCAGATTTACTTCATGACGTTAAACAAACCCGGCATGGCTAACTGGTGATCCCGAATGAGGCCGTGTCTGGCCCCACGAACACCCCCGCGGATTTTGACACACAATCCACCGCGTGTGTCCGGTTACACGCCATCGGCGCGCACCCTCTACCGCCCTTCACTGCCAGGCCTGAGCGCCATGGAAACGAGGATATGCGCGCACCAATACCGACAGCATCATCATCATCATCATCATCATCATCGTCATCATCATCATCGTCATAATCATCATCATAATCAGCACCATAATAATAATAATAATAATAATAATAATAATAATAATAATAATAATAACAATAATAATAATAATAATAATAATAATAATAATAATAATAATAATAATAATAATAATAATATTATTAGTCAGCGTCAAAGTCGACATCATAGTCAACGTCAACGTCACTATCAACGTCATCTCTCGACGCGTATTTACGATGATTACGAGGAAGAGGAAGAGGAGGAGGAGGAACAAGAATTAGAGAGTGGAACTTACAACGGAAGATACCGACCATATCCTCGGCTCTCGTTACGAAGCACCTCGGGGACTTTAACTTTTGTGAATCTTCTCGTCAAAAGGTTCCTGTGCTTTCTCGTTTGCCCGCCCTGCGGACCGCGCGGTACACCTTAACGCGATCGATCCTCTCCCCCGGGATGGTCTTTTTTCTCCCCCAACCCTCCGCGATTTTCCATTCCGACGAAGATTAAATGGGAAACGAGGCAAATGAAAAAAAAAGAAAAGAGAACAAAAGGAAAAGAAAAAGAGAATAGAAAAAAAGAGAGAGAGAAAAAAAAGTAATAAATGAACGAGCGCGCGCGCCTGGATGAACTTTGTACTTTGTCGCTCGCTGATAAATCGCTGTCGAATCGTCGTCCCTTCTTTTCCTCGTCGTACCGAACGTTAATTCTCCTTTGGAAAATTGATGCAAGCGTTCGTCTCTCGGTAGTAACCGAGATCGATTATAGATACTTGCGAGGACGATATTTAGATAGATCATTATTGCGAAAACGGGACGAACTTACTTTCGATAAATGCGCGAACGCTCACGAAAATGAATATACGAACGAGATCGTGCGACGATCGTGAACGAGTTATCAGTCAAGCGACGATAAATCGCTAATCGTAAAATTGTTTATTAAGCGCTAAGAACTCTTAACGACGTGGTGAGTGTTTTTGATCTTGTACGAGTAAGAAGACGTTGGTCTTTCCTCCCCTCCCTTCTCAATATGTTTTTACTAACAGTGGCAAATTTTTCTATCAAGCACAGAGCGAAGTGACGTTTCGCGTTTATATTGTCGAAGGCAGTCGTTTAGATATATGGACGCGTGGAAGCGCGATCTATAATGCGCGTCTACGGATTACGATCGTCATCCATCGTATTCCAGTGTGCGTTGTAACAAAAAATTTATCGACTGCTTTCACGCGAGCGTGTGCGAGATAAGTGTGTGTGTGTGTGTGTGTGTGTGTGTGTGAGAGAGAGAGATTGTGTAAAAGGATGAATCGAAGTTTTCACCGGCGACACCGAGGTGAACGGTGAAGATGAGTTACTGCATGATATAACATAATAAAGTTAGACTTAAGTGAGATAATTACTAATGTTATTAATTGTATAGTTATAGAAGCCGAGGATTTTGTGGGCGCTCGATCAAGACGACAAACGACAATGACGACGAACGAAGACAACGACGACGAAAAGGCAAAAAAAAAAAAAAAGTAAAGTACCAAGAGGTGAAAGATATTAAGACGATAGTGACAATGACGATTTTGACGAAGATTTATCAGCGATGACGATGATAACGATTGATGATTATATATGGTTGTAAGTGATGACCGCGCGTGGGTATATCGAACGAATCGCATTTTTACAAATAATAGGTTAATTCTATTAGAGGTCTCGAGGACGTAGGAGATGCGGATAGCTACGTTTTCCTTTCCTTTCGAGATGATACTTTGACCGTTCGAGACCTTCTTTTACGTTTCTCTCGCATCGCCGAATATCTACGGAATCTAATCAAGATGATCAAAAAATTGTTCTCGTCGTGAGCTCTGCTTTAGCGTTCACAATTTTTACGACGGTCGATGCGAGATCGTCGAGAGGCGGTCGGTTGTTGCGAAGCGCCTTTAGCTTTTCTAAGAAATTTCTAACTTAGCGAGACGACACGCACTTTCGAGTTACGGACGAACCTCCCCTTTTTTCTCCTCGTTCGTTGACCAATACGCGAATCGAGACCTTGTTTCGAAGCGTTATCGAGGGCTAATCTCATAATCTCCAAGATACTCGGCGACTCGGTGGGAAACTTTGAAGATTAAACCTTATAATATTGCTCTCATTGACGTCGGATTATCCCCAAGATCGACTATAACGGACTTACGGTCTTACCGGAGGAACGAAGATGGAATGAAAGAGAGAGAGAGAGAGAGAGAGAGAGAGAGAGAGAGAAAGAGAGAGGGAGGGAGAGAGAGAGAGAGAGAGAGAAAACTTTGCTAGTTTAACGAGAAAGATTCGATGTTAACGAGAGTTACTGCTACCACACAATGGATCGTATCCTAATTGCAATACTTTGTTGTTAATCGACAAATATTCGTTCCATGGAATTTTCTATAAGAAAGAAAGAAAGAAAGAAAATATACGTATCTCAAGCATGTACTCGCACTTCTTTCTTGTTTTTTATCTTTCTTTGATTTTTTTTTTTTTCCTTTTTTGTTTTTGTTTTTCTTTTTTTTTCTTTTCTTTTTTTTTTTTTTTTTATATTTAAAACTAACACGTACGGTTAGAGAAAAATTTGAGTTGGAAAAGAGAGGAAGGAAAAAATAGAAAACATAAATACACACACTTATATACATAGGTACATATACATATGTATGTATATGCGTGTGAGCATTTATGAAAATATCTTTTTTTCTATTACGAGCAGGCGGAGATTAAACGTGACGTCAGATGTGTAACGCGCGTAAAACTCTTTCAGTCAACGCGTCAGTGAAGTAGTGAGCTTAAAGCTTGGTAAAAACTGTTTGACAGAGATTCGCGGCATCTTTTGACGAGATTATTTGTGCAGTCGTAAAATCGGCTTTTCCTGGAAAATCCGATGATTCAAATGCACCGGACTGGGTTACAGGCGGACTCCAGGATTTACGTTAAGTAATGCTCCAGCATTTCGGCTTTTTAAATTATATAATTTTCTTGTGAAATGCACTTGCCGTGCACATGCCTACGCAAAATCTCATATGTGAATTCATTTTTCATTTATTATTAAGCGGATATAAAACTTTAAAGAGATTTGCAAAATAGCGATAATTGAAGAATCATTAGTATTTTTGTTACTACCTTTTTACTTTTCTCTTTATTTCTTTCCATGGAACGAATTTAACATTTTTTATTTTCTATTTTTGTTACAGTGATCGCGAAAGCATTTATTTATCGATATATATATCGCTTGAAAAAAATGCATATTATTAGTTTTATGTCTAAGATACACGTAGTCCTGGCGAAATGTGATAGGTAATACGGTGATGTTACTTTTTCGTATTATCGATGATATGATTCATACGGCTTATCACATCTTACGTTTCTATAAGCTCTTTATCATCAATTTCTTTTTTCTTTTTTCATTTTTCTTTACTTTTGGTATCTCGATCGAATTACGTTCGAGACCGCTCGTCGTTTGTTGGTTCCTTAAGGAAGGAGGGGCAGGAGGGGGAGGAGCTCTGGTTAGTGCAACGAAAGACTGCTTTTTAAAACGGATGGAAGCTTTTTATCGCTCGTAAAGAGAGAACGAGAGAGAGAGAGAGAGAGAACGAAAAAGAGAGAGAGAGAGAGAACGAAAAAGAGAGAGAGAGAGAGAACGAGAGAGAGAGAGAGAGAGAGAGAGAGAGAGAGAGAGAGAGAGCGAAAGAGAGAGAGAAAGAGAACGAGAGAAAGAGAAAATTAATGAGTGATAGTGATTTTTTGGCGAATGCTGCACGATTGTGTACGGTTATTTACGGTTAACAGGAATTCTAATAATATTATAATAATAATATTATTAATTATCTTAATCAGTCCCACGCGAACTAATTTTATACGAAAACTTTCCTCTATCTCCGTACCTTCCCTTTACCCCTCTAACTTTGACCACACTTTTCCCTCCCTTCTATTCTCTCGACTTACTCCATTTTTTTTTATCCTATTCGCTTCCTTTTTACCCATTTTCTTATATATTGTCTCCCAAAGAATGGTAGTGATGTTTTTTATATTATAATAATAATTATTACCGCAATTTATTGATTACATTATTATTACTATTATTATTATTACTATTGTTATTATTATTATTATTATTATTATTATTATTATTATTATTATTCTTATTATTATTATTATTATTATTACGATTATTATTATTATTCTTATTATTATTATTACGATTATTATTATTATTACGATTATTATTATTATTATTCCCATTCTTATGGTTATCACGAATCATCATTAAATGCGGTATATTATGATTACGATGATTATATTATGATTACGCTGCTAAGGTCAAATATACGGACAATTCGTAATCGGCGAGATATTTAATTTCTTCGTTCACCCAGCCCAAGGCGTTAAAATCCGACGAATAAAAATGACGATCTTTCGATAATGGAGTATTTATCGATAACGAGTTTTCTCTTTTTGTCAAGAGCCGCTTAAACTCACGCTTTCGTTACTTTTGAAAGAAAAGAAGCTCGTTATAAATTTGTTCCCGCGATATAAACAGCCGATACACTTTATTCGCCATTTCCATATTATCCTTCGTTCAGATGTACATATCAATGCGGCATCCTGAATACCGTTTAATTTCAGCCAGATTGTTAGCACGTACAAATCACTTATGCGTGCGGTCTAATTACGTGCGGTCCAATTATTTGCCGAACTAGTATCTCTATAAGGATTATTTTCATCGTCCGTAATATTTGTAGAAGCATCGAATCATCGAAATATATATTGAAAAGGTAATGCGGTTCGCACATTGCCTGTTGCTATTCGTACTAATTGAATTACAGAATATATTAGGTAGAATTATAAATAATAACGATATAACTATCCATAATATATTATGAATTTATTCGTTATCGCGTTTTGCGTTTAAGACCATTGGTTTTAATTATAATCATTCGTGAAGGAGTCAATCAAAGGAAATTGATTGAATATTTGACAATTTGTTAAAGATACGAAGTACAAGATTTGATAGAAATTTGGTGTTTATGGGATAAATTTAAGATATATTTCGATGATATACTGAATCTCGTGTGAAAATTTGCCGAGAGTAGTAGCTCCTTCGTTTACGGTTCCTGCTTGATCGAATCTGGGTGGCTTTTCGAGCTTGGTCCGGCTTAATGGCTTACCAATTTCCGCATTCACACACATAGTATGTACCACGACGTTACGAAACTATCCGTTTGGCCAAGAGGTATATCGAGAAGCAGGAAATCGCTTTAGTCGCAACAAAATCCACGATCTCAATCGGTTGATCAAGGATGAACGGCCGCTGATCACCACGTCTCACTTCCGAGAACTTTACGAGATACTTACAAGTTTTCACGAAATCAAGGACATTTCTTTTTCTTTCTATCTTATACGAACCCTTTCATAATATTTTCATCTCTTTCCTAGGCATTTGCCATCAATAAGATTTGTTTACGAGAGCAAGAACAAGTGTGTTCGTTCATCGATGAAAATAATCCTTGAAATAATTTAACTTTTTTTGTTTATCGCTGAAAGACACGTGAAAATAACGTGCCATTACTGCGGCCTGTTTGTTCTTTAACAAAGTTTTGGGTTATTGTAAAGTGAACAAACGGTAATACGATAGACGCTCGCGTGTCTCTCTTGATTTCAATGATAATTAATTGTGCTTTCAACTCATGAGTCGGCACAGGTAATGGATTAAAAGAAATTACCATTTTTTGTAGTGTTATTGTTGTTAATAATACGTATTATTAATGATCGTTGAATGGATTGAAAATGTAGAATTGTTTTCATTGAAAATTAAGATCGAAGATACGATAAGCGTTTACTCTTTGAGGAGGAATTTTTTATCGGACGGTCGTGTGTAATTTCGCGAGACGAACGGCACAAAAAAGGACGTATGGAGATAGAAGGGGAGACGACGTCGAAACGAAACAAAATCGCAAAACTTCACCAATTCTGGAACGTTTCCATTAACAAACCGCACGCGATAGCGAACCCGTAGAAACTTTCTCGTGGCGGCTCAAAGCGTCCGCAGTGACCGATTCCCACCGATGGTTTAATACGGATTAGTAAGTTGACGTGAAAAGTCGGCACGTTCGCTCGTTCGACCGTTTGGGATTAACCTTAAATCTTGTGAGGATTAAAAATGACTGTGTTGCCTTTTTGCGACTTGATCTTGACTGACGTGGACAGCTGAGAAATATTTTTTTATCCGTACTCTCCTAATGGATGTGGAAAATTTGTATCTCGTATACTCTGTTCTCTTATCATTTTTATATTGGAAGAGGTAGAAGAAATAAGGTTCTCTCTCTGATAATGAGAAAATTGATATTTGTAGGCTAATGGCGCAGAAGCGATGCAGCGTGTCGATTAACTCCACGTCGACGTTTAAATGTATCCAAAGACGAGCAGAGTATGCAAAATCAAAGAAGAGTTGAGATAGAGGTAGAGATAGAGGTAGATAGATGGATGGGTAGGGAGAGAGTGAGAGAGAGAGAGAGAGCGAGAGAGAGAGAGAGAGAGAGAGAAGGAGAGAAAGAGTCTACTCAATCTACTTCCTATGGTAAGTGCATTACGCGTATCGCATATGCATGTGTTTCGCACGTTTAATATACATATGTTACTGTTTGATTTCGACTATCTTATGAAAGCTCACAGAGTTCGAGTCGAATATGGTATGACTCGATTTTATAGTAAATTATGATTCATGTATGGCAATAAATAAGAACCGTAAGGCGAGTACTTACGTAGTTCTACGAAGGAAATAATAAAATTTTTTATATCAATACCACTACGGAATACTTTATGGAATTTACAACTTGCTCCCCGATTCGCTTACGTTCTCGCACGCACTTGCATACTTTGTTAGCATATTTTATTTCACGTTACAAGTTATTTAAATTTCATTCAAATAGGAAAGGACACGCAAGATATATCTTAATGATTCAAGAATCATAAAAGGACGAAAGGTAATTAGGTTTAATTCTCAACTAAACGTGAAAGCCTCGGAGAACTTTGGCGAATTGTAATAATTGCTGAAAGTACGGTAACTTTCGTAGAATATTTCTTCGCGATAAATTGCAGTCATTTTAGTACATATCCATAGTAATGCATAGGACTTTACGAATATGCACGCAACAATTACTTACGTACTTTCTCTGAATCGTAGCAAAGAAACTCCATTGGTTAAATACTCTTTTTAAGGTTTTTCTTTTTTCTTTTTTACTTTTGACATCACTCGTCGATGTCTCGAAGAAACTTTTTGAAAATGTTTCAATTCAGTCAGTTTATTCTTATCATTAATTTTAGGATTAAAATTATTTTGAAATGCTTAATTATCGATGACTTTATATGTCAATAAAATCGATTGTTGCTTAATAATTTATAGTTCTTTTCTTTTTCTCTCTCTCTCTCTCTCTCTCTCTCTCTCTCTCTCTCTCTCGTTGCTCGACTCCGAATACGAGAGTGTTTCTCGAATAAGGGAGATGATTACTTTTTAAGAATACCGAATCCTTTTAATCCAATCTACCGCTTTAATCCAATATTCCGGTGTAGATTAATAGATACCGAGCTATATTACGGTAATGGATCTTCAATAATTACGGAGGTTCGTGTTGGTATCCGTGAGGAAAGTTCAGCATCGTTATTCTTCCATATCGTTGCGACGGAAGCAAAAACGGCAAGAACGATCTGGCACGGTGCGAAATCGTTACTCGATCGAGTGAAAATCGGGGGATCATGGAAATTAAGGACTCTCGTGGCACGTTGGAGTCGCATATTCATTAGCGACACGAAGCATAAACGCCCATGCTCCTCGGGTAAAGGGAGAATGAGAAAACTACGTTAATGCTGTGCGAGAGCGCGTCCAATGCGAGAGTCGAAAGTGTCTACTCCTTTCTAGTTCTCTCTCTCTCTCTATCTCTCTTTTCCTCTCTCGTTTTCGTTCTCATTGTCTCCTCTATTCAAGAACAATTCGAGTGCCATTATACCCGGAATGTTAGAACGTAAGTTCCTTACTTCTACTCGTAGACCTTCGTATTCGCTAAAGCATTCCGTTAATGAGTACACGATAGTTGTTAGAAACAGTAGAAACGAATTGTAGCTAACGGTGTTCTTCCTCCCCGAAACTTTTCTGTAATTGAACCGCCTCTAATGAGTGTGCCAAACAATACCATCGAATCTAAAGCATACAGGTAAGTATCTACCTTACCTATCTACCTTATATCCCACCTTAAGACGAGAAATAATAATCGAAGATTTTAGCGATTATCTCGATTGTTTCACACTTCTAAACCAAACGTAGCTCCATTTCGAGGATGATCAGTTTTCCCTTTGAAGAGAGATGAGCGTCGTAATTTACACGCTAGTCGTTTACATAGTTACCTAACTATAAGCGCATATAACAAGCATATGCCTCGCGTTTCGCGAAATATTTCGAGTAGCCGGCTTTCGTGCCGTTTCTACTTGCAAACTAGGTGAAGTAGACGTGGGTATATCTATCTATCTATGCAAATAAGAGGAGCTCGATTTTTCTCCAAATTTTTCTTTTTTTAATTTCGAAATTTTTCCTTCTTTACAATTTTTCAACGAATAAAATTACTTGTATCAAATATACGGGCCGATGCAAGATAGTAATTTTATATTTATTTTTCCATCTATGTTATTCAATCGTTAAATGAAACGAACGAACGAACGAACGAACGAACGAACGAACGAACGAACGAACGAACGAACGAACGTCAACGTGGGCTTGTAAATATCGTTTCGCGTTATTTTAAAACAAAAAGAAATTACCGTGGCTCAACGTCATTATTCGATCCAGAATCAATATCGGTATATATGAGAATAGAAAATATTGCCCGCGTTATTTTCTATTTCCCGTAGAAAAACATATTCCCGAATAAAGTTACTACCATCTATGGTATAAAGAGAGATCAATCGAGATGACGCATTTTCAGATTTTCATCAAACGCGCTCAATTCGATCCCTTTTACCGAGAAAGCGATTTCGCATGCTTTTTCCTTATTACGAACAAAGCCAAAGATATTTAAAAGACATTTTCCTAGTCCTCGACGAAGGAAAACGAACATTTTCACTATCCTCGGAGACCTATCTTTCTTGCGATAAGAAGAGACGATAGTTGACTGTGAGACAATCGGAATCGTATCGTACGTGGTACGAAGAAGATCGAGGAAGGAAGGAAGGGAGGAAGGAAGGAAGGAAGGAAGGAAGGAAGAGAAGGAAGGGACGCGTTGTTCTCTCGTCGAAGTCGGTTTATCCTTCCCTGATTAGCTCGCGCTTAGCGATGATCCTTAGAACCGACAAACCAAAGTTACTCGTTAGGGGATGGTCGAACAACTCGAGGCTTACCCGGCACACCAGTGCCGGCAACGGCGAGAATACGAACAGAGAGAGAGAGAGAGAGAGAGAGAGAGAGAGAGCGAGCCCAATAAGGAGTGTGAGTCGCGAGCGAGGGTAAGTGGAGGCAAGAAGAGGAGAAAAAGGGACAGATGGTGATATAGACAAACGCGGGGTTTGCTAAAGAGGGAGAGAAGGGGAAGAAGAAGACAGAGAGAAAGGCACGTCCCGTTCCTGGGGCTAATGGTACGCAGACAAGTGCATGAGAGCAAACGTTGGTGTATACCAAAGCTACCTGTATAGTTTCTCTCCTGCGTCCCATGTAGAGAAGTGTACGTGTTCGTGGACAGGGGAGTTGGAGTAAGAGAAGCAGGAGGTTGAGGTGGAGGGTCGCGGGAGGGTCAGAGAGGATCAGGGGCAAAGTGGCGGCGGAGCTGTATCGATGTCCGGGCGCGTTCACTACCGTCGGCACACACGCCGGCAGTATCCTGCAAACGAGTGGCATGCCGCCTCTCTCCTGCACATGTTCGACGCCAGTTTCAGCCAGCTCCGTCGCCACCACTACCACCACCATTACTACTACCACCACCACCACCACCGCCACCACCACTACCATCACGACTAGCAGCAGCAGCAGCAGCAGCAGCATCGCCATCATTGGCCACCATATCCGCCTGGAAAAGCTACCTACACCTGTGTCCCGTTCTATACTCACTCTTCTCTCTATACTCATCTCTCTTTCTCTTATCGATGCACTCCCACATGTTATCTGTCTATCTAACTCTCTCTCTCTCTCTCTCTCTCTCTCTCTCTCTCATTTTCTTACGTTTCTATGTTCACGCAGCTCTTCCAGGAATCATCAATCGCTTCTTTCCGCGACTTTTTTTTCCTCTTTCTTGTTTCTAGACAACCTTCTCCCTCTTACATTTTTTCTCTCTTTTTCGGCATCTCTTCCAATTTTTCCCGTTCACACTTCTCATTTTCAACGCATCGATAGCGCATCGACTTTTTTACCTTCGTGACCGTAAGGTGAAAGCTCGTAAATGTTTTCCGTCAAGATTAATCGTTCGGAGATGGCCTAACTGAGCTACGTTCGTTCCTTCGTCGTTGTAGTCGCTGTGAAAGGCCCTGGACGTGGCTTTGATCGTGGAAATAACCTCGATCGACTGCACGGACTGCCCGTTTCCTTCACTTTCAGCAGCTATCCTCCTCTTTCTCTCACCCTTTAGGTATTTTATTCCTCGTGTCCTATCCTTCTTCTACTTCTTTTCCTTCTTCTTCTTCTTCCTTTTAGTCCTTTTGCTTTCCTATCACTTTGTCCTCGCCCGGGGTCTCGACCTGAAATTCGCCGATGCAATCACGGTGTCTATTATCCGTGTAGTGCTGTCGTAGCGCGGTGACTGACTTTTTATTTGCTGCTCCCTCTCTCTCCTTCTCTCGTTTCTTGTTCCTTTATTTCTTAAGAGATCTTTAATGAAAGAGATCATTTATGCTCTTCTCTCGTGTCTCTAGCACGCTCGTTTGTTCTCCCAAGATTATATATACATATACATATACATATACATATACATATACATATATATATATATATATATATTATATAACTGTGCCAAAGTTCCGAGTAATTTTTGGAATATAAATTCGACGTTAATACGTTGATGATTCTCTCTTTAAACGATATACCGTCAATAATATATGACAAAATTTTATAACGTGACTGTACGGTTATTTGGTTTGAAGGGAAAGAAAATTTGTTACGATCATTAAAATAATTAACTATTACCATTAAACTTTACTAACGAAGAAAATTTTTAAACAACCGATCTTACTCTACCGGGTCTCATTATACGGTTTAACTTGTCAGGTTGCTTACGAGACAGGTTGCTCGGTAAGTTTTGATCAGGTGTACACGTATATTTAAGAAGAGTAGTACGCGAGGTAATCCGACGCGAATACTCGTACATCTTCTTCGAGTTGTAATATTTGTAATAAGTTTACCATCGTCTACGATAACTTACCACAGAATCGTGTTCGCGATACTACTTCCTACGCGTTCAACGCGTATATACGGAAGATAAAGTTTGCGCGAAATTGGACACGGAGTAAAACAAGTTATGGAAAATACGGCTTTTTCGAGGATTAGAAGGGTCAGAATAACTCGCTTTGCTATTGGCTCTTCGTTGTGATTGTCCTATGGTTACTTTTTTTTTTTTCGGCCTCCATGAAAGTGAAAAAAATTGGCCTAACACGATAGCACGAAAGCTTGCGGCTTCAGAAGCCTTCGTTCGTATGGATGGACGGTGTCCTCCTCTTTTCTATGTATTTGCGAGAAAGCGTGAAACGCGTTGCGGTAAAACGCGTTACGATTTACAAATGCACCGATAGCCGTCGTGCGTTCCGCACGAAAAATATAAAACACGAGAGGATATTTTGAAAAAGGGACAACCCTATTTTATACCTCCATGCGTTGTTCGAAATGCCTGCCTTGTTTTGCGTTCGCATACAAAAGACGATCGATTGCGCTTGCGTTCGACGTTTGAAATTAAATTTTCGTCATACGTAATCCTAAATAAAATTCCTCTTATAATTGATTTTTACGGACTTTCAAGGAACAAACGAATCTACTATTTTCTCGTTAACTCTTTTCTTTTTTCTCTTTTCTCTCATTGGAGGAATTAATGAATTGCCGTTTAATTCAATTCGTTTTGCAAATACACAAATAAAGAGAATAAAGTAAACGTATTCAATTAACAACGTAGGTACATTTAAAATAATACGATGTCGCTAAGAGAAGCATTTTGCGATAACGTTTAGAACGGCAAGATTACGTTGTCTTTCGGTCGGGAGAGCGACGTCATCGGAAGATTTCAGCATGACCGATCAAACGGTACGGATCGTGTTTGTATCGCTCTTTTTCGGGGCGTACCTCGGAGCACGAACGCTTTTGCATAAAACTCGGAGAAAGACAGAAATAAAAGAAAGGGGAGATGAAACGAAAAGAAAAGGAAGAAAGAAACAAGAAGAAAAAGAAGAAGACACGTTGAAATATTTCTTCCGTATGACAGACTCCCTGGATACGTCCTGTTATCGCTGTTTATCATTGCGTAGTGATTGCATTCATCGGAGTCTCCTATCGTTCGTGTTATCAGTGAATCTGTACATTCTCGTGGCACCTTACGAGAGAGGGAGAAAGAGAATGAGAGGCAGATAGAGAGAGAGAGAGAGAGAGAGAGAGAGAGAGAGAGAGAGAGAGCGTGTGTTCCAGGGCGATGTAGCGCGAGATACAGACTCGAAAGGGTGGTATAAGTCAGATAGTGGGGGAAACACGGTAAGGGTGGGAGCAAGAGACGCTTGGGGTAGCGTCCCTCTTGTAAAGGTCCACAGGCAAGTATACCCTCGCGTCTTTCTGTATGTGTGTGCTCGAACACTGCTCGAATTTCGGGGAGGATAATACAAGGCCGTTGGACCGAATGACTCTTCCCTCCTCTTTCCCCTTCTACTCGTAACTTTCCCGAGGAAATATTCGCTTTTCGAATCAGCCGGCCACTTTTCGCAACGAAATGTGCACGTGCAACACGAGTTCCAAATGTAGTCAAACGCGTGTTCCCAAAGGATTTTGGAGAGTTTGGGAATGTGCTCTGACAAGTGAAAAAAGTTTTGGATCAGGCTCAAAAAGAGAGAGAGAGAGAGAGAGAGAGAGAGAGAGAGGGAGAGAGATTCTTGCGAGGCATGGCATGACACGAACGCTAGATTAAAAAGCCTCTTTATGATGGTAAATTAATCGAATCGAGCTCGGAGCCGGAGATAATTGTTTGCCCCGACCAGAGATACTTTGTAGTAGAGAGGGTTTGCTCGGTCTAGGGGTAGCTGGGGGAGAGGTCGCTCGCGAATCGTTTCGTTCTCGATGGGAAAACGAATAAAGCTCGTTTCCTCGAATCGATACTGTTTTCATTTCTTCCTCTCTTTCTATTGTTTCTATCAAATCTCTTGTGTTTCAGACTTATATATATATATATATATTTTTTTTTTGTTGTTTCCTTTTAGTTGAAAATATCGTATTTTATAAGTAATTGATTTTGACGACCATATTGAATTTGTAATCTTAAAATAAGATAACTATTAGTCGGAATTATTATTATTATTATTATTATTATTATTATTATTATTATTATTATTATTATGGATTATTATTATTATTATGATGATGATGATGATTATTATAGTTATTATTATTATTATGATTAGCCTCGTCGACGGTTTGAAGGAAGTTAGTAAAAATCTTTGTGGCTCGGTCTCTAATCACCGCGATCGCGATTCGCATTGGAATGCGCGGAACGATCGGATAGAATGAAAATAAAGCGAAACGTGTCCCCTTAGAAAATTCCTGAAATAGCGGAAGAGATGGAATAGAGGAAAGAGGAAAAAAGCAAGGAGTATGTATGTTCGCCAATGCTCTTTGTCGTACCGAGGTCTGACTCGCATATGAAAAAATAATAACGGCGATTTATCGAAGAATTTTTGTTCCGAAAAAAATATCGATAGTTAATCGAATTATTGGATATCAGGTTAAGCGAATGCTATTGCGCGAACCGAAGAAAGGAAGTAATTTCGAGAAAAGTAAATCGTATTTCCAGGATCCCCTTGACTATTGTGTAATACTTTTTCAAATATTTATCAACATTATTTTACTTTCGTCGATCCTCGTGCGATCAATAATATCGCATTTATTTATTAGCTTAAATGTACAGCAATGGTCGAAAATAATCCATCGCGTGGAGACAGTTAATTAAATCGAGAAGGGAAACCTAGTTTGAATAATCTGACAAAATATACAGCTAAATGGTCTTAGCGTCGTTTGTATTCCAGTGATATTATCAAATATATTCTATACCCTCCGGTGTATTTTAAGCATCATACTTGTATCCATAGATTGTGCTATCTCAGCGGCGCGTTTCCAACTTCGTTTGTAATACAATAAAAATATAGTTAGTAGCTTCGAACGGGGGTATTTAGAAACACGAATCACGGAACGTTCCGATCGAGCGCTCTTCAATCAGCCCCATAATTTATTTTTCTTCCTATTTTTCCTAAGTTTTTTTCTTCAAATGTTTTATTTACAGCTGTATTTTTAATGAAGATCAACGAACCGTACATCGTATAAAAGCAAAATCGTTCGAATTGCTTTATTTACGCGACGATCTATCGCGAGATATTAAAAATTATGATGAACCTTGTATGGAAATGGATCGTATAATTCGATCGAGAGAGACAGAGAGAGCGTTTGTATTAATAAAAAGGGATGATTTGTTTGATTACGAGCGAGTGAAATGCATCAAATTACTACGAGTACGACAACGACAACGACGACAACGACAACGACAACGACAACGACACCGACGACGGCGACGAAGAGGAGGAGGAGGCGGGGAAGGAAATATACGACAGTACGTGGTGGAACGTGCTTTGAGAAAATTCCGGAAACGAAGGTGGAAGGAAAAGAATGGAAGAAAGGTTGCCCCGATCGTCGGTACTCATTTTCTAAAGAAACACGCGCGTGTCTTGATTTCGATTTCGTGCTTCACAACTGTGAGCTGCATTTCAAATTAAAAAAAAAGACCGACGTTCGATCCTTCGCGGATACATTTCGGTCTCTCGAACGTAATCAATTGTCGAATTGGCCATGCTGATCGATAGATTTCTTTTTTATCAAATCACTCAGCGTTCATTTGGCGTTATATTATCATAAATTGTTTATCCGTTTGGATTCGTAAGAAGGATTTTATAATTCTTAGACGATCGATCGATCGAGTTTTTCGAGGATTCGTATTTTCTCTCTCTCTCTCTCTCTCTCTCTCTCTCTCTCTCGATAATATCTGTATATCTAATGAAATAGTTGCTCGTACATCGTACTCTATCGTACGTGTCACGTCCGATCGTTATGTACATCCTGTTTTATATCGTTGTTCGTAACGAGATCGATGATACTCATGATCGTGAAAAACATTCCGGAGAAGGATGTACCGTTCTTTTAGAAATTATGAGAATGACCATCGACCAATTTGTCATGTCTCGGTCGATCTTCTTTTGATCGATTAAATGCATCGATCCTTTCGAAGGATGAGAAATAAAAACTTGGAAATATTACGAGACAGGCGACAGTGATAAAGATGGCTTTGAAAGCATTCTAAGTTACTCTTCCTTTACTTCCTGCGCGTGCATCTACATTTAGGTATATTTGTATCCCGAAAGTATACTCGAGGAAAAGGATGGGAATGCTAAGCAGCTGTCGATTTAATGGTAACCTTAATGTCGAACAGGGGAAGTAAATCTTTCGATGTTTCGTGTAGAGATCTCGACGAACTTATCGGACGTGAAAGAAATTTCTGAAGAAGGATTAAGAAGCATATCCGGTTTTCTTCCCTCGGAATCTCTTTCGAATTTGCGATAGGGACCATCCAATCCGTCTTCGATCGAATATATCCTCTTCTTCTCGAAAGAGGAAGAAAGGGAGAAGTTTTTTCTTTCCTTCTTTCTTTCTTTCCTTCCTTCCTTCCTTCCTTCCTTCCTTCCTTCCTTCTTTTACTCCTCTCTTTCTTCTTTCTTTCTCTTTTCTTTTTCTTTTTTCGTTCGCGTTCAAAGGACTCTCGCGTCGCCTCGGCGTTTATCGACTCTTCCGTACATATCGGTAGCGAATTCGCGATACCACGATAAATGAGCGAAACGCTGCTTTATATTCATCGAATACTGCCGATTAAATGTCGCCGGGAGAAAATTTTCCTTTTCTCGAACAATTCGGTGTGATTGGAATTTTCAAGTGGATCCTCTTGGGCGATCACCATCAGGGAGAGGGGGTTACCACCAGTTCCCTCTGCCTCACCGTTCGAGTACGAGGATGCAGACGCGTCGGATTGTACTACCACGGCCGCGGGATCTTCGAAATTAATGAAACTGAAATTCGACGAGAGTTGAGTTTTCTTTCAGCGGAAATCAGGGAAATCTCTATCGATCCCGTTCTACGGGGACTCTCGTCCTCACCCGTTGCAATTAACGAATCACGAAGACTTTACTCTTTCATGAGGCGAAACGAAGGGACGGGAAGGACGAGGGTGAGTTCGTTGAACAGAACTGGAAATAGAAGTGGGGGATTGGGAGCTTTGGCAGGGAGTCGAGGCTACTGCTGCTGGGTATCGAGAGAGAGAGAGAGAGAGAGAGAGAGAGAGTGAGAGAGAGAGAGGGAGAAAGAGGAAGAGAGGGAGGGTAAAAAGGGGTTGCAAGAGAGAGAGAGAGAGAGAGAGAGAGAGAGCAGGGGAGAGACGCGAGGTAGAAACTAGTTGTCGCGGAAATCGATTTTCCCTGCTGCTAAAGGGACGTTACCCAACGGAATTTGTAACTTAATATTATTCGACGTTGCCATTCTCACGCCGATTGTTACTTAACAATGCCAGCTACCGTTCGAGGTTAAAACTTTGTAGAAAATGAAAGAGAATCCTCCGCCGGTGCACCAGTAGTCTCTTTATCTCTCTCTCTCTCTCTCTCTCTCTTTTTCTACTTACCTACAAAGCATTCTTCAGCCCATTATGTTTTATCGATCTCACTGATTTCATTCTCCTCTGAAGAATACGTAATTGCCTTTTCAAGACTGCGCTTGTGATATTACGGAGATGGATGTACGTGGTTACTGGATAGCGACGGATTCAGCTAGACGATCCTCCTACTGAATCTCATAATTGATAGCGTCAGAACGATGCGTGCCATGGACTCTTTCGTTTCTATGAAAACGGATGAGAAATTTTAGTAAAAAGATTCCTTTTTATTTCCATCGTTCATACCGTCGTTTAGGAAAACTTTCTATCCTACGGTTATACTCGTATTATATTCTATGTACTTAGTTATTTCTTCCTTTCTTTTCCGATATTGTTTCAAGGAAAAAAAACAAAAAAAAAAAAGAAAAAAAAAACAGAAACAGAAAGAAAAGAAAAGGAAACGAAAAAGAAACAGAAGAAAAAAGAACAAAGAGAAAGAAAAAATTGTATTCACTTTGTAACGATGGTCGCGTTGATCGAGCAGGGAAATTGTACTCTGTTGCTCTCGAGTCACGGTTTAATTGTTTCAAAACTGTTCAGACATCTCTACACGAAGTATTTTCCAGAAATATCATTGTCGAGTATCAGAGATTGATCTTGCGGAAATAGGCTACACGAATGATATATTTTTCCGATTGCTACCGATACAATTTTATCGAGATCAACATTTCAGTAATCGAGATGTGGCTGAGCGATTCCTTCAATAGATTTTCAAGACTTTATTTTCACATTTCCTTTTATAAATCTCGAGATAATATATTCTTTTCTTTCTTTTATTACTATTATCGAGGAGAAATTGATATTATCTGTTGTCATTACCAACGGCATACCGACGTTATAGATAGACGACGATCGTACGATATTTATTATATTACGTTTTTATTATTGTCTCCTTCTCTTTTTTTCTTCCTTTTTCAATTTTTTACATCCGTCCTGGGATATAACCGTCCGACAGTTCATTTTTATCGGTTGTGACAGATTGTGTTTTATAAAATCGCTTTATTCTTCTTTCGCACTGTGCCAATGTGATCTTCTCGTAAATGAGATTCCAAAGTAATTCATTTCCTTTTTTTTTCTTCTTCTTTCTTTGTTTGTTTGTTTTTTTTCTTCCCCAGGCCGCCCCTCCCGCCCCTCCCCTAATTCGAGCACGTCTTTGCTCGAACCATTTCGTTTGCACTACGATGATGTTTGCATCATTTTCTTTCAACCGTTTTATTTGCTCCTTTCGTTTCGTTTCGTTTCGTGAAATTTGAAAATTTATACGCAGAGAAACTAAAACGATTAATAATTCTGATAGCTTCGGCGCATTAAAATTTTCCTTTTCTCTCGTTATTTCTTTCTTTCTTTTTCTCTTCCTTTTCTTGTTTTCGTCGTTTAAAGGCCCGTCTATTCGCGTTTCTTTTTACGCACCAAGTAACCAGAACTTTCGTCATCGTGGAAAAACTCCGTTTAAAACTTGAAATTTCTCTCAAAGATTAGCCCGAAAGTTTGTTTCTCGTAACGTTTACAAAACTAGCTCGAATAATTGTTCGCGTCATGAAAAAAATTTCATGGATTACCATTTCCTATCCGTAACTTTTGATGCGGCCCCGATTGGAAAATGAGAATAAGAGAGAAATCGATGAGGAAATAATATTTTTGTCCTTCCAAATAAAAATTGGGCCATTTAAAAAAAGTACGAAAGCCGTTTGACAAACGTATCAGAGTGAATTATACGATTAAGGGAGAAAGTAGTAGTAGAAAGGCAAGTGTTACAAAGTATTTAATCGAAGTGGAAAATTATAGGAACGGGTGGTACGTGATGAATTTACGTTAAATCCATCGTTAGCGCTTCGTTAAACGACAGTTTTTGTCAATTTCTCAGTACGCCAAGTGGTTACACGCTAGCAAGCAAAGTACCTACTACTGCTCATTGCTACCACTCGAAATTCCTTTTTTCGTCGACACGCTTCACCCGTTTCACTCGGGCGTTACCACGTCGTTTATTTCTTTTCTCTTTTCATCGTTCTCAAAGGTAGCATTTTTCTATGCGCATTTGACGATTTTTCCCATTTTATATACGCAGACCGATCTCCACTTTGCTGCTAGCTACTGTGAAATTTTGGTCGTTGGCAATGCTTATTCTTGAACGTGATATCATCCTTTTCTCGCTCCCCCCCCCCCCCCCTTCTCTCTCTCTCTCTCTCTCTCTCTCTCCGTCTTTGATTCACATTAGTTTCGAATAAACCGACCAACGTCGGTAGTTTCAGTTTCTCCACTTTTCCTTGCTTTCGGTAAATAATATTCTGCTATAAAAGTAAATTCGTAGGGTAAAGACGAATTTATCTTTGAAGAGAGGAAAATTTTTATACAAGTATCCACTTTTAACCTTATTATATTATTATTTTTATTTCGATCTTTCGAGCTAACAGGATATTCACTGGATATACATTTCTTTATATTTTAGAGATGGATTTTAATTCTCAAGAATACTTTGATATCGACGTATATACGCGGATACTGAAAATCGCTTTGTACGAATGATCCTTTTTATTGATTCTTATACCGAGGCAGAAAGTGCGGAGAATTCGAGAAATTCATGGCAAAAAGCGTGCTCGAAGGAGAAACGAAAGAAAAGGATTATCATATACGTAGATACATACATAGGTAGGTAGGTAGGTATAGACGTAGAAGAGATCCAACGACGGGAAACTGCGTTTTAGCCGTTATCGTAGCGCATATTTTCTCGATCGTATACAAAATCTGCGAACTCTTGACGTGGAAGTACTTTGTTCTAGTTCCGCATTTCATATCAGGCGACGTTTCTCTCGTCGTACCTTTGCCGATTTCTTTTCAAAGAAGGGACGATTCTTTGCCTTTCTTTTTCCTCGAACGTCCCGCCTAGTCGAGCTCGCTGACGGTAAGATGGTAGGAAGCGGTCTATCGGATGCATCAAAGTGACCAAATGCATAGCACTTGTAGGAAGACCTTTCAACTCACACACTTTCTCTCTTTTAGAAACCGTAAAAGTTCAATCTCCCGAGAGAAAAAGAAGAAATAAAGGAAGAAGAAGAAGAGAAAAAAAACGAAGAAAAAAGAAGCTGAAGGCAAAGAGAGAAATGGAAGTAGGTGGTTATAAGTTCGCCACGTTGATCCAGTCACCTATAACGGTTGGTGGTTATCGATGACGTTCGTTTCCTCGGCCGATCGACTCGCTCGAGTTATTGCGCCTTACTTCAAGAGCAATATTTTTCTGCGCGTATAGCAATTCGCCTCTTTTATCCTTCCTCGCTTCGTATTCATGCGATCGGCGATGAGAGACAAGAGAGGGAGAGGGTGAGAGAGAGAGAGAGAGAGAGAGAGAGAGAGAGAGAGAGAGAGCTTCGACAGCGCGTACTAGAAGGAAATAGAGATAGAGATAGAGATAGAGATAGAGATAGAGATCGAGAGAAAGAGAGGATGACGAAGCCGAGGCTATCGAATATCCCGATATCACCCATCAACGATCACGGTGAGTGATCACGATCGTTCGACGGTACGAAGCTCTTCCTGAATAACCTAAGGACGTTAGTCGATTCTCGTATCTTTTGTGCGCTGGGATAAAGGGAAAAATATATAAGTGCGTGGGAAAGGAAGGACAGGGCAGGCGAGCGAGCGAGAGAGAGAGAGAGAGAGAGAGAGAGAGAGAGAGGAGGGTTGAACATTTTCTTCGCTCCGATAATAGCGTTGAATTTCTATCTGATAAAATCCGATATTTCCAATTAAGGCAAAGATTATCGATAAAAGGAAAGAGGTTTAGAAAATATTCTTGATAGTAGATTATGCGTTATATGAAATATAATTTATTCACGATTATATTTATAGAGATACATATCGTACAAGTCGAGGTCGTTTATTTCATTGTTAATTTCGGCGGATTGAAAAAATTCCTTTTCTCGTGTAAAACTAACAATATAAGCAATACCACGGCATCCATCTCCTCCGTTTACTTTATACAATATTCCTTTTCCACGACGATTTATCTTATTTCGTTGCTTCTCTCCTTCACATTTATTCTCTTCCTCTCGTTTTGCTCCCTTATATTCGTTTTGTTACAACCATCTTCACCCTCTTTCGCCTCGTCCTTCGTAGTCGTCCTTGTACAGAGTTGCTCCGCGGAAACAGGGAAAGATTAGAGAAGTTCGTTTCGTGGATATTTCTTTTGGGGGAGGGGTGGGGGCGGACGGGGCGGGGGCGGGGGCGGACGAGGAGTAAAATGGGAAAGCAATTTTTCACAAATGCCGAAGAATTTTTGCTTTTCGCTCCGTCATCTTTCGTTCGGTTGGTCGTCTTATCGCAAAAAATCCACGTTTCCTTTTCATTCGTCTTGCAAGTAATTACAATAAATTAACTTTGAAATTGCGATTGCGACGTAGAGATATTTAATATCAATATTCTAAGGGAGGAAATCTTGTCTTTGAAATTTCAAGAATTTCAATTATCATTCTAACGTTTGTCCCTTTTCTTCTTCTTCTTTTTTCTTTTCCTTTTTTCTTTCTTTTTTTTTTTCGAACGAGCACCACGAAAAAAATAAAACTGATAAAAGGTACGTTTTGGATTTCTTCGAGACAATGAACGGATAATTTTATCGTGGACAATGGAATAGACTTGATTCAATAGGTTGTCATCGATTGGCTCGTTACGAGTAAGCCGCGACCCTTTCCCTTCGATTTCCTAGTAAAACTCGCTCGGCTGCTTTTTCAAGACTTTCAATATTTTTCTCCGCTTAGCAATTTTCTTTCCCCGTCTTCTATTTTCTCGGTTTAGATATGCAAGGGACAGCAACGAGGTGTGGAAGTAAGAGTGATTGCGAAACGAAGTTTACACATCTTTAATACACTTATGCAACCTGAGAGAGAATAACTATTGCCAGGTGATATAATTTATTATATATCGGTTTTAGGTAACATTCGATATAAGAAAATATGAAATATTTTGTATGAAAAATATTTTCCTAAAGTCAATAAATAAAAGGGGGGATGGGGACTATCTCTATATATTTCGTCATCGGATAACTATCTACTATACGCGAGTTCGTTCTCGCTTGGGAAACTAATAAAAAAATACGAAAAACGAAAAGCATAAAAAAGAAAAACCTTACGAAGAGAAATACGTACGGTGTCGAGCTATCTATCGATTATCGATCTTGGAGCATCCTACCGATTGCATGTAAAATATCACTTCTCTCCCTCTCCCTCTGTGTGTGTGTGCGTGTGCATGTGTTTACTTCTCGAAGGCGAGCAAATGATTCGCGTAAACATCGAAGAAATACGCGAGTGCTCTCCTCGCTTGGGATCTTTGTGGTGAGTCGTGAGCGGATACGAAGCGAAAGGTAGAAAATTAAGTCTCGAGAAAATTTCCACGGAGACGTCTCTCGCACAAACCGTACCACGCGTGATTGCATTAAATGCGATGATTTTTCAATTCCCTAGAACCACGTTTCTCGTTGAAATATGTTGGCATTTTCTTGATGATACGGGGAAGCTTTCGACATTAAATATGCACATCCCCTACTTCTAGATACTTCTTTTAGATACCACTTCTTTTTATTATTCCCTTCTCTATCTCGTAGAGGAAGGATTGAGGCGAAACTCATGGATACGAATAAAGCAAATATATATTTGCTTTCTTTAACGGAAATTCTTATTCCGTAAAATTTGACCGAATAGGGAGAAAAGTTTGGAAACACCCAGTGTATCTATACTCTGTGTAGGTATAAATCGATGTTAGTTTTTCCAACGCTTACCATCCGTTATCGGAGCGGACAAACGCGTAAATCGAAACGGCAGAGTGGAAATAATAAAGTAATGCTAACGCGATGCCATATATCGGTGGTATAAATAATACATAAGCGTAGAAAGTATTGGTGGATTTGTTGAAAAGTAGAAGGGATAAGTCGATGACTCGTTGGCTCGAATGCAATCAGCCCGTATTCGGCCGATCTCACATATACGTATCTTATTTGAAATGGAGGGATAAATAAAACGCATCGACGATGAGGAGCGATTATTCTTTGGGATTTCGTCGAGGATGAAAGACCATTTCTACTTTAGTGTGTTGGCAATAGTAGAAGCTTGACGGTCACGTTCGCGAAATACGCGGTGCTTTTCGATGGACGAGAAAGATAAAAGGAAACGTGGCTGAATACGTATCGATCCCCATCGATATCATATATACCGCGTTCTCGCGTACGCGTGGAATTACGTACGTGCTTGTGGCTTAGCTACTTACACGCGAGACGCCTTGCCTCGATTCCTTATGTAAATTGCGTCGTTTCTGCTTGACGGATCACAGCCAGACGCGGAACGTTGCATTCTACGTGTGTATAACGTTCTAGAATCGATGCAGGCGCCTTCGGTTCGCTTCCTTCTGCGCGGCATCCTCATCTTCTCTCTCTCTCTCTCTTTCTCTTTCTCTTTATCTTCATCTTTATCCTTCTCTTTCTACCGAACACGCCCACATATTCTCTTGTTTCACGAGTAGACTGCGCGGGGCCCGAGTACCGACGTTAACGTCCCAAGTGCCTGTGAGCTTTGAGAACATTTACTACGCGTAAGGCGCGTACGAACGAGCGTTCTTTGACGCCAGTGCTTCCACCAGCCAACCCTGCTAATTCAACGAAAACAAATTGCCACGTCGTTAGCCTCTCGAATAGACTACCCTAGCGAGACCGTGTCTCCGTCAAATTGCATCTAAAAGAGCCCGCGCCAACCTGCCGCGTGGATTCTTTTTCCTCTCCCCTGAAGATCCTCTCGTTGGCTAACGACTCGAGCATCTTTTTCCCTTCGTTCGCTTTCCATGTCTATGTAATCCTTCTACGTCAATTTTCTTTCCCTTTTTTTTTTTCTTTCTCTCTGTTTTTCTTTTTTTTTCCCCTTTTTTTCTTTTACCTTTGTTTATTTGTTTGGCTTTTTCCATTTTTTAATAAACTTACGATCGTGCTCGTTAATTTCAATTCTAACCGAACAACGTGGAAACAAAAACTATTGCCACCCACGCGAGATGGATCGTTATTTCGGTTGATATTTATCTCGAGAGACCCTATATGCTACCTTTAAAAATTTTTCTCTTCTATGCACACACACACACACACACACACATATACAATGCCAACGATCGTTGGGCTATGGTTAAGCGAACAAATTAAATACGGACGTTTGATTTACTTTATTTTCCCGCAAATGACGGTCGATATAGGGGTTGTTACCGAATAACGAATACCAACGTGATTAAAACTTTCACATCCATGGGAAATGGATACTATTATTATTATTATTATTATATTACTACGATCGCAATACTTTGCTATCCATACTCTTGTACGAAACCTTCCAAGTATGCAATACCGTCTCTACTTGCCTATCGTGCGTCATGTCTGATTATATGCTGGTCGTGACTACTGACACACATAAACGCGATCGTGCAACTCGACAATTTCCCAAAGTTCTTCGATACTCTACGTGGCACGAATCGAATCGCGTGACGTCAAGCCGTCATTTTTATTTCCCGTCTGTTCAACATTAAACTAACAAATCGTATTACGTTTACTGCTTCGTTTTCGTTAGATGTAACTAAAATTCATCCTTCTTTTTTTCACAACGAATCCGTTCATTCTTTCCCAAAGAGGATTGCGGCGGTACGACGAATAAAATTTCTACGTTAAATATTTTTTGTAAAGGATGGATCGTAAGAGAATTTTATACGATTCTCTTACTTTTCTTTCTTTTTTCCTTTTTAATGGAAAAAAATAAAGAAAGAAAGAAAGAAAGAAAGAAAGAAAGAAAGAAAACATGTAAAAGGGATAAAACCCAAGTCAGGACTAATCGTCGAATTCAAAGAGGGAATATAAGAAGATACAAATTTTCATTGAAATTTTAAGTAATAAACATTTTCCTTTCAATACGACCAAAATCAGTTAAAGCTGGTAGCAATCTGTGATGCTACATAGTTGTTTGCTTTGTCTCGTATTTGTTTAGAAATACCGGCCAAAGTGGATGTGTCTCTTGACATTGCAGTAGAAGCGCCGCTAATTGAAAGAAAATAAATCGTTGGTCCTTAGTGTATAGCGTCACGCTTTCCTTAGGAGGGTCAGAGATTAGCACGTTTCTTCCGTTTGGATCCGATGAACAAGAATCAGGATCCCTAAATCGTATCATAAATAAAGACCTGCCATGAAGTATCATCCTCCGAGGATCTTTTTCTCTTCGTTTCTTATCCCTTAGGATAACTCGCTCATGTATCTTTTTCGTATTTTCTTGTCGTACAGGTGAAAATTCCTTCTATCCGCAATTCGTTATTTTATTCGATCGTTTCGTACGTCATAGTGACCAAAGATTAAATCATTTCAATTATCAAATTAGTTTATTCGAATATTCCTTTGTAAAACGAAGGACACCCAATGTGTACGTATGCATTTCTATTAGCAAATAATTTTTCTTTGCGTTCTTTCATCCCTGTACTTTTTCCTTTTTCTTCCTGTTTTTTTTCTTTTTTCTTTTTTTTTTTCTGATTTTATCAAACCATCCGCTATGCTCTAGGTTTATCAGTATGGAAAAAGTAGTGAGGTAAATAGTAAGATACAGGGAGAGGCAAGGCACAGGTAGAAAAATTTCGAACGAGAAAAGGAGGAAAAACGTCCGGGTGATGTACGACGGCAAGGTTGTATGTTACCACAAGTGCATTTAAACGTATAATACGCGTAAACAACGGAGAATACACGCTCGATCGTAGCTATAGAAACGAGCAATATGTCATGCGGCAAACGAACATTTTTCTTCTTTTCGTACGTACATATCTATGTATCTACCTTCTCGTTACTTTGGTCGTTTTATAACAAATATATTTCCCTCCGTTTATATATATATATATATATATATATATATATATATATATATATTTATATATATACGTACATACATATATGTATATATATTCACATATATAGGTATATACGGATACACGAATTTGATTCTCGTATCGTTTCAAACGGACTTTTATGTCAGAAGAGAGAGAGAGAGAGAGAGAGAGAGAGAGGGAGAGAGAGAGAAAGAACAAAAAATAAGGTAAAATTATCCTTTTGCTATGGCACGCGAATAGAATGAAATACGAAACGTCTTTATAACGAGGATTACGTTAAATTTTCGAATGGAAATAATATTTTCCCGTGTTTTTCATTATTTTTCTTTCAAAGAGAATGTATTTTTAACGTATCAATTGATGCTAATTATGGTTTACACACATTTTACATCGTACAAATCATAGTCGTTATAAGAGAATTCCGTAGGGTAACTTTGTACACGTGAACGGCTTCTCCGATTTATCGATGCAAACGCGAATTCTCGAACAGGATGTGATGAATGTGCAAATCAAAACGAAAGACAATGGGTGGAAATACTCGCACGTGAAGGGAATTTCGTCTATACGAATGCGTACAGAGAAATTTTTGTTTTTTTTTAATTTTTCGCGGCGAGTTAGCGTAGTTCTTTTACGATTGTTTCGTTAGATATTTATATATTTATATATATATATATATATATATATATATATATATATATATATGTGTATATATGTATATATATACATATTTAGGTATATATAAACGTTGCTGTCGGCCAAGACAAAATCCTTCATCTCATGATACATGTGTAATTAGTGTTTGACTAACAATGAAAAGCCATAGATTATGAATAGAACGTGTAGGCAGGTTCTCACAATGCCGATACAATGAAAGCCGCCATGCCTAGCTCGTTAATAACAGTCCGACGAATTGGATGGTTATCAATCGTGTACGTTCGAAAACCAAGGTGGTAGCCTCAAACGTATTAGCCGATCTTGCGTGTTATTCACGCCCGAGTTTTGCCAAATTCACGGTATCATGAACGATGTAATTTGATTCCAATTAACGTCTAACGCATGAAAATGATCGGCCATCTATTTCATTCCAAGCATTTTGCGTGTTAATTCGCATCGATGGTTATGCATCGAGTAAAAAAGAAAATCATTTAATAACGGTATCGCCTCTTTGCCGAGGATTCTATAAATTAGTATTGCAATTAAAAGGCATTATCTTTGAGAAGATTTTTTGTTAGTTTGATACATTTAGTTTCAGTTATCTCGCTCAAAAACCTCGTATATATCTCCTTTATGATCTTGGTAAGATAGGTCTTAAAAGAAGAAAACATTTTGACATCTTTTTAATTAGTTATTAACCTCGACGTTATATTTCGTTTGCAAAAGAGACTAACAAAGTGCAATGGACCAAGTTGCGCTCATCTCATCGCACGTATTCCCTATTTGCATGCCATTCTCCTCCTCTTCTTTCTTTCTTTTCCCACTTCTCTTTCTCTCTTCGTCTCGCTCGCACGCGTGAGCTTACTTCTTTCTGCATACTTCACATTTATTTCTCTCCTACCATTCTTCTACCTGCACTACTCGAGCGCACACGAATCTCGCAGTGTAAAACAAGTTGCTTTTTCTCCGCGCGTTTCTTTTGAATGCCTCTTGCCTCTTTCTCGCAAGTTATCTCTTATCCCTTTTCGGTGCTATTCCTTCTTTTTCATTTTATTAGCGTACTATTTCTCTCATTTGTCTTTCCAAATTATTGCATTTTTCGAGATAAACCTCGACTTTTAAGGATAAGAAGATTAGAAATAATCGTTTCTTTCTGTTTCTTATTTTCCTTTTTTTTCTTTTTTTCTTTTTTTTTTTTCTTCTTCTTTTCACATAATCATGTATCCGTATCAAATTAAAAAATTGATCTTTAAATTTCCGTCGAACGAGAGAAAAGTACGAAATGATAGGAAAAAAAGGGAATCGGGTCATTATCCTAGATGCGATTTAAGGGAAGAAATTATCGGTAAAGCCGGTCTCTTAACAAAAAGAACGTGGCTCGGTGAGTGAAAAAGTGGGGATGAGCGGGAAATGGGTGGCGGCAGGTAGGTGTAGCTGGAAATCCTCTTGTTTATGTCTTGGAATCGAGTAGTCCCAGGAGTGGAACGGTACAATGTAACGAGAGAAATTAGAGTCTCTGCCGTGGACTTGAGCGAGAGAATGGAAGGAGGATGAAGGGGTAGGGAAAAAGGGACAGGGATAAGGGAGCGTTTTATCTGTGTGCGTGTACGTGTATATTTGCATGTTCAAAAGACGACGAGAGAGAGAGAGAGAGAGAGAGAGAGAGAGAGAGAGAGTAGAAGAGTAAGAAGAGAAGGAAAAGAGAGTACGAAGGGGTTGCAATGGGTGGAGGGAACAGGTGGGGTGTAGAGATGGAGTACCAAGGTAAATTTATTTGCATAGGCCCCCCGAGTCTCTTCCGAGCGGAAATACAACTAATTGGATTCTCAGGCATCGGCGTGTGTGAAACTCGCCTATTGTGTATCTTTCGAGATTCTGTCTGTGTATATCTATGCGCACGTGCACGCGAGCCTGGGCTCTCAGGACCAGCTAGCTTTTTTCCGTCCGGTAAAAAGAAGCTAAGAGGACTGGCAAAGAAAAGTACATCGACTAATCTAATTCTGTCTGTATGTAGTTTTCTTCCTCGTTCTTCTCTCTCTCTCTCTCTCTCTCTCTCTCTCTCTCTCTCTCTCTCTCTCTCTCTCTCTCTCTCTTTCTTTCTGTCTGTTGGCCCTTCCGTCGTACCTGCTCGATGTCGTCCCTTCCAGAATTTATTTTTCCGTGCAAGAGTTTCGTGCTAAACTGCGAAGCAGAAAGGAAGGAAGGAAGGAAGGAAGGAAGGAAGGAAGGAAGGAAGGAAGAAATGAATGGAAGGCTGCAATGGCTGCGAAGGTTTAAATGCGACCCGACTCTCTACCTATCCCTCTCTCTCTCTCTCTCTCTCTTTCACTTCTTTTCCCTCAATTTCTCTCTTTCACTGGTTCTTCGTGTGTACTTCCGCGCGCGCGTGTACGACCGACAAAACTATAAAATGCAGAATGCCGGCGCGGATATTATCCTGTATTGATTTTTGCGAGGTGTGTACTCTTCGAATCGTTTATTGCTCCGCGTATGTCTACCACGAATGTCCCTTCACGCGTAAATGTGCATTTAAACAATATCTACGTACGCGGAATTACGTACATGGCAATTAAAGCGCATTGATTTTCATAAAAAGCTTGCATGTTGGCACGAAAGTTGTAATGTCTATCTTCGTTATTATTATCATACTATATTTAAAAAAATCTTATTTTCTATGCGAATATGCTAGAGGAAAGGACAATTCGTGCGAGAGATTGACCAGATTTGAAAAACGTGAACCGATAGCGAGCGTAAACAGACGCATAGCGAGAAAAGGCGGTGGATTAGCGAGGTGAGCGGAGATGGAAAGGGATTGAGTGGAGAGAAAGAGAGAGAGAGAGAGAGAGAGAGGAGTAAAAATGGGATGGGTGAGGTTTGGGGTAGGCGCTAGCCGATAGGGAGAATGAAATACGTGGTCACGCGGAAAATTCGGGAATTGAGTTCCCGATCGTCGTGCTAGCAACGTCGCCGATCGTTTTTCGATCGAACATCGAGAATTACGATCGAGTAATTACCTAGCGCGACGTCGTTACCCCCTAGTACCATTCGGAGCCTTTTTCATCAGAAATACAGATACTATTTTCGCCCCGAGCTGTTGTTTCTTCACGCAATCCGGCCATGTTAAATATTTATGAGTAAATTCTTTCTCACGAGTTTCGAGAGCGAAGAAAGCTATAACATCAATTTAGAGAACTAATTTTCGACTTATTAGTTGATACGTATTATACGGTCCTCACGTAATACCGAAATGTGATTTATGCATGGCACAGCGTAGAAGAAAATAGAGAAAAGAAAGAGGTAGATAGAGTTCATTTGCGGAAAAGATCGTCCAAGCTAATGCCACCTGTGTCTCTTATGTAAAATACACTCGCCGGGAGATACGGCGAGGTTCGTTGAAAATATAATTCAGTCTTACGGCCACGCCAGCTGTGTGACTTTAATAAACGTTGCTCTCACGCGTGCTCCGCTGATACGCAAGAATTACGACGTTTTGAGATCATCCAAGTGAAAATGCTTCAATTGCCATGGCAAATGCTGCGCGCATTTAGAATTTTCATTCGTATATCGTCAAAGTTTATCGAGGCTTCGATCGTTTTTCACGAGTCCGAATTTAGATTCTAATTGCGCCGTCGTGTCGTTTGTGTGCAAACTATTAACTTTGCGTCATATGCAAAATCTATACGTTAATGTCTTGTTCTTCTTTGGTTATAATGAAAATAGGATTGGAAAGCCAGAGAGAATGAAGATTAAAAGACGGACAATGGCAAAACTTATGGTATATCGTGCATTTAAATTTATAATATTTTCATGTCTCGACTATCCGATAAAATGGAAGCTTTTCGAGCAAAAGTTTTTGCGAACTTTTGTACTTTACTCTTCCTCTCTTCCTCTCGAAGTGCTTCGAATAACCGAAAAGCTTCGTTAAGTATGTTAGCGGTCAATGACAGCTTTGAATTTCTAGCGAATACCAGCACGAGAGGATTCGTAGGAGCTTGTTAAAATTTTACGATCCCAATTATATATACATATACACATACACGCATCTCTACTATGCAGTAGTAAAACTATTGCCTCGAAATGACCGCTCGTCGCGAAATCATTTATGGCTCTCTTTTCTCGCCTTAAAGGGCGAAAGCGATTATTTTCGGTCACGCTTTGCGGAAGCCGAGCGATTATTCATCCTTGGGAGAAGAAACTGAAGAACAAAAGAAACAGA
This sequence comes from Vespa velutina, assembly GCF_912470025.1. Classification (NCBI taxonomy): domain Eukaryota; kingdom Metazoa; phylum Arthropoda; class Insecta; order Hymenoptera; family Vespidae; genus Vespa; species Vespa velutina. The sequence goes on from NC_062201.1 coordinate 5,036,825, forward strand.
AGAAAAAATTCCATTTTGCTGAACATTATTGACGATCGAAAACCATCGGATTGGTATCGGAATACACTTGACCTCTTCGCGATCCTCTCGATCGATCCGATATTTCAAAATGGTACAGGTCCGAGTTATCAATTTTCCTTTTAGATGAGTATATCGATTCACGATAGTTGAAATTTTATATAGACGTCATTGTTAGATCGTCCACCCACTTTTGGCTAAACCGACAACTCTAAATGCTTTCGTAATTTATTCAAAAATACAGAAATCCTATTAAATGTTTTGAATATCATGGTAAAATCTTACGAGTAAATATATGATACTTAAGATTTAGAAGATGCGACAGATTAATGAGATTTTGTAGTGAATTTTTCGAAACGCAAAAGGATTAAAAAAATTAAACGTTTTCGTCGATCTTTAATCACTTCGATTATCGACGCGATACCGAGCGAAGGGCGTTTGATTCGTCTCGATGGTCTCGTAAATAAATTGCTTGTACCGTCTCTCGTTCTCGCAGACATCCACTAATCGTGCTCGCTCGTTCTCGTTGTCCATTAAGCACGACTGCAGGAAGGAGAAAAGAGATTAGGAGGATCGTCGAGCTGTCGCTCGATACTCTCGGTGCTTTCCGTGAGGGGACATTGAAACGCATGCACGAACGATTTGGGGGTGTCTTCCTCCTCGCTGGAGCGTGCAAACAGAGGGAAAAAGAGAGGAAAAAAGAGAGAGAGAGAGAGAGCGAGGCACGCGCAGCGACGATTAATTTTCTCGTTTCGTCCGTCTGCTTCCCTTTATTTCAATTACTTTACGTCATCATTCTCGCGCTGTCGCAGATTCTCTTAAGTCACTCGGCTATATACGCCAGAATCACGATTAATCCGAGCGTGGGTGAAGTAGATCAACACCAGCTCGCGCAAACTTTTAACTATCAAGGAACTGGAAGCAGGAAGACGGTAGGAAAGTTTCCTCGAGTTCGTCTATCCGGTAAGTTTCGAGAGTCCAAGATATCGTCGTGCCATCAGCTGCCCTCTTCTCTTCTCCTCTTGGTTCTCTCGCTCACCTCCGCCTCATCCTTCGTTTCGCCCTTCGCTTTCTCGTCTATCTTCTCTCATCTCGCTCTGCTTCCTGCTTTTACACCTCTCTCGGTTTCCTCGCCTCCCGTTTCCCTCTCTCTCTCTCTCTCTCTCTCTCTCTCTCTCTCAAACTCTCTCTCTCCCTCAACCACCAGCACTACCCACGATTTCGTTCCCTTCCAGCCATGTCCTTTCGAGAACTAAATCCTTGTTGGGTGTTAGACGAGACCGTAACACACGTCTGCGGTGCTTTCCGTTCTCTAGAGAAAATACAACCAGGAGAAAAAGAAAAACAGTGTCGGCAAAGGAAAAGCGGAAACACGATTGCCATATCAAATTCTATTCCTCTTTCCTCTTTCGATTCTATTTTTCTCTTTGTTACGTTCCCTTCATTTTTACGAATGCAAAGCTATCGTTCACAGCGAGACCAGGGTGAATTTATAATTGACGAGTGTCGCCGTTGCGCTTTGAAAAAACAGTTGAAAAAAAAAAGAAAAGAAAACAAAAAACAAGAAAAAAAGAGAAGAAAAAAGATTGAAATAATATTTGACTTATTATACGTTCGATTTGAGAACCGAATATTCGATAAGTGCAGGATTATAAGAATGGACAAAACTACGAAAAGCTATTCATTCCATCGAAGATCTTTCATTTAATTTTGTAGCGTATATCTTTTGGGTTAGAACCATGACGTTTAGAACTCATGACCGTTACAACGTAGCGCTCGTTCGGTTGACAACAATCTACCGGTAGAATCACCGGGGTCCTTCCACCCCCCCATATTTTATCGGGCGAGCGCGGTTTTCCTAGTTCGTCGGACAACTATAAATTTTCGCGGTGCGTTCATCAATATTCATAGGCCACATTTCATATTCATCTTGTTTCCAAAGAGAGGACGAGGAGTAGGAGGACGGCGAAGAGGAGAAAGAGGAATCTCTCTTTCTCTCTCTCTCTCTCTCTCGTGCGCGCGCGCTCTTTTCTTCGAATAAACAAATTTTTTTATGGCGGCACGCTCGTGCGACAAAACAGATCGTTTTCCATAACAACGAGGGAAAAACGATCGAAAAAGAAAAGCAAGAGATGTAACTTTGTTCCATTTTCCTTTCTTTTTCTCTTTCTCTGATTCTTTTGCAATTTCTCGTTGTCCTTATTTGCGCCTGGTGAGGCTGAACGCGAACCTATCGTTTCTACGCGATCCATAGTACGTAATAAACCGATTGATCGGTCGATCAATCTTTCCTATCGTCCCTTTTCTCTCTCTCTCTCTCTCTCTCTCTCTCTCTCTCTCTCTCTCTCTCTTATGCTTATCTCTTCTCGCTTTTGCTCGCTCAAGCCACATTCGCTTCGAAGCTGCATAATGTTCCGACCGGGTAGTTGCATAATTGATTCGTCATGCTTCAACCCCTTCGCGTCTTTCTACCCCTACTCCTCTCGAATATTCTCTTTCTCTCTCTCTCTCATTCTCTCGGATTCTGCGCAGATTTCTGTCGATCTTCTCACTTTGGGATTAATCACGCGAGAGTCGCTCGTAAAATCGGCGGTGTCACCGACACGTCGACCAGTCGGATTCTCTCGATCGAGGGCACGTTTCGTCCCGGAATAATGCATCAGGACGCGGATTCGACTAATTCGAACCTTTCGAGCTGGCCTTTATTCCGTCACGTTTCTCTCTCTCTCTCTCTCTCTGTTGCTCTAACGCAGGGGCGTGCGCGCGTACACAGACGCACAAACACAATCTCTTTCATTATCCATCTATATCTATTCCTATTCTACGTTACCTGCCGCGAGAATAAATCCTAGTAATTCTATTTTACGCTCGACGTGCACGCGTGCCGTTTCGTTTTGGCAATCGAAACGAACGATTACGAGCTTGCGAATTATTTTAATCACTTTTTTGCGATCCACGAGAGAAAAACAAAACTTTGTTGGGGAGATTCGTACGTGTACGAATAATGCTTGATAAAATCGCAATCGATGTTACGTTATTCGTTCGATAGAATATCAGGTCGATATTCGATCGAACGAATCGTTGGCGTTAAGAATGCACGATGTTTCCTAAGTATTCACACGATATAAATCTTTTTCATTTATTTTTTTCAATGATTACACCTACATGAATGCTTCCAATCAGATCGATTTAAAAGGCTTTAGTTTATTTTAATTATTTAATTTATTGTCTCTAAGTAATATATATTTGAAATAATTTTTTTTTTTTTTTTTTTTTTTTTTTTTGAAATAATACAATGCATTTCGAATTTTCTGATTACTAGTCAGGAAACAGTAGCCCGCTCATATCGCGCTCATTTGCGATCGAGTTTCCATTATCGAGCCGGATGCTCGATACGAATCACTAACGAATTTTCTCCGATACGTATCGCATTTTTCTATGCGCCAAAGGATTTTTGCCAAAGATACGAGAGATATTTAGGAAAAAGTCAAGCTGCCTTTTAAATTTCGTGGCATATCATTACGCGATGTAAGAGAAGAAGCGAGCAATCTTCGATTAAGCTCAAGTATTTGGAAAGAAGAAAAAATATTCATAAAAATGTTTATCGTAGGTGATTGCTGTTACGTTGTGTTCCTTCTTTTATTCGCTGCTAGAAGCTTAGCGGTAGGACACGTCTTGTCTCCTTATTTCAATGCAAGTACTATCACACGAGGAGCGTATAATTCTATCTGCTTTATATCATGTTAAGTTAACAATTTTGAAACGTTAATCAAGACTAGCGTCAATTAGATGGTACTCCACGATGTACTCGGCGACCTTCGGATGTACGAACGTGTACCTTGAAATAATTGAAAAGGAAAGTATATTGCCTTCTTTTTTTTTTGTTTTGTTTTGTTTTGTTTTTTTTTTTCGACAGGACATAGAACGCCAACGAAACATAAAATGGGCGAAGAGTGCGATAGTAATACGGCAGTCGGATATTGCATAATTCCATTCGCGCATACAGATACGTTTACTGCGTGTGTAATTCATCTCTGCTTGGCTCCGTGATATCGCTGGATGGCTTTTCGTTCGGTACCGTACAATCGTGGAAAGTGGAATCGCGACAGTTTATGCCTCAGGTGTAGAATTATAGCCGTACCGGATGTATATTGTCTCGGCTGTCCGCTTCCGCGGTAAAATCGCTCTATCTTGATTATACCGTTTCGCGTTATGTAACAATTACTTTTATCGTGTATTGTTTAGAAGGGAACAAAGGAGCGACATTCGTGTTCGCCGAGAAGACGCCGTTTGCCTTGTCGAAAAATTATCTCCAGGAGATGGAGCAGTACGTTCTATGCATTCTACGGCTATGATATTCTTTGGTCTTACGTAATGCGCTTTCATTTTGCCCTTCTGTTTTTCTCATTTTCGTTTAACGTAAAAGAACGTAAGATTTGTTCGTTACGTAAATGAGGAAGTTGGCTTGAAAAAAAGGGATTCGAAAGACGCGGGACTGTAAAATATATAGAGTTACTCTTTTTCTTTTTCTTTACTTCCTTTTATCCTTCTTCTTTTTCTTTTTTTTTTTCTTTTTTCTTTTTCCCCCGTAATTTTGAATAATGATCGTGTAAAGTAAAACTGTCGGTTACTTCTACGGCAACGCGTTCGCTCGATAAACTCTCTTAGAATCGAGTTAGGTCTCGAGGTAAGTCCCGAAGCATCCCTTAGCTCGAGACAATCTTCTTCTTCGCGTGCTCCCAAAGAAAAATCCAATGAAGTCGAGTGCGAAGATGAAGGGAAGACCGTGTGTACGGTCCACTTTTGCCAATCCATCTCCACGGCAAATGGTTGTTGAAAAGTTTCCTGACGTTGCCTTGGAAATCCACAAGGCACGCATTTCCAACTTATAGAGTTGTTTCTTGTGCTACGGGAAAACTTTTTTGCCTTCTCTATGTGTTGTCGAGTTTTAAAAATAAATAGGCTCGTAGGCTATATTTAGCGCGGTGGACACGTCGTCGATAATACAAACTGCGACCAAAGTTACACTCGACGCCGACTATCGTAAGATAAATAATCAAACTTTTGCGCGCTAAAATAATTTGAAAATATTCTTCTTGAAACGTAAATTTTCGATAGATCTAGGATCGATCTGACATTTGATTTGAATTCGGTTTTAATTTATTCACGATGTATATATATATATATATATATATGACGTAGGTATATAAAGATGAAAGAAGATTGGTGGTTACTTATATCGCCGCGAACCGTCTCGCGATTGGGATAGATGTTCAAAGAATCACCCGTTCAAATTGATTCCGGATACCTATCTCGACAAGAAGTATCGGTATTTGGGAAATTCTCGTGTTCCCGTATCTCGAAAGATACTCGCTCGATTTCTTGTAATCTTCCTGGAATGACGTTCAAGTTCGTCCCTTTGTAATCGCGGAAATATTTGTTCCTGACGACGCTACACTTTTTCTAAAAGATCCTATTATGCATTTTCGATGAATTTAATGAAATTAGATGTCGCGTGAAACAACTTCTCGCGCGAATTAACGTTGTTTCTACTTCGAGGAACGTAATACGAAACTATTTAACGTACCATCGCGATGCCATAATCTACTTGGTTGGATCTTATCGAGGTCACGGCTGACCCATAAAATTTCAATCACGACGCACGTTAACCATGCAATTTTCTTTGATGGCATCGATACCACATGTGGCAGATTGATTCGATGAAAGATCTAATACGCGTTGCCAACACAACGTATTACTACCGACAGCATTAGAACAGAAAAATTTGTAGTAAATTCGATAATGCTCTATCATCGATATCATAATTTTTTTCTTTATCCTATTAGTTAAATTTCAGCGTTGCCTATTCGACTCAAGAAAAAAGAGAAAGAAGAAAGAGAGAGGAGAGAGCAAGAGAACGATCTAATCCTGGCATTGCTGCAAACGTGTGTCCCATCTTCGACCAATCCAAGACCTGATAAAGCGTGTAATACAGAAAAAGGGCTCGATTGTACCGAGTTGGTTTCGAGTAGAATTTCTTCTCTCTCTCTCTCTCTCTCTCTCTCTCTCTCTCTCTCTCGACAAGACCACGAAAGCATCGCTTCCATTGTGGCTCGAGTTCAGAGTAGAGTGCAGCCTTGCTCTCTAATCGCTCTTTCCCTCCTTCGACCTTCTTTGCACCGTCTGTTTCCTTCTCTCTCTCTCTCTCCCTCCTTCTCTCTGTCTTTCTCTCTTTTCCTCCATTTCTCCTTCTATCGGTCTTTTCACTATTTCTCTCTCTCCTAGACTTTACATTTCTCTGGATCCGTCCACCTACTTTCGTCCCTCATCCTTCCTCAGTTTTCCCAGCGAAGAGCGTTTCTCTTTCTCTTCTCTCGTGCTCTCTTGGCGAGTTATACTCCGTAAACCGTGGTAGTTTGTTGGCTACGGTGTGCGATCTCACGAAGGACCAGCCCAGCCGTGACGGCAGCAACCAACACTACTACCACTAGCGTCCTTCGTAACGCAAACTCGAATTCGTGTGTCAGCCTATGTATCCTTCGCTCTATATGCATATAAATTTGTATACGTATGTGTGGGTATATATAAAATATATATATATATATGTATATACACGTGTAAAATATAGGTATACGGGCACGTATTCGCATCAGATCCGTAAGATACGTAGAAATGCGAGCGGTTAGGTTTCACCGACACATTGTTGGCGATAATAGCAACTATGGTGCACGCATATATATAAGGTGGCACAAAACGATACGTTCGTCTGTGACCGACGTGTTTCTCGCTAGCTATATGAGATATATAAAAAACGTCGCACGTCGTGGTGTTGAGAGAGAGAGAGAGAGAGAGAGAGAGAGAGAGCACGTGCGAAGAATGAAGAGTGGTAGAAGGAGAGAGAAACAGAAAAAGTAGTCAATAGGGGTAGGTAGGGCTGCCGAGAAAATGGAAAATCGTAGCTGAGTTTATGGGAGGAGGAAAAAGAAATCGAAGAAAAGCCGAAGAAAAGCAAAAGAGAAATCAGAGATGTATCGCGAGTGGCAAGGCGTAACCTTTTGTCGAGAATACGAAAGCTTTTTCAAAACGATCTCCTCTTTCTCTCTCTCTCTCTCTCTCTCTCAATGTGTTCCCTCTCGTTTCACTTTTGAACCCCACGTATCTGCCATTTCGAGCGAGACCGAAACGATTCGAGCTAGGAATGCCGATTATTAGAACGAGAGGGCCTGATTACATTTTGGAGAATTATGCGTACATTAACTCGTGGCCGTTCGTCCGATCATGTATGGCATTTTTGTCGGTGAAAATAATTCGCCGCCAATGGGAACGCATTTACCGAAGATCAATGCGTGTTGGTTTAGAGATGATGCACGAGCCGAGAATAGGCGAATACCTATCCTCTCTCCAGCTACGCTTGCTAGCTTTTAGTAGAACGTAGACCGCGAACGTTCGACGATGTGAATTCGCCGTTAATAAAGATACGTTATAGCGAGCACCCGTGTCGCGATATGATTAATTACGTTCCCGCCGACGATCGTCGACGGGAGTGACGGTGATCCGTGACGAATAATCGCGTTACCGGTTGAGAAACGAAGAGGAGGGAGGAAGCGAGAAAGCTTCTCGTGAAAGCGAGCAACAAAGGGTTCTATCGCTTCCGTTAAAGAAACGCTTCGTCTTAGAAACTATGTACCTACCTTCGAGAGCCATCAACGTGTTCTCTTAATAAATTTCATAGTTACGCTCGAGTGGACTTTAATACTTTACGCGTGTCGTCCTCTCAGAAATACCAACGCTTCGAAGGACCGTGGCTTTCTTCTTTGAAATTCCTTCTCCGCAAACGCGTTAGAAGTTGCGCAGACTTGGCTGGCTCTATGGCGACAGAATGTAAAACGTTTTCCGATAGGAGCCACTCTTTAGCAAATTAACGGGCGCTATGTGACGTCACGCTTGAATTTCTTCGAAATATCTTTTATACGCGAAAATGTATTATTTCGTAACATAAAATCGTTTTATTAAAAAAGATGGCACCGAACGGTGGAGGGGGGGGGCGGGAGGGGGAAGAAAAAAGAAAAAGAAAAGAAAAAAAAAAAAAGAAAAGAAAAGAAAAAAACTCGTGAGTTTACCAAGACGCAAAAGTTCCTAGAGTTTTTTTCTACGGTAACTACATAAATCAAAATTATCGGAGCTATCGGAAAGGTTTAACTTTCTTAACTAACGAATTTAGTTTACTTTTCTACTTGGGAACTACGAGGAAGTCAATTGCATTTCGATGATCATACAAATTACATTCTATCGACAGACGTGATCTAATAGTTTTGCGTTCTAACACTTATACCATCGAGTATAATCACTTTATCATCCGGATTCAATTGTAAACATCGGAACTCGATAAGAACCAAGCATAGAACTAATCCCTTATTCGTTGTTCGAGTTTGTACCGACACGATATTAATTTGCTCGCGAGTCCGAGCAAGTTGCCGTTAACACGGTACATTGGCAAAAACTCAACGCGTGTATACGCGCGAGAACGCCTCTTTGTTTCGGCACGGTTATTAACAAAGCGAAAGTCGCGAATTGTGAATAGGTCCTCGTTTCGGACCCTTTTAAAAATGTTTATACATTTTACGCTCGAAACGGAAGAGCAAATCGCAGACAAAAGCTTCAAATAGAATCCCTTTGCATTTCCGAGCGTTGAATTATGTCGTGCAACAGCTTCGAGGCTTGTTTGCTTTCATCCATCTACCCATGTTAGAAATTGTAACGTGGAAAAGCATTTCCGCAATAGACATCGCCCTTTAACGTCATCTACGCGTCCGAGTAGTTCGCGTTATTGATTCGCCGAAAGTGATTTCCGTGGTCCTAATAACGCAACATCGTTCGATCACTGTCGAATCATCGGACCGAATCGACATTGGACGAACGAGACACTTTTACTTCGTTTGCGAGCAATATTTGCCATTCATCTTCGTTTTAAGTGCGAACTTGCGCTCGCAATATATTTCTTTCCACGTACTGATGTATCCTCGGATAGCACCGATAAACTCATTAACATTACGAGATTTTTATCGACCGTATTCGCGAGGAATGTATAGGTAAAGGTACGCGACGTCGTGACAACAACGCGGCTGCTTTTTCCAACTTTTAAATTGAATTTATTCTCGATTACTCGGCATTTTAACGGATCCCATGAACAAAGCCTTTGAACGAACGAATCTAACTTTTATAAAGGTTCGAGAAACGAGTTGGATAGGAAGAGAACATGAGACAAGATCTCTCACCTGTTGACAAGGAGACGAAAATGAAATATAGCTATATTCATGGGAGGAATCTTTTCGAGCGTTTAACGGGAATCGTGGTAATCAAAAAATTCGTTTATCGGTCCGTTCCAAGGAAACTCAATTCGAAAAACCTTTCCCTCGAAACTTGACCATTCTTTTGTCGTGTACCAAATTCTAACTATGTACGTGTTTGTTCGTCCGTGTGTCTTAGCTATTTAACGTACATACGTATGTACGTGCCTAATGAAACCCAATATCGTATTCCAGAGGGAACGAGCGAGATGGAAAGTACGCTCGAAGAGGATGGCAAGTATCAGGAGCAATCGGGACTCGATGAAAGGGCGGGAGATATATATATATATATATATATAGGGAGAGAGAGAGAGGATAAAGAGAGGGAGATAGAGAGAACGAGAGGAAAGTTTAAAATCGAAGATGAACAGAGATCAACTCGGTCGATGGGATCGGGTCGATGGCGGCACGCGTCCACTAAAATTATCGACTTAAGAGACTTTGCTACATAATCGAACGTTGACAGGGGACGTCGGCTAAATGGTTGGCTATTTTCTTCTTTTCACCCTCTCTCTCTCTCTCTCTCTCTCTCTCTCTCTCTCTCCCTCTCCCTCTTTCTCTCTTTCTCTCTCTCGTTTTCGCATAGTATCACTCGTTTCTCTTTTTCTTCTCTGTTCTTCGTCCCGTCCGTAGCCGGCTATCTAGCTGCAACGCTACCACCTTCCTCTCCCTCCCTCCTGCCATTCCTTTCGAGAGCCGAAACGGCAATCCCCGTAAGCGAGGAAGTTCATTTTGGGTTTTACGTCCGTCACGAGTGTGTTCCTCCACTCGTGCTGTGGATTTAGTGCAGTAACCTGGGCTGATAAAGCCACTCAACCTCCCACCCTTTGAACCATTGCCGCCGTCTCCGCCGCCGCCGCTGCCGCCGCCGCCGCCGCCGCCGCGACCGCCGCCACCACCGACACATAGAACTCGCGTATTACTTGCCGTCATCCCTTTCTATATTCCATTTTGAGAGCAAAGTGTATGCGAACGTAGATATTGTACGTGCCTGTAACGTTACGGCTTTTCTTTCTTTTTTAGTTTTTTAGTGGAGCTCTCCGCTTGCAAGCTGTCGCGGAAAAGCAAGTTTAACAATCCTTTATCGCTTAATCGATCATTTGCAAGCATTCGTCTATTATCAACACGTCTACTTCCGAGTCGAATATACCGTGTAAAATTAATTAATTCGACTTGGTTTATCCGAATTACGATCGGTTAATTAATTATCTCATGCAATCTTCTTCTATAAATTCGAATCGTTCGTTTTTAAGTAGACGTCTCTTTGCAGAGAAAAGGATCGATTATCAAGTACCTTGTATTCATTTTCACGCTAGAAAAGCGTCAATTCTCTAGGGGATCCCTTTGGTTAGTTAACAAAGCTTGTATTGAAATGGCTAAATTAACAAAGCTTGTCCTATATTAGTAACATTTTAGTTGCCGTTGATATTTCTACGTTTTGCCGAATTCGCGAGTAGCCGGAATATTATCACATTGGTCACGTGCGTCGGCTCACGGTTTATTCGAGAGACGAATGGAATATGGCGCACAGCTGATAGGTAACTCCTTCCTACCTACCTATCTACGTATAAATGTAAACGTGTGTGAATCGTAAACGCTTTCGTTAAAGCTATCCCAGCTCTTTTCTTCGTCGTTCATTAGGGTGTTATCTGGCGAGCGACAGAAGCGGCGGCTAGAACGGCGCCTAGCATAGATGTTTCACTCGTTCAACCTTTCCCTTGTTTCCTACGTTTGTAACGTCTATTTAAATGGAAACGTTCTCGCAGCAAGTCGACCGGCAAATTCCATTGAAACGTGTGCAAAATGTACGTTTGGATTCCGTAGATTGCATCATTTGCGAAATGGAAATAACGCTTCGACTCGACGATAAAGACTGTTTACGTTTTAGTAAGAGGTTGCTAAAGTGAAGGATGAAAAAGAGGAACTTGAAATTTCTATGGTTTCGACGAAGCTCAGGAGAAATTCAAACTGTTGGTTTACCGAGAGATAATACACAAATTTCTCTATTGAACTGTGAGACGGATTCAAATAAATGTTCATGCAGCTTTCTCTAATAACAGAGAGATAAGATTTCTTAAGGTAATTTATTTTTTCTTTAAAAAGGAACATTGTTTAACGCCACGTTAAAAGCGCATCTTCTTGTTTTCGTGAGAGAGAGAGAGAGAGAATACATTTGGCGAGTTATAAATCAATGAGGAGAAAAAGGTTTCTCAAGGAATGTCGTCAAAGTGATGTCGGTACTCGTGTACGTAGACGCGCGCACACAAATATTCCTATACGCGTGTCACCGCAAGGTCTTCTCCTAAGGTGTCGACGTATCCGACATATATGTCCTAGTCTTCTCAGCAGGTCGTAATATCGAGATGATAAAGGCAGTATCACGTAGTCTCCGAAGAATTGCTCGTTTCGTGAAATTACGACTTTTCTCGTTGAGAAGAGCGCGATGTTTTGCTCGATTATGAGGACCTCGTAACTAGGATAATACGAGCTAGAGCGGAAAAAGAGACTCTTACGTTTATATATATATATATATATATATATATATATATATATATATATATATTATACTTATGAGCACACACACACACTATACTTAAAATTTTACAGTTTTTTATTCACTCTATAAAAACTTATTCAATTTCAGAAGACATCAACTACGTACGAAGCAGCAAGTAGAACATTTGTTTGAAAAATATCTTATTCCGAGCTCTCGGATTGTTACCGCCATCACTGTACTTACGTATCTGTAATCCTAAAACACCTTGCGTAAGTAGTACATTAGTAAACGTGGGTTGTTGATGCTGTTTTGGGACTGCACGATGAGAAACGTGTGAGCTTCAAAAAAGAAAAAGGTTCTATTCGTTTTTCTCGAATCGTGCAGCATCTTCTCGTAAACAAGAAATTTCTTGCGTCAAGATGGCTTTTTTGATGGCCAAGAAAGTATCAGCAGGTGCCAGCAGTTTGAATCACGAAGTTGATCTTTTGGATAGTCAAAATGCACATGTTCAGGAAATTTTTCGGATTTACGATCTTCCCAACATGGGAAATTTTTCGCAATAGCCATGTCCAATAGTTTTCGTTCGTTTTTCTTTTTTTCTTTCTTCATAGTTCTTTTTTATTTTCACGACAACGATTTACGATTATCGATCTACGTCTAACGATCTTAAACGAATAAAAACACAAATGGATCTTAGGCAATAATAGAAACGTCGAATCCTCCTCGCGTTGGAGATACGACGACGAGAAGGAAGCAATATTTTTCACTTAAATAATTTCTAGTTAAATAAGCTATTGTCATAAAATAAAACTTTTTCACAGAAGATGATAAATTCGTCGACGTTCGGTGGATCGATATGTTGTTATCGACTCGTTACTTTAATTGGGAGTTGTTGTAAAAAAATATGTTAGAAATGTACATTTCTCATTATTTGCCGGTGTATGTTACACATTTCTATTATTATCACGTTTTGCGATTTTACTTCTGTTCTAATTGGTTATCGTAATGTTTCTCTCTACCTTTTGAGTACGTTTAACGAGTAGTTAACGCTTTTATTTTCAAGCTCGTTTACCATCGACGTTTATTGTTAACGGGAAGACGAAGCAAACTCATGTTTCAGCACGTTCCTCGTACGAGATGAGTTCAACCGCGATACGGAGTTTAGAACGGATTTTGAATGTAATCGGGAGGAAACTGTCAACTTGTTCGCCACGTTAAAAAATAACCAACCTTCTCCTACGTGGTAGCGCGTAGCAATTTCAGTGGGCTCTACTCGAGCGAAGACTTTTATTTGTCGACAAAATGGGCCAGTATAAAGCGAATTGCATCGTGGTTTCGTCAGAAAGGCAGCAACCATTGATTTGTTTCAGTACAGTTACCTGCAGAGGGAGAGAGAGGGAGAGAGAGAGAGAGAGAGGGAGAGAGAGAGAGAGCGATGAATTTACTCTGAAGTGGTGCCAACGAGCCGGATGCTCTGTTGAATGAAAACTGGGACTGCTGCAAATCCAAATGTAAACTGAAAGCAGAAAATCCGGAGTAACTTGCGGAAAATTTCATAGATATAAAGATAGTACGTCCGATTGTTACACGGCCTGTCAAAGGTACTCTTTCGAACATCTAACGCGAGCGATATCGAAATGTTACATTAAAATTTTTCTCTCTTCCTTCGCGATTTGATTCGCGAATCGAACGAAAATACGATACAACTTTAAAGGGCATTAGTCCGCAAAGAAAAAGGAATGTTAACGAATAATTTATGAATTGGCAACTCACGTTATTATTATTATCAGAGATTTGCGATAAAGAGTAACGATTCTCAAAGTAGATTTTCTTTTCTAATTGAGTTAGAAAAGGAGAACACTTTGGCGTTACGTAAAAGTTACGTTAACTTATACGACGCCGACGCCACCTTTTAAGATCTTACCTTCGATTGAACATTTTGCAGATTCGAATACACACACACGGGCATAGAGCGCACGTACACGCGCATACGTACATACAGAGCGTTTACTCGCACGTAGAGCGCGTTTCTTAGGTTTTAACAAAGTTCGAGCGACACTCTTGTCGTCGGTATGAAACTTGTTAGGCGAATAGAACGAACAGAGATTTCCGAGGCCTCGAACATAGAGAAAGAAGTGAAGGAAGTGAAATCGGGGGATGAGAATAGGGGGTGGTTAGCGGTAACTAGGATTCTTTCCAGCTTTGCTTCTTCGCGCGTGAAAAGAATTACGCTAGAATTTACGATCGCTAAATTGTAGAAAAGTTCGGTCGTTTGCCGCAGAAACATCGGTGGTTAGAGTAGGGTAGAAGCGGGAATGGCCGGAGAGAAAAAAAAAAGTATGGAGTAATGCTTCTCCATGTAGTACGGGTTAAAGCAATTTGAGCCAGAGCGTTTAATTTACTACGGCCGTGCGGTGGTTCCGCATCCACGTAGTGGAATCTCGATTATATGGTATCGTCGAACGATAATTTTAACTTTTGCATATGCGCTGCATTATCTCTATGCACGCGTTCTTGCGCCTGTATCCGTATGTTTCAGGGACGTAGGTGAATGGAGCTCGTTCGCCTGTGTACGTGGGTCGACCTACGTGACGAATCTGTTCGCTTCAATGTAGACACGCCAGTAATTATTTTTAATTGTATTATATTGGAATGAGGCTGGAATCGTATAATTGAAAAGATTGAATGTAATTGGAACCATAATTCGAACCCGTGTCGTCGCTAGTAGATACGTTCTATCGTTATCTATCTGTCGCTTTCGTTGCGAAATATGATCTCATCGAAAATCCCAAGCAGGCTCGAGCGATTTATTGATATCGACTTTATTTCGGGTAATGAAATAAAGTTGATATTATTTACTTGAAAGCGCTTGATTTTCCTCTTCGCAGATACTTTTCATTTATTTTTATTGTACCTGCTTTTTATCGGCCTTTTTTACTTCGTACGCGACGTCTAAAAAATACCATATCCAAAATTTGACTGATACCCACCATTATATACAGCTTCGACCGATTTTTAACAGTTAACGCAATGTACCAACCGAGACACGTCGAGCGTAGTTAATTTAAAATAAATACAATGCCGTGCACTCGTTCCTCGCTTACAAGAGCGCTAATAGTTTGAAAGCCAATTTCATCGAATGTTTTTTTCTGCATTGTCCAATAAATTTAATGCGTTTTTCATGCCGGACGCGTATACGGCATTTCATCGGAATTCGGCCCGCGGTCAAATATTTTTTCGGAACTCATTCGAAACGTAATTTATATACGGGCTTTTATTCCATCTGTCTACTCTGTCTTTCTCTTTTATTCCTTCCCTTTTCCACCCTTTTCTCTCTCTTTTCCTCTCCCTTCATCTCCTTTCATCTCTCTTCTTCTCTTTTTCTTCCCTTTATTTTCTATTTCGATTGATTTTCAGTCCTTGAAAGAAACGAATGCGATCCTGCTATCGTATCAAATGCGAAACGTAAATTGCTTTGTAATGCTCGAACGTTAGTCTCGATTTATTAATTAAATTCCGTACTTTTATAGGTTTTCTGTTTTTTTCGAGAAACAAACAAAAACGTGCGTGCATTAACTCGATTATTCGTTATCGCAATAAATCTAACGATCAATCTCTTTGCGTTTCGTCTTAGTTTAATTCGAAAAGAAAATTTTATCGATTTACTTGTAATTACGTACCTCAAATCGTGAGCTCGCTAAAATGCAATAGAAATATGAGGTGTATTTAGTCAATATATTTATACGTCAATATATTTATATGGATCCGTACGGTCGTACGATCCGAAAAACACCCCCGTTTACGTGGTGATTCTTCCGAAAATGAAAAATTCATCGGCCATCCACCGATCTGTATATCACCTAACGCGCTTGTAAAGAATCAATGGGAACCGTTCTTATGAAAATCTCTTATCCGGAATTCGATTTGCGACGTGCGCACCACCGTGAGATAGAATTTTCGATGATATTCCTCGATGTATCGTTCTTGCCGAACGATCATGTAGAAGCGATATCGTTTGACCACGAAAAGAATACACTTGTCGTTTCCTCGAGCGCAACATCCGCACTCAATTTTTATTAGCTCTAAGGATAGGATCCAATAGTAGATAGTAATTAAAGGGAACAAGTTACGAAACAATTTATTATGGTTAAGGCTCTTCGGCATATCTCACTCGAATGATCTGCTACTTTCAAATACTTTCCCGATAGATCTAAGTACTTCGATGTTCAGTTGGAATTAAATTGAAAAGATTTTGGGAAAGTCTTAAAAGTCTTGAAATATGCAAGTGCATTCGCTCGGTAGTACTTGGGTCCCATAGGATTTCGAGTACTACTACCGACCCAGGTCTGACCATGTGGAGGTTGTTGCATATGGAGATCGAGTTAATTAGAAGACCGAATATGTTTATATTAGACAAGGCCAACTACCCCGAAATTAAAGTTTTTAAGTATTACAATTTTATGTCAAAATTATTTCAAATTTTTTTAACTTTAAACTAATGTAGTATTGTTTAAATCCGCGTAAAGACTTAAAAAATTATTGATCGATTATCGAGAGCATTAATTTATAAGTTCTTGCGTTTAGGAAGAGAGAGCTTCTCGATGCTTACTCGTCAAAATCTCGAAAGAAGATTCTTTTGATAACAGTCAAAGTCAATGAAATGTTCGTTTTTGTTGAGTTTACGCGAGTACGAGTTCAAAATTTCATTATAATATTATATCAAAATTATTTTGTATTTAACGAATGTTATATTTTATATTAACGAGTGCTATATATTATTTAAACGAATGTACTATTGTTTAAATTTTAGTTTATTATACTCCATGTACTTATAAATTGTTTATATTAATTATAAAATTATCAAACGTATAAATTATTTTAGTTTAATGTTATACAAGGAGAGAATTTCAATCTTCGCCCTTTAAAATACAAATGAATATTAATTGTCAAAATCGTCGACCTACTTGTTTTGTTTATAGGACTTATCTTACAACGACCTTAACTTAACAATTTTTATCTAGCGACCGTGCGTATGAATAAAGTTGAATTATTTAATATTAAAGGACTGTATCATAAACTTTTTTTTAGATAATTTTTCTTTTCATTCACGATCCTTTCTCGAAAAAGACAGTCTCTTCTTTGATACGATTTTTTTTTTTCTTTTTTTCAAAGAAAATAAAACTTTTTAAACAATTCGAAAGTGCGATTTGCTCGTTAAAACGAGTTTCAAAGGTGAAACCTTTGTTCATCAAAATCAGCCAAGTATTATATCAGCCTGGATTTAGGATGTATATATAAAGCATTAAAAAGCCGATATTGATTAACAGCCTAAACTTTGAGATTTGCGATAAAATAAATCTTTATTAATACGTATAGATACATATGAAATATGTATTCTCTCGGTGAACGTACGAAATGGCTCTATAACGATTCATATGGAAGGATATCGTGATTCATCGGGGTTTTTTCGAGAAAAGAAGCAGGTGGTTAACAAAACTTGGTTACGCCAAGGGGGGTATGGATAAGGATGTAGAAGATGTGCGAGCGCGTCGGTCGTAACCCTGCCTTGGTTTCGAGCTTTGCTCTTAAATCTTGCGGTGCGTTTGCATCGAAATTCCGAGGCTTGAGCTTCGAAATAAAAGATGAAGAGGGAATGGATCAAGGGCAAAAGAGAGAGAGAGAGAGAGAAGGTTCGTGGTCGATCGGTCGGACAGTCGGTAGCTGCTGTCGATAAATCGAACTCATTGTCAAGCGGGCGAAGACGACAAACCAAGCTTGGTTTCCTTCGGAGATCAACCTCTTTTCGCGGTCTCGAAACGAAATCCGTGAAAGGAGCCGTAGAGATGAAACGAGAAAGAGAAACGAGAACGAGAGATGGAAGGAACGGAAAGTGTCGGAGCGTTTGAGCCTTAAAGCTTCTCTCGATTCTTGAAAAGGGTGCCGGCGTTGGAGTAGTAAGAGAGGCGAAGGAAACGGAAGAGCGAAAGAGAGAGAGAGAGAGAGAGAGAGAGAGAGAAGAGGAGAGAGAACAAGCTGGTCCTTTCGGCTCTCCGTTCAGGGGTTGCGTCCTTTAAAATTCAACGCGATTCGGGCGAGGTCCTATTGTTACTTCGCCTCCTACCTTACCTTTAGCCATATTACTTGCTACTCGAAGCACGGTTTTAACGTGTGCCCCAACTGTAAATTGTTCAACAATATTTATAGTACGCGTACGGGAGTTCAATGCAATGTTATATTCGTTGGCTCGTTGTTGTTGGTCCGACGTAAAGCATGTATCTGCTACTCTCTCTCTCTCTCTCTCGCTTTCTCGTCTCTTTAGATCTATACGGTATAACGAAAACCACCAGAAGGAGAGAGGAAGGTGAATACGCTTTCGTTTCGAGGCAAAATCGGGACACCTTCGATCCGTTTGGAATGCAAATGAAGTTGTTGCCAGAAGTTATCGAAGCACCGTTCTCCATCGCCATGTCCCTGGTACAACTCTCTTGCTTTAATGCCGATATAGTAAATATATATATATATATATATATACACTCACACACACACACATATATATATATTAGGAAGGATACACTTTTCCTCCTATAACTTTCTACAAGGGTGGCTCGTGCGTTGATTACGGTGCTAAGGTAATTAGTAAATCGGTTAGTTTCTCCAGGATCGTTTGTTACACAAAGAGCTCCCTGTCGATCTATCTATAGATACCTGTTTATAGTAGATACGATATACACACTATAGATTCCCTAGGTGGGATGTTGAGTAGCATATATACATATCTGTCTGTGTACCATTGGGATTTTCGTTTTGGTCTTTACCCACGAAAACCGTACCTTTAATTTGCATTGAATTTGATAATGCATTTGTTTAACCGCAGGATAATTTCTAACCAAGTTCGACGGCTGGTTTGGATCGTTTGAGGCTCGAGTTAGATCGATCTGTGAGCTTTACTGGTTCGATCGTATTTAATATTTTCCAATATTATTCTCTTACATATATGGGGTGGAACTTACAAGGTACAATGCACGGTTGCCTTGTTATCACACTTACGTGTACCTATAGATTAATGAATATATGCTTAAGATTTTTTATGCTTCCTTGCAAACTATTCACGATAAAGAGGATCGAGCTCGACTAGATGAGATCTTTGATAGGACAACGACGAGCAGGATGATAACGAATTAATTATGGAATCTCTTTGAAGAAGGGTCCGGTCGTGAGAAGCTCGTCTAAAATCTGATCTTACCCTTTCTTAAAGCTCGTTCAAGGACCTAAGAGATAGCCGAATTCTGTTTGAATAGCCGTTCGATCGAGTCCATTGACCGGTGCAATTGAAAATGGTACGTTCAATGACCTAAGAACGCGACCGATCGTTATCGTCGATTTTAAAAAAGTTAAAGAGTTTTACATTTTTTTTCCTTCCTTTTTTCCTTTTTTTTTTTTCTTTTTTTTTTTCAATATTCGATCTCGAAGCATCGTTAACTCCCTGGAATGTCCCTTGGAAAAATATCATTTTTTCATATTTCCTTTTCTATCTGATCGCGTTAATACAAAAGGCAGCAAGAACTCCTTGACTACGAGTTCTGCCGTTCTTAAATCTGCGCTTAAAGCACCACATCTCTGGTTCGCTTCACGGTTTTCTCTTATTTCACCTTGTTCTCTCATGTTTTCGAGCTAAGAGCAACCAAGTGCCGCACGTACGGTAGGAAAAAGCCGAATGCGTTGCTTTCTTTCCTTTTTTCTCTATTTCATCTCCTTTCTCTTTTTTCTCTTTCCATCTCATTCTCACTCCCATACACATTCTTTTCTATGCCTCTCTATTCCGTTTCGTTTTTCGTTCATTCTCTTTTACACTCTCGCGTATCTCATCTTTTCTCTTTCGTTTCCTCTTACAGGGACTTTCCATCGTAAATTCTGCGGTAAGTGCTTGCGTACAGAAATTTTTTCCAGATTTTACCGAGATTGAAATTAATTTTCGTTTCATTCCTTATTACCATTCCTCTCTCTCTCCCTCTCTCTCTCTCTCTCTCTCTCTCTCTCTTCATACCATCCCTCTAATTCGTTTAATTAGTATAGATACTTTGCGTTTGTATTTACTCTGCATTTAACGTCATCAGCCTGATGGATGGCTATGTAATATGCGAGAAAGAAACGGAGTGTAGGGTATACCTGTAGCTATTCTCCATTTTCCTCTTCTTCTCTCCCTCTATTCCGCTCTTTTCGTTGATTTCGCTTCCTTTCTTGAGCGGCCCTCTCCAGTTTTCCTCTCTTGGGACACTTCTTCCTTCTAAATTCCAGGGTAAGTGTTCGTATGGAAATTTTAGGATACGAGATTCCTTCGGGATTGGACTTATGTTCTCTCTTCTTTGTCCTCTCCATCCTCTCCTCTTCATCCTTTTTTTCCTATTGTCTGCGTGTTCGCCTTTTCTTGATCATTTATGGCATTTCATAAAACAAAATTCATGCGTACGTCGTTCGAGAAGGATCACGCGCGTTATAAAATTTCGAATCTCATCTAAACCGTACGCGTGAAAATGAAGAAGGTCAGATTTTTTTATCGACTTTTGTCTTTCGAATCGAAATAAAATAGAGTTGTTTAAACGCTCAGTTTAATGTCACGTAGAAAGATATTTAAACGAAAAAAAAAGAAAAAAAAAAAAAAGATATTGTGAGAAGTTGTGAAATATAATTAAGTGCACGTTAAAAAAATAATATCCTCGCGAGCAAGAACAATTTCGCTGATTAATGTTGATGGAGAAAACATTATTACAGCTTCGTTATTCGCGTCCATTTTGTCGCAGAATCATTTCAACTCGCAAATTTGTACCCACGGATCGACGTCGAATCGTTGCATATTTTCATGAAAAAATTTTGTATTCCCAGACCGGTGTGGAGCGTCTTGGAGGAAGAGCGAGCAAATAGACGGTACAAGAAGGGATAGAGAGACAGTAGATTAATTCTCCGTCTTTCTTCTTTCGCTTATCTTCTTCTCTCTCTCTCTCTCTCTCTCTCTCTCTCGGAGCACCTTCCTCTTTTCGACTCTCTGTTATTCTTGTTTCGAGGTGGCTTCTCCTCTTAAATCCTAAGGAAAGAGTCCGCATTGAAATTCCGGAATGCAAGAGTCCCTCGAGATTGAAGCTAATTCTTTCTTCCCTCTTTCATTTCATCTTTTCTTTTTTTTCTTCTTCTTCTTCGTCCTCCTCTTTTTCTTTTCTCCTCTCTCTCTCTCTCTCTCTCTCTCTCTCCCTCTCCCTCTCCTCCGTCCACCTTCCTCACGCTCGTTCAGTTACCACAGCTTCGAGGTGCCGAGATATGTTAATTATTTGCTATAGCTAACAGACGTTTCGAGCGTTTGCACAGTTCTTTTCTGTATTTTTTTTTCTTTTCATCGAAGCATAAAAAATAGCGACGTTTCTTCTCCTTTCTATTTATCCATCCTCGCTTTTCTATTCCTTTCACAAGCGAGACTTCCTACTCGGCTTAGCGATTAATTATTTGTCGCATCTCCGAGGAGCTTGAGAATTAATATTTCAACGAAGATTTAAGAACAATTTCGCGGCCGAGTATAAGCGATAGTCGCGTACACGTTCGAAACGGAAAGCTGGTCTCCTTTCTTTCTCCTCTTTTTCTTCATAGCTCTCGCACTTCTTCTCTTTCCCCTTCTATTCATCCTCGCTCTCGCTCTCTCTCTCTCTCTTTCTCTCTCTCTCTTTGTTCCGCTTCCTTCGTGTTTTCAGGCAGCTTTTTCTCCCTAAATCCTGTGGCGAGAGTACAGATGGAAATACCGGGATACAGGATTTTCTCGAGATTCGAGATAATTTTTTTCTCTTTCTTCTTTTATTTTATTTTCCCTCTATTTCCAGCCCGCCCTTCTCTCGATCCAGCTGGTTCCATCCTCTTCTACACCGTTGCTGCGTCTTCCACTGATGCCGGGGAGGGAAGAGAGCATCATGGAAACTCGCTTCAGAGAACGAGAGTGAGTGCCGTTAAATCGTCCGTAAAAATTCCAACCGTAATTGGCCGCTGAACTATTTTCAGCTCTCCTCGGCTCTTTTGGTTACGTCCATCCTTCCTTTTCTCTCTTCTCTTTCTCCGTGTCTCCATTCTCCATTCTTTTTTCTTTCGCTTCCACGTTTCTACGAGTAGGTACCTTTCCATAAAAATAGTACCGAAATCTCTCTTTTAAATTTTCCATCCTGCTTCTCGTCGCCGGTCCAAACTCTTTGATTCCATCTCTCTCTCTCTCTCTCTCTCTCTCTCTCTCGCTCTCTTCCTTTCCCTTTCTTTTTCTCTCAGCTCATCGTTTCTCTCCGCGAGTTTCATTCATTATATGGATGTTTCCTCTCGCGTCGACCAACGCTCCCGTTCGGAAAAAAGCATTTCTCTGTCTTCCTTTCGCTTCTACGTTTCATTTCCTTCGAAAGACTCCTTTTTTTTTTTTTTTTTATAATTGTCTGACAATTTTCTCTTCGGCGCGACAACGAGCCGATAAAACACTCTTCTTCGAGAGTATCGACTATATACATTTTGTATGAAGCATATTGTTCAGGATTATCCTAATATTTTCCTTTTCTTTTTTCTTTTTCTTTTTTGAAAAAATATCGAGTGTTTTTACGCAAAGAATTCCCCGTTGAAAATTTTTCATTATTTCGAAGGAGATACGATGAAATACTCGAAGCTATCCACTTTATACCAAGGAATACGTCGAGAAAAGATCGGGAAAACGCAAAAGATTCTCTCGTTGACTCTTGGAGAATAGTGACTTTCTACAGGAGAGAAGGATAATCGAATAACGCAAATATATGCGATCCGTACGATTATCGGACGGGCTTACGCGATTTCTCGGTTGTTCTCGGTATTCTCGGGATTCCGGTATTCGATTAGCGGTTAAGTGGATTATAAAGGATGTACTTGCAAATCAGTTTTCCCGCCAATAATTAACTATCGAGAAGGAGTTCGCTTTAAGCCGTATACCTCTATTCCTGCTGGTTCCCTCTGACGGTCTTGTAACGTGCTTACCTATCCCGGAAATTGAGATCTCGGCTACGGAACGTCGAACGACCGTGGAAGCTAGCTAGACGAGTGCTTGTGTAAACCTCATTTCGATTTCGCGTCTTTCAGAGCTCGCGTGGACATTATACAAATTATTAATCAAGTAATTAATGAACTTCTCCAAATCGTCTGAGCTCCTGAACTCGTTTCGCGAGTTTAGTTTCAATTCGTACGTATAAGAAATCGTCGGAGGAAGATGAATCGTCCATCTTCCTTTCTCCGTCCTTCCTTATTCCTCTCCTTCTCGACGTTATCCGAACGAAAGTTTTGTTCGTGCACCTTCGAACGACTTTTTCTTCCTTTTTTTTTTTTCTTTTTCTTTCGATCGACCAAAGATTTGTACTAAATTTCACTACAATTCAATATCATCTTATACCTTGGAATTATAATACTACGAATTTGCATTCCATTTACATGCTCAGACCTTTTATTCCCTTTCGGAAAAGTATACCGATTTCAAAGAGGAAAAGAATATTTCAATTAATGGCTCTTTGCGTTCTACCATTTCTACATTTTCTTGCGAAAATGTAAGAGTATATAAGAGTACGGTCTCGAGAATGGGAAAGATCGAATATTACAAATAAAGAGATTTTTAATCAGACCTTTTTATATAAGAAGTTTATATAAGAAGATGTTCGCGATACGTGCGTATGTCGTAAAATTGCTTTCGTACTTTTACTTGTCTTCCATTCTCTTTTCAAGAGGACTATCTTAACAATAAGTACGTGATCGTTACGTATGACAGAGATGCATTTTAAAGGCATCATTAAAGGCATCATATTTCTCTTAAAAACTATTTCACAAGTGATTCGTTTACGTAGCAAAACTAACGCCTGTATACCAAATAAAATCCCATCTTTGCGATCGAAGGACAATAAAATCTCCCAGAATACATTAATTCTTTTCGATCTGTTCGCATTATATACGTTCGACAAAAAGTTCCTTGAGATTGTAAAATAGAATGATCATTTTTTTGGGGTCACTGTATAAATCGATACTGTAAACGCGTCGATGTTGTCTTCGATCGATCTCGACGAGAACAGCTTTTAATCTACGAGTGGCTGACGAGTAAGAGATTTACGAACGAGATACTAAATCACTCCACATCCTTGACACATTCTCGATATTTTTTGACGAAGCAAACGAATATGCATTGATATTTCCTTTCTATGTACTTGCAACCTCGAGATTTTAAATTTTTACTATAGTACTGTGTCGATATTCCTAATTACCAGCAGCTATAGATAGGTATAAATAATATGTGGTACGAGCTTTCCCATTTGAGATCGTTCGAGCGTACATTTTTTAAAAGAACGAACACGAAACTATACCTCGAAAAGAGACCGAGCTTCTTTCTGCGAAGTATTTTGAAAAGTTACGCTGTTCCGAAAGTGAAGCGAGTATGAACTTTGGCGATCCTGAAATTGAGCCACTCGAAGAGGAACGGGTAGCTTTTCAAATGGCGTAAGTTTCTTACAGGTTTCCCTTTTTTCTTTTTTTTTTCTTTTTTTTTCTTTTTTGTTCCTGTATACCTTTTCTCTTTTTCGAACTTTCTATTAACTCCTTTTCGAACGTTATCGTTAGGGAAAGAAAAAAAAAATATATATATATATATATACATATATATATATATATATGTATATATGTATATATGTATAACGATTAATCGACGCTTGATAGTTGAACTTGAGAGTAACTTCGTGATGTATAATAAAGCACTCCGTGGCTCTTCCCTTTATTTCCTTTTAACGCAAAATAAACTTCGGAACGGTAGGATACGATTATCGCGAGTCGGTCTTGGTGGTGTATCAAGAATTAATTAGAGACGCGTTAAAAGGGGTCATAAAAGCGAGCTACCTCGGCAGCACCGTGATTTTATTACGGTGATTATGAAAAGGTCGGTGTTGCGGTGGCGAACGCAAAAAGAGAAAAAAATAAAAAGAGAGAAAGAAAGAAGTACCTAGAGAGAAGAAAAATAAGGGAGTGTAATACGCGCCATGACAAAGGATGGTAATATCGACGTCGAATCGAAAACTAATCTTTGAGAAAGATATTATAGCAAAGATACATGTAGATATGCATGCCCATTACGTTTATCTATCTACATGCCTAGCCGGGATGCGCGTTTTAACGTCATTAACGTGAGTCGTAAACGTTGGACATCGGTTTATTGATAGGAGTTAGCGCATTAAGCGCGCGGAAATAATTATTAGAAATTAACACATCAGGCTTGGCGCGCGCAATAGGTTAATCAATGGCCTTTCCTTGGCGTTGCTAATGCGAGCAATTAATTACTTTCACGCTTCGCTGCTGTTTCATTTGTTACCTATATGCGCGAAATATTATACGAATTTGTACGACGCTCGCGCTAATTAGCATGGGTAAACACTGATCGGGGTTGCAAAATCGTTGCTAAAAGCGTCACGAACCTCGACTACGAGGAGGAATTTTGTTTTTAATTAGTATGCCTCTATATATGTAACGCTGCTAACGATAATCATTATTATTCCCCTTGTAATGGTCATTCACGCAGTGCGTCACGCTCGAACGCTTAACGGAACGTGTTCACGCGAAACGAACTGAAAGTTATTATTCTTTTTTGCATTTTTTCCCCTCCACCCTTCCCTCTTCTTTATTCCAGTATCGATATTTTAGTAATTTTACGGTCTCTCGTACGAATCGACGGATGGAAAATTTATTTTAGACAGGCTAACGAGAAAGCAAACACGTATACGTGCGTGTGTTTAGTTAATACGTTGCAAGCAGCGACGAACTTTTGCTACCGTCGAAATTTCCTGCACGCATGTACATATGAGTTATGTACGCTTGAATCTCTTCCTAATGAATTTCACAGTATTGCAACTTTCCGAATGCGAAACTATTTCCGTTACATTGTAATACTTTATTTTAGAATATTTTAGGAAGGTACGCTTTTTTTGCTCGCGGACTATCACGTTGAAAACGTCGACGTTTCGGCCGTGCAGTTGATAATCGTGCTCAATCGTTAGAAATTTTCTAAAAGGACAAAAGGATGTTAGCCGCGGAAAGACTTCACCTCGCGAGATCTAACGTTAACGATGGAATAGTTGGTCTCAATTTCGAAACAATCGCTTCCAACGTCCTTAATTCCTTTCTCTCGTCTTCCGCCGCGAAAAGCACGGATGCTTTTAACGTTAACAGATCTCGTTAACGCCGATCATTAGAAATTTCCACAAACTTCCACCTCGGTGGAAATTGATTGACAAGGTAACCTATGTGTATACGCAACTATTAAAAACTTTCGAGAAGGCATAGCGCCGTTGTAAATTAATCGCCCTACGTTTAGCTTGATTAATTAATTATTAATCGTCATCGATGCTCTTTCCTCTTTGACGCGAGCTTAACTTAAAAAAAAAAAAAAAAAAAAAAAAAAAGAAAAAAAATTATTACCAGACATCGCGTTCGATCGTTTCCCACGTCTTAGCAAATATTTCGAACGTCACTTTAGGCAGCTCCACGAGAAAGTTATGCAATACCACGGAGCAAAGTTAATTCCTGTAATTTTAGTTATTCCATCTCGTCGAACTTACTTCGAACTTCGATTTTCTATTTATCTTATCCGATAGATCTCAGCCGGCGCGGCTTTCAATTAATACGAGCCAATATCGGAGTTGTTCTCTCAACTTTTTGATACGAACACCTTACGGTGCATCTCGTTTCTCTTAATTAGTCGGCGTTTAATTTATTACTTTCACATAGGAGTTTTACGAATTAAAAGCGCACTCTGCTCTATGTTTCAGAAATGAATTTCTATTTTTTTCTCTTCCCCCTTCCATCTTTCTGATAATAATTCCATCTTCTCATAAATGACCATCTCTTCGCGATGCACATTTGATTGAATCAAATCGATACTCTCGTGTTAAATCTTCCTGTCGTTAACTCAAGGAAAGAAATTCGTGTTGTTTGGTTTGATTCGTTTATCGAACCAATCCAAAGCTTGAAGATCTTCCCTCGGAGAAGAGTCATCTACGAGGAAAGAAAATCAATCGAGCTCTGATAGAAAAGCAAAGAGATAGAAAGATAGAAGAGACCCGAAAGATGCATGGTGGTAATAACGTCTTCTCCAAGTTGTTTCCTCGATACAGACCGAGCCAAGCTAGAGCTTCTACTTTTGCTAAAGGGAGACTCCTTTCCTTTGTCGATCGTCGCTCATTCTAAACTGTTTCCGTTGGACGTTACCGTCGTCCAAGATGCACGAATGCTTTCCGATTCTTTAAAAATACCTCCTAGCACCTCCCCATCGTAACTCTCGTCGTTTCTGTTTCTTCGTTCGACGTTGCATAAATGTTCGAATTGCATGAATCTATAACTCGATCGTAATTTTATTCATCATATGTACCCATGCATGTAGACAAAAGTATATCTATTTAAGTAATATTTTGTAGAAAATTTGTCCGAACCTTCCCATAGTCTCATTATAGCTCACGATGGAAACGCGAGTATGGATCGACTAAACGTTCTCGAGAACGTGCAACGTTTCTATTCAGTGTTCAAGGTCGATTACACATTACCCTCCGTAGTTTCACGACCCACCCAGTGACGTGGGTCGGGTCGAGTTGATCGCAGACGTCTACTCTCGTTAACGAGACTACTGATCGTACCTCGTAATTCCCCGACGATCATTTCCGTCATTTTAAATTTCGTCTCGTTCGTACGGTGTCTTCTCAAATCGATTTCGCCGATCTGCGTAGATCTCTCGTGCTAATTGCTTCATAAGGACTATACTTCGGACAGATGATACGTAATAAAGATACAATTTCTATTATCCGATCGATTTTATTAGAAACTCCTTTCCAACGAGTATTACTACGACCGACTATTATCTCGTCACATATACGATATCTATTATTTAAAATTCTTTGGAATTTGCCGACCTTGATGATATATTTACTGTAATCGCTATTGGCTTTACCTATACGTAATTTGATATCGCGTTTGTAAACAAAGGAAAGAGATTCTCGGAAGCGAAGGTGATTAAGAGGGGAAGATGAAAGGTCGCGTACGCCGTAAAGATTAATTACAAATCATTCGTGTCCCCTCGAAAGCCGAGGTTTTGTCAGCGATTGTTTAATATTACTGTCCGATCTGTAAAACTAGTTACGAATGCTACTATTTTCGACGATAGAGCAACACGCTCTTTTATTCGTCCAAGAGTCGACTTAAAATACGCATATTTGGATAGTCGATGACACGTTTGAAAGTGATTAAACTGCATTTCAATATTTTCCCAACGCGAGTACGACGGACTTTCAAGTACTCGTTGGAAATTCGTTAGAATTTCTTAAGGTACTTATACAACACAATTTTCAAGATAATTCTTAACGATCGCCTACGGTTATTGATTTTTTTCTTGGTGTTTTTTCCACCCCTCCCCTCTGTTTATTCTTTTTAAAAGCCGTGTAATCAAAATTTGATGCACCGAAATATTTCGTTGGAAATGTCGCATGAATTTCGTTGCGCCGAGATTTACTATGTAATTTTCATCGGCATTAAAAATGAATTTATTTGTTTATTCACATCGTGCTTTCTGGCGGTACATTGAGGTGAGCGCGCAAATGTAACAGTTCGTTGAATTTTTAGGTGGATATTACCGAGCGTTCTGAAAAAGAAAGATACACTATATATAGATATATTATAATTGCAACGAAAATGCGTTTGATTTGAGTAGCGACATCGTTTGGACGAACGAAAAGTCTGCCTTTACTCGAAGGTCACGATTTCCTTCTTATTTTCTTCTTTTCCGCTTGTTGTCCAAGCTTATCGATCCAGACGTATGGCGAGCTCGAACGAAAAATTGTTTTTATTTTGGTGAAAAGCGATAACGAAGCTCGTTACGATATCGCCCCTTCCTTCTCTTTCTCAATTTATTTTTCTTTCACGAAGGAGAAAGAAGAAGGAGGGAGAAAAAGGTGAGCAACGTCGGATCGTCGTGGTCTAACTCAAGGTCGAGATCCAATGGCTTTCAACGTTGACGTTGGTATCCGCGAACTTTGCCAGATACGCGTGCTCCCGTCATTTCCAGACGATCGCTTTCCTCTTTCTTTGACCTTTGACCACGACGCTTGAAGAAAACTTGACAGCTCTTCTTTAGATCCCCGTGTCGCTGAAAACGCAAAGACCGAAAAGTCCTCTTATCCCTTTTAATCCTTT
Organism: Vespa velutina; assembly: GCF_912470025.1. Taxonomy (NCBI): domain Eukaryota; kingdom Metazoa; phylum Arthropoda; class Insecta; order Hymenoptera; family Vespidae; genus Vespa; species Vespa velutina. The sequence continues at coordinate 5,065,925 of NC_062201.1, forward strand.
GCCGTAAAATGTCTTTGATACGTCACGCGCGCTACATCATACATCGACGTTCAACATCCACGTATACTGCATAGCAAAGTAAAATGAAATTACTAGCTACAGAAAAAATTACATTTCAATTAAGAAGACGTATTCTCGCGTCTAATCGTCGACATCATATAAAATACCTACACAATCGACTTTCTCGGATTATCAGATGGGACAACAATCCGGAGAATCGATGGATCTATACGAAAGTATAGCGAGTCAAATTTTGCGAGAATAGTCGCAAACAGGAAGGGGATACTTTTGGAAAGGAACAACGAGAGGAAGGAGAGAGAACATCATCGATAAAAAGAAAAAGAAAAGAAAGAAAGAAAGATTGAAGGAGCAAGACAGAAGAAGGAAAGAGAGTCGATCTCCGGAACGACGGTGGTAGAGGATGAGATAGAGGAGCGGAGTCAGGAGTAGCAATAGCAGCAGCAGCAGCAGCAGCAGCAGCAGCAGCAGCAGCAGTAGCAGCAGCAACAACACCGGCAGTAGCAGCAGTGGCAGCAGCAGTGCCCGGGCATCAGGGCACGGGCTTTCGTTGGCGCTTGCGCCGCGAGAGAGACGTTTTCCCCGTGCGACGGCTTGTACCTGCAGGAGAGGAAGAAGAAGGGTGCGAGGTGGAAAGAAAGAGCGAGAGGGGGGTGAGAGGGAGAGAGAGAGAGAGAGAGAGAAGGAAGGGGATACCCGTACGAAGTTTATCGGCGTCGAGCAACGGAGGGTGGTCCTCGCATAGGTAGAGAGAAGGAGGATGATGATAGTAGTAGTAGTAGTAGGTAGGTAGGTAGGTAGGTAGGTAGGTAGGTAGGTAGGTAGGTAGGCTGGCTGGCTGGCTGGCTGGCTGGCTGGCTAGCTGGAGTAGGAGAGATCGACGGCGGTTGGCGGTAGTGGTGGTGGTGGTGGTGGCGGTGCTCCGAGGAGTCGGAGGTGGAGGATTGCCGAGCGTACTCAGTACTCCGAGGCTTTTGAAGAGCAGGCAGGCAGCAGTCTACGGCCCGGGACAGAGGGACCAGGACCGGCCTCGAGAGAAGGAGGAGGTGGTGCGCGGTGGTGGTGGTGGCGGAGAGGAGAGGAGAGGAGAGGAGGAGGAGGTGGAGGCCGAGAAATTCTCTCGTCGTCGTCGTCGTCGTCGTCGTCGTCGTCCTGCGAGATCTAAAACCTATAACGAACTATCCTGCTTGTTCTCGTATATTTATTCGCGCGAGATAGAACCAAACCGGACGATTCTTCTCTCTCTCGTACAAACAAGAGGAAGAGAGAGAGGAATAGCGTGTTTTTGATAATCGTGTGCTCGTGACCTTGGGTTAGAGTTGGCTCGCTTCGGTCTAGCGTTTCGCGTGGTTATCACGTTGCCTCGTGTCATCGTTCGCTTCCTTTCCGTAAACTCGTCGATTGTCTCTCGCCGAGAATAAAAGAAGATAGAGGCAAGGATAGAGGCGCCGGAGGCAGAAACCAAAAGCGAAAGAAGCGGGAAGCTTCAGGCGGCAAGCGCGGTGAGGTTAACCACGTACTTCCTCGTGGAGGTAGTCGAAGACAAGCGGCGAAGGAGATGTGCGGAGTCGTTTGGCCGGGAGCTGCACGGAGCACGTGCCACGCACGCAGAAGGCGCTCCAGGCGACATCAGGTGCGCTAATCCGGGACGCAAGAGGGGAAGTAAGAGAGAGAACGTTCAATCTGTCGTCTCCTTCCCAATTCCTCTTTCTTCCTTTCTCTCTCTCTCTCTCTCCTCCTCCTCCTCCTCCTCCTCCTCCTCCTCCTCCTCCTCCTCCTTTCCCTCCCTCTCCTCCCTCCTTCTTCCTTTCTTTTCCATATCCGCGCGAATCTCAATTTTTCGATCGTACGATCCTTCTCCTACCTCCAATTCGTCGATCGGTGAATCGTTCTCGAGTGTCTCGAGTGTGAACTCAGGAATGAGTGGGCAAACTTGTCGTTCTGTTGGTGCTCGTAACGTCGAGGAGGAAACAAGAGGTGACAGGACAGTCCAGATGATCCTTGTGCTCGCGGCTATCGTCACATTCCTCGGCGTCGATGGCATTGGACACGCCGTCGTTGCCGCTTATCCTGCCGTTGGGCACGTCTCTACCGGCAAAACGGCATTTCATCAAGGTACGTACGATTACGATTTACTCGGTATTTATTATCCTAATTTCCTCCTTTCTTCTCGACCACGTTTACTTATCTCTTACGTTTTACGTATAAACGGGATAAGCGGGAAATTATCGAGTACTTTGATTCGTTGTAGAGATAGCTTTCCCCAAAGAAAGTATCTCGAACTATACCTTCAAATAGTCGGAATAGTTTGCTATATAAGATAGATACAGAGAAGAACTCGCGAACCTGCAAAGTTACCTTGTTCCTGGTAATTCGTGCGAGAGAGAATTCCTTTTCATCTCTTTGACGAGAGCTCGTCGAACAATTTTGACGTTTGTTCGCGACTTATCGAATTTCACGGATCCAATCTAAGATCAGATATTCTTTCGATGCTTCTCCGTTTCTCGAGTGATCTCTCTCGACGAAAGAAAAATTTGATTAAAAAATTTCACGAGTACCTAATATATAGAGGTCATGTTAAATTAAAATATCATATCTATTTATTATTAATGACATAATTGTCTTGACAATTGTCTCATTTATATCGACATATATCTCAATTAATTCTATCGATTTGTGCGAAGATGATAAAAATACGAAGCACGAATATAAATTCTTCCGTCCAATATCCGAGCCAATAATTCGATTCAAAAGATGCGAATGGACAACGAGCTAAAATTCTCTTATAGTTTTCCTTGGGAGGATTGAGCCTCTCCGAAAAAATAGTCACATCGATGATGCACGTAGAGAGTGCCCACGGTGCAGAATTTTTGTTCACTCTAATTCACGTAGGATAATCAAAGTCCCATTGTGCGAATAGGATAACGTGTGCTACGTCGACCGAGTGGAAGTCTGAGTTTCGAACGAGTGAACGAATTAAACGTAGAGCGCTAGCTCAAAGAATTAAAAGCGCGTAAAAACGATCGTGCGTTGACAAATCACATTTATGTTGTTGATAACGATTGCAATGAGATATAAAGACGGAGTCTTTTCTATTTCCCGAATATCGGGAAATATATGGTAAACGTGTATTGACAAGTTGAAAGATAGAAAATGAATTTTTGACGTACCATTGGTAAATGTCTATCGATGCTCTCGAAATTTGATAGTTTTTCGATGGTGACTCTCTCTGTTTTACTATTTTTCTGTCACCCCGTCATCGGTGAAACCAGCTAAATCTTGGCGCGTACGAGCCTTCGTGTCATCAACGAACCGTGAGATAATATAAACGTGCTGTTCTCTTCGATTGAGCGAGAATTAAACATTGAATATTGTATTACTTTTTTACATGATAGAAAGTGTCGTTGACGCACGAATAAACAAGAGTCGACTAAATATCAGAGACCTGGAATGTGTATCTATCTATATATATATATATATATATATATATATATATATATATATATATTTTTTTTTTATATATAGTATAATAAATTTTGAGAAACGCGCGAAATAGAAATGATCGCGTCAGAGGAGAATTATCACAGGAGAGCGTTAAGCGATCGTAAGGACGAGCGTAGATTTATCGTAGATAGGGAAGAAAAAGGGAAAACGAAGAAAAAGATATAGAGAGAAAGAAGATGGAGGAGGAGGAGGGCGGGAGGGGGAAAGAGAAATAGAGAAAAAGAATTCCAAGCACTCGAGTCCCCCGTGGCGATCGTTCAACCCTTCGACGCTTTAGTTCACCAGCAAAAAGTGATTTCGTCGTTGGTATACTTTTTACCGGAGAGAGCAAGACGCGCCATGTGGCGTTGCTTACTATATTTTCCAGAGTCGAGTGCCAATCCGACGAGCCCCTTCCTTTCATTCCTTCTTTCTTTCTCGCTTCGTGCACATACTCGTGCACGCATCTACATACCTATATACATATATACGTGCTTCGCGAACGTAGATGACAGAAACGCATCTTCACATATTCGCCTTCTCTCTGATCGTTACCTTTCTTTTTCATTCTTTTTTTTTTTTTTTTGTATTTTTTTTCTTTGGCTCTCGTTTCTTTGGCTGCTTCAACGTTTCGTACTTGTTCTCCGCAAGTGCGAGAACCTATGTACATACATACGTGTCATATACACGCGTTACACGATGTATACCTTTTCCTGAACCACCTTGGTGATATAACAGAATAACGATGAATCATTAGAAAAGCTATCGTTAATACGTTAGAAATAGTAGATATTTGTTTAAAAAAGTTTTCTTTTACATTCAATGGAAAAGAAAAAGAAGGGAGATCTTCGTTTATAATTGTCAACGAGGTTTCGTTCATCGAAACGAGCAAAAATAATAAAGTACAGGATCAGAGATGAAAGCAGCAACACAATGGCAATCGTAAAGGAGATACAAACTGGCGGATCGTATGCGAAGCGACCTACTTACACAGTGGAGACAGCCTAACAGACGTTGGAATTCGTTATTAAGAAAACTTTCTAGTTTCTACGTCGAGTATGAATTTTGCGATTTGCTAGAAGAACGCGTAGTACACCGGCTGACAGAGCGATTTGTTTTCTACCTATTTGCCTCCCTCCCCCCCCCCTCTCTCTCTCTCTCTGACGTACCTAGCTCTCTTTACCATCCTGGACGGGAAGAACGATCGATCACCTTTTTGCCGAATGAAAGAATTAATGGGAGTTAGTGTACGCGCTAATGACGCGAACCGTACGTACTTTCTCGACGTCGATTCGTTTAACCGAAGTGCGGACGAATCGACGAGAAGGAACGTTCGAGTGGTATATCAGGCAAAGTTTAAATCGTTTTATTCGCCTTTTGCTTCCTCTCGATCATTCGGACGTCTTGTAAGATTCGAAAAAAACTTAACTCGAGATTATGATTTAAACGAACGTTTCATTAAAATCCCTCTGAAAATTGTTAATTATTCGTTGCCTTTGTTAATCGAAATAGTCGATTGGACGATAAAATTAAAAATAATTTGTAGAGTATAATAACTATTATATAACTATTAATGTACATTCTATAACGACAATTTGTGTTGTTGATTTAAAGTTTATCATAGTCCTATCCAATGTATACGGGATCGGTCTGTTAAAAACGAATGACGAGTCTCGTAGAGAAGGTACCGTTTCGAAGGTAAAGTTGTCTTTTTCCGGCACGTCGGATCCTATCGCAAAACTGTCATCTTTCGTTCACCCCTAGCAGCTATACCAAGAGCCGAGAGAGCGATCGTTTCCGAAAGGATCATTGACGATCGTCGACGCTCGAGGAAGATAAATTTAATCTCAATAGTGTGCCTTAGATACGTGCGAGAAATCGAACGTCGATCGAAAGAAATAATTTGAAAAATTATTTCATATCTCAATGTAACGATATTATAATATATTTATCGTTATTCCCTAATAATACGAGTAAGATACATTTAATAGAGTGCAATGACGGGATATAATCTATGAACAACATGAAGGGAAATACGAATAAAACTACATATTGCCCGTAATGATTAAATAATAATTGCAATGATTTTCGCTTATTATGTGATCCTTCGAAATAATGAATCTTCCCCAATGAACTTACGGGCTCGTTGCCCGTTAGAGGTATTAAAGCCCACAGGCGTTGTTTGTAATAATCGATGTTTCGGCATATTTGTCTTTCAATTAATCGGTCTTTCATTTAATCATGGCTGACGTGTTTCGTTTATATCCCGGCAATACTCATAACGGGCCCAATTTTGTATAGTTTCTTTCGCATAAAAAGGAAATAATTTGAAATATTTAATGTTAATAGAAATTGTCGAACGATCGATTTCCAATTGATTTACCAAATACAACTTAGTTTCTAAGGGCGAATACGTCTGGTTGACTATAATTAACCATCCTCTCGTTGATCAATTAATGAATCCTTTTACTTTCAGCGGCACGTATAATCCGTTCACGCACGCGGCCAATTCGCAAAAAGCTTAGGACGAAAATAACGTTTTGCGAGAAGAACGCGCTACTTCGTTCAGGCCGACACACGAACTCGATCGATCATCGTATTAATTACTTGACACGTTGGCATACACGCGAGCTCTATTTTTTATTATCGTAAAAACTTAATGCGGTTATCGTTCATGCACGATCAACGAAATCGTTACTATTTTTCAAACGAACAATAAGACGTTATTTATCCATATATTTATCAGTCTGAATTATCTCGTTCGTTTTTTTCAATCTTTTTTATCTCTTTCTTTTTCTCCTATTATTCTTCTTTTTTATTCTAGGTCGTATAGAATCACATATTTTTATATATTTATCGACCTCAAGATCTTTCACCCGTCCAATCGGTATTACCGAATATTTTTTAAAATGGGCGAAAGAAAAACTTGTTATTGCGATAGCATGCCATTTTTAATGGACTCGTTACGCCGTTAGGTGCTTTTCGCGTTTAATTATCTCGATTTGCCGGGCAAAAATGTTGACATCGCGACGGCGATAATTTCAGATTTCAATGGAAGTTTTACCTTTAGAGACTGCTCGAGAGAATAGACTCGTTAGCTGAACTCGGACGATTACAGGCTTATGAATTAAACTCGCGCACACGTGTGTGTCCACTTTTTCTATTCCCTTCACTTCTTTTCTGTTCTTTCGACTATCTACTGAAATATCAAAAGTTTTAATTCGAACTAATGCTGTACATGTAATCGTCGATCTCTTTCGTCGATCCGTTCAGCCAAAATCCGAGAAAAATCCTTTTTCTTTTTTTACCGTAAAAATCGTGCTAAAAAAACAATCATAAAATGAAAGGTAAACGAAATTTATTAAGAATCACAAGAATAGAATTTTTCGAGCTGCTTTCCACACAAGACAATGACAAGAAAAGACCCTATTGAAAGTGCGCGAATCTATTTTAAACGTCCACGAGATCAATAATATTAGAACATGTACTCTTCTTTGGAGAATTGGAAAACTATCTAATATTGTAATGAAATATTTCGATGCTGTCGTTCGAAATTGCCTTTTATACTCTTTCTCTCTGTTACGTTCTTATTGCTTCACACGTCGTATCTGTCTTTTGTTTCGTAAGATTTCGTTTCTTTCTTTTCTCTTTTTTTCTCTTTTTTTTTTTATAGTCTTTTCAACGCGTCATCTTTATATATATATATATATATATGTGTGTATATGTATATACATATATATCGGACACACAACGGAAATAGAGAAACCGATAAAAATTTTGCCGATCAAAGCGCTGCAAAAATCTCGATTGCAATTTTTCTACGTTCTCGCGAAAATTTCGTTTTGTTTTTGCAGCGAACAAACATAGAGGAGGCTCGTGATCGCATATATTTTCGTTTCGCAGTGGTAACCGTATATGAAACGCGTAGGATATATTCGGGACGTGGTGGGATAAAAAAAGAGGAAAAGAGAGTAAAAGGGTGGAAAGGGGGGGGAGGGGTGGAAGGTGGGAGGAAAAGGGTAGAAAGGGAAAAAAAGAGAGGGACCGAGAGATAGAGAAAAAAGGAAAAAAAATTGGTCCGAGTCTGTTTCGCGCGCCGTACAATTTTCCGGTTCGATGTGAGGTCGAACGTGATGTTTCGCCCGAGGTGTTCGCACGTTTTCTCCCTGCAACGTTTCGCTGCCTTCCTATCGTATACACCACCGTCTCTGTTCTCTCTCGCTTCATCTTTCACTCGTTATCCCGTGCACAGTTTCCCCTCCTTACCTACTTGCAGCGTCTCTTCTTCGTTTCTCTTCGTTTTCCTCGTTCCTCTCGTAGCTACGGTCTCATAGAGCTCGCGCACACATATCGGCCGAAGCACGATTGCGGGAGTGACTGATTTGGGTTACATCAGCGTTGCAATTCCAGAAGGCTCGTCGTCGTAGTCGTTCTCGGAAACGACGACAGCTATATTAGAATGCGGATGACGATGAAAGAGCGCCAGAGCCAAAACTCGGTCCGGTGATTGAGTCTCTGTCCCAATTACAAGATTAACGCCTACGTCGGAAAAAACCTACCTATCTTTTTCTATCCCTTTTCTCTCTCTCTCTCTCTCTCTCTCTCTCTCTCTCTCTCTCGTTATTCGTTCGCCGCGTTTCCGATAGCCTTTGATATCGTGTAACGACCGCAGCTGAATCTACCGTGTGACTTCGATTGGTTATGAGGACTACGTGAAAGAGAGGAATGCGATTGACAACCTCTTTTGTCTCTTTTCTACTATTTCTCTGTTTATTTGGACAATTTTTATTTAATTTCTTTCGTGGTTATTTATTGAAACGTACCTGTCGACAAAGTCTATTATATTATTAATCTGTATATCTTCTGTATATCAAAGAAATTGGGTTGAGCACGTTCGAAAGGTTATCATTTATTTTTGCAAATTCATAATAATGCCATTAACATAGTTATTACTTAATGACGTCGATTTTTCGTTTATGAAGAATTCAATAGATCTTTGATTACTATATGATTATGCAAATCCGCAAGAAAAAAAAAAGAAAAAAAAGAAGAAAAAAAAAGAAAGAAAAAAAAAAAACTATTCGGCTTAGAATGAGCCGTGGAGCGCGTGAGAATGCCCCAATATAAACACATGAATTGTGGAGTTCACGCGAGGAGAAACTAGATAGAGAATATCGGAAATGGTATTACAGAGACTGGCAGTATCCGTTTGGCATCGGCGTTGGATAGGACGTTGGATAGAACGTGGGTGGGTGGCTAGGTGTAAGACAGATTTAACCCAAAAAATTCCATCGTTGGATCGAACGAGCTTCGCACGATCCGGCTTTTAACTCGGCGACAAGGGAATCGATGTTCGCTCGAATTACTCCGCATCGAGGCTCTTCTCCGAAGGACTCCTCTTGGTATTCCCTAAGCCATTTAAGCCTCTACGATTAGATCAACGAATCGATTATTTTTTTTCTTTTTTTTTTTTCATCGACGACGACGGAAACAACGTGTTCGACGATCGAATAAAGTTGAATCAAAATGAATAATAATTGATACTATAAAAATTCTGCGATCGATAGTAAAGGAGATCATCCCGATAATGTTCGATTTCCTCTCGAAAGGACAATAGTAAAAGAATTATCTCGAAGGCGTTAAATTCTCGTTCGACGACCATCATTGAAATTAATTTTGCTGAGCTTTCGACATGGCCCTTTTTCTCTTTCCCGAAGAGGTCGCCTCGATCGTTTATTCCTGCGGAAGATATAACGGCCCTTTCTTCGATTCTCGAAGGGAAAGATGATTACGTTGGAAAATGCAGGATTTTCGTGCCGACGGACGATCCTAGACGCGCATAGTACTATAGTTGCTAGACTACGAGGAGGTGAAGTTGAAATATGAGCCAGGTGGTCGATCTTATCCGATGCTCTCGTGCTCCTTTAAGCTCCCGCCACGTCTACAAATGCGCCCTCTGCCTAATTCCTTCCTCGAGGATTCCGCGATACGTCTGGTGACGAAGACGAGAGGACGAAGAAGAGGAAAAAGAAGAAGAAGGAGACGACGACGACGACGACGACGACGACGACTTTGCAGCGACACGGCACGACGCGACGTCGACGAGTTAATGGAAAGAAGCGTTAAACGTTTCTCCGCTCGGTACCTTTTCCTTCGGCTTTTCTCGCTAAACTCTCACTGCCTTATCTTATCTCTCGGCCGGTCTTTCCAACTTTTTCCTTCTTCTTTTCTTCGCTCCGCTCGTCGCTTCTTCACGCTCGTCTTGATGTGGAATCGGAAAGACGCCTAAAGGGTTTTTTTTCTTTTTTCTTTGAATTCTCCAAGCGTCGGGTTTACTCTTTCGATTTTTCTTTCTTCTTTTCTTTACAGAATGAAATGCAGAGACGCATTGAACGAACGATACGGTTTCCAACCATTACCACATTGATTTTTAAACGATAACAATTTCGGATATGGTATATCAGTTTTATTTAACGCATCGACTGCATATATATATATATATATATACACACACATATGTATGTATATATGTACATATAGCGCATGCTAGATGAGTGAAAATCCATGTTATTTAAAATTAAAAAGAAAATAAGTAGGCGTAATGTACGGGGACGAGTAAACTCGTCGAAAAGTGATCATCTCCCGATATAAATATTACGTAATATCGATCGATCGAAGAAACTGCGATAGACGAGAGATAGTTTTGCATCCCGTAAGAACCGAAGAACGACGCCGAGAGATCAGAAGGAAGGATGGATTACGTCGAGTCCGATAAAGTTAGGTGATACGCTATGAAGTATATTGCATTTAGCGCTTAAGAAAGATAATGCGTTATTATTACGTTGGGAGGCTAGCATATTCGATGAGACAGGTAATTTATAGACAAGCGGGGAATCGCTTTCGAAGAGGTGAGAGGTAAGGAATATTTTTAATTAATCTATGAGCGAACGAATGAACGAACCAACCAAGTTACTACGAACTTTCAGAGAAATAGATACATATTCGTTCTGCCAATGAGAAGAAGGATTATCAAATAATCATCACGGTTTCTACGCGAACTTTGTTCCGTCCAAAGTATATAAGAAAGAAAAAGGCGCAGAAAGAGAGAGAGAGAGAGAGAGAGAGAGAGAGAGAGCACATTTCCCATCTCTCTCCTCTCTACCGGGTCTTTGGCCGGTTTCGTGACGGAGGTCAGAGTTCGGCTAATTTGTTCTTATGGGATTTCCTGATACATCGGGGAGCATATCGCGTGGACCGGTTAATGGAGGGGAAAGTTATCCGCTGGGACAATGGGACTTCTCGTTAGGTCGCTCCTTTAACCGTTTCGCTAAACTCCGGTGACGTCTTCAGCTTAAAGTCCCACCGGATGAGCTGTCACTTCTCTTTCGTTCCCTCTCCAACGTTCATCGTCTTCGTCTCTCCTACGGTCCCATTTCCTGTCGTTTTCCTTTTAACATTTCTCCTTCTCTAGTTCATCATACATTCCATTCGGATAATTGAGAAATCCTTGGAGTAACCTTACATCGTTGGAGAAATTTTCGACATGGTCTACCTGAGCTGTCTTGGTTTTCGCCGCTTCCCTTTCTACTTTCCCTTCTCCCTTTCATCGTCAGATATTACTCGGTGAACGGTACTAATCGTACAACGAGCACACCCGGCTTTAATTAGTCTTCCTTCGTTGGTGATCGAGCGTAAACCGCGTTTGTTCCAACTCCGATCTATATGCATCTACGTATGTACGTAGATACATATATATTGCCTTCGACAGTTTCCGCGTCGCAAGGAGTCGATTGCTTTTAATTAATTTCGCGATAGCCACTTGTACCAGCTTTCTACGACGATAGGGGGAGAGTGAGTATCGAATCGTCAACATTCGACGAATTTAGCGATCTTGCCGGTACGGTATATCGAGGGAGATTAAGTATATCCCTTTGGATCGTTATATTCCAGAGCGAATAACGATTAATCCGATCGTAAAGCGTCCATCCTTCGTAACCTTAATGTTCGTCCGTTTCGCGTTTATGACACGAGTACGATAAAATTAAATTTCCTGGTTAGAAAATTACGCGTTGGAATAGAAACATTTGTAAATGTTTCAACTTTCAGGAAATAGTTCTTTGCGTTGAAAACGAGTTCACGAATGTTCTTCCCTTTTCTTTTCTATCTATTTGCATCTACTTGTCTCTCTTGTTTCTTTTTTTTTTCTGTTTTTTTTTTTTTTTTTTTTTTTTTTTTTTTTTTCTTTCCGACGAGTCCTCTCGGCGAGTCTTCCAAGCCCGAGGTAGATACCTTCGTCTTTCCGCGGTAAGAACGTAATCTGTTTAAAAAGTCGAATGTCTTCTGATTTACACGCTCGTTTCCTGTATTCCCTTCGGGAAATCTCCCAGGAGGTCCGAGACGAAGTGCGAGGCGGAAGATTTGCGAGGAGAGAAACTTTTACGAAGGAGGAAAGATTAAGGGATGCCGGCATCCACTCTTCCATATCTTCGAGTTCATTCGTCGTTTCGGTCTTTACGGCACCTTAAAAAGATACTTTCGAAATGGCCGGATCCAGACAGATGCACGCGCAACCAAGGAGAGAGAAAAAGAGAAGAGGTAAGCAACGCGACGACGAGCGCTCGGCTACCAAAACTTTCTGATCAAACTTTTATGGGGTGGAATAGGGTCTCGGGATAGGAGGGAATCCAAAATTAATTACCTTCGTTCAACCTTATTTTGACGTAATTAAATTTCATGAAAACGAGGAAGCGAGAAAAAACAAGAGGATGGAGGAGAAATAAGAACAAGAACGGTACGGAACGGACGAAGAAACGAGAGAGTAGCAGAAAACGCGCTGGTTAATCCCCCGTTTCTTTGATTTGGAAGAAAACTCGGCGAACTTGAAACGCTGGCTAATTAGATAGCCGTCTACCTTCCTCTCTTACTCCCCCCCCCCCCCCCCCCCCCTCTCTCTCTCTCTCTCTCCACACGATAGGCCGTCCGCGGATATCTTGATGATTAATTTTCCTTTAGCTCTGGGGATACGGAACTGGCTCTCGTATTTGGTTCATCATATTTTTCATTGGCAAATCTTTGCTCGGGATTCCTTTCCTGCTTCGTTTCCACCTCTCTGCGACGTTATCTTATTAATGGAGTTAATCAAACTTAGATACGAATCTCAATTTTCGTTTCACGAGTACCTTTTATTTTAGAGACGAAAATAGCAGTAGACGAAAATAGAAGCATATACATAGTAAATACGATATATTTCTTACTTTGTGGAGATGCTTATATCATTTCACATATTCGATAAATATACTAACGTGTTTAATGACTCGAGAACGGATGGTATACACAGGAACGTGCGCAATTTTGCATTCTATTTTATCGTGAGTGCCTTCGAAGATCATAGGAAAGGGAAACATTTAACGGTATTGGTAGAGTTAAGTGTATATATGTATGCGCCTTTGGTATATGTATGTAGACCGAACGCATGCCGCATCGAGGCTCGGCACACACGAATGTGCCGCAATTTCTCTAACGTAATTTCGAGCAACATGCGCGTGGCACATCTCGTTACAACGTCGGCCGATCGATTCACTATAACGTTACAAGAAGCCCTCCCGATTGGCTTTTCCTATAAGTTCTCACGCGCATTCGCGATCTTCAAACGATATACCTATATATTATAGTATGTCACCTGATTTCCATATTCGCGCGCAAAAACCCGCTGGAATAGGTAATTAGGGTCGAAACGAGCCTGGAAACGAACGTTCTTCCTTTCTACGTTATTCCTCTTTCTCCCTTTTCTATCTATTGATCTCTCTCTCTCTCTCTCTCTCTCCTTTTCTCTCATCCCTTTCATTTGCTCTCATTTTCTCTTATCGGCCTCGATCGTGACACGCCAGCGTGGAAAATCATTTTTTAGCAGGGAATTTGTGGCAAGGCAATTTGGCCCACTCTCTCTTTCTCTCTCTCTCTCTCTCCCTCGCTCGTTCGCTCGCTCGCACGCCTGCTTTGCAGTTCTTCTTTTATCGTTCAACCTATACTCTCTCTTTTTCTTTTTAATGTGAATTTTATGACACGTATTTTCGCGCTACACGCTTTTGCTTTTTATTCGATGCTCGTCGCGTGCAAATTTTATATGCGCACTTTTGCAGAGCAAATGCGTACGTTTCTTCGTGACCAGCCAACGTCCTATGCACCTGGATAAGTCTCTACGTACGTAAGCTCGTATATATATATATATATGCATATACATATACATATACATATATATATATATATATATATATATATATATATATATATAAAGAGAGAGAGAGAGAGAGAGAGAGCGAATAAAGAAGGAAGGTGATGTACCGAAGAAGGTGATCGCGAGCCACGCGAGGGTCATTCTAAGTACACTTATCCAGTGTTTTCTCAAAGGGCGCTTCTTCTCGAACGTTCCATAGTCGTTCGAGCGACGTTCTCTCGGTTATCGCGTCGTATAGCTTTATCGAACTTTCGTCCAGGCGATTTTCCCTTGGAGGTTATGGTCAAGCACATCGTCGACTTGCGAGATCAACGACGAAGGGGAAAGTTCTTCCTCCCTGTATATCTTACTCCACGTTATTTATCATCTTCCACCAGAACGATCATATTTTTCTTTTTTGTTTCCTAATTAACTTGGACGTTATCTCGTCACGATAATGAGAAAAAGACAATAAAGTTTTATCTATTTTCTCTTATTTAACGGCGTGCGACAAATAGCAAGGTGTCATGTTTAAATAGCGTCACGAAGTTTCGAGTATTACAGTACCAAAGGCAAACTAAGCCTCAGATTTCTGGAGCAGAGTTACATTAGCATGTCCCTTCCGTATGGCAAAGTTACAAGCGTGATATTTTACGGAAAGCGAGCTCGTACTCCGTGAAAGTGCCGCGCGTTTCTCAAAAGTGAAGAAATAAACGTGACTGCGAGAAAGAGAGAAAATGCAGTGATAAAGTATTACGATCAAGTCGAAAAGACGGAAAAGAAAATTAAAATGATAGAATGAAAATTGAACAAAACGTATTCGATCAATTTTCGCGATAATTATTTTTCTTTTTTCCAAGCCTCTCAAGAGCTTCTCCCCTCGTCTGTCGTCTGCAAAATTGAAGAAAATTCTCCCATCGTTGATTCTCCAGATGCATGTAGCTCCGATATTAACGCGATAATCCATTAATTTTCGTCGATATCTCAGCACGGAGATCGTGTCTCCCGAGTTGAACGCGCACGAGAGACAATTAAACCCGTCTAAGAGACACATCGCGACAGTAATTCCGTGACAGTGATTTGACGACGGTGACTAAGGGTTGAATCAAGCGGCCCTCATCGTCGTTTGAGGCTCCGATGGAACCTTCGTGAGAAGACCGATGTATATTCCTGTACCACATACATATGTATCTACGTATGTATATAGGAGATACGTTTCACCAGTATCCTATTCGATCGTGATAATTTCATTATAAATAAGCATCAGGAATTTCTTCTTCGATAAAATAAGCTTTTGAAATCGAACGAAAGAAATCATTTTACAAAGTAACATGATTGGAATAATTCAAGAATTAAAAGGAAACGATAGAATCCATTGTATTTCGTTGGAATCAATCGTTTTGCAACAAAGCGTCGGTATGTAGGTATCAACGTACACGCGTACTCGAGTTTTACCATTAAAGAACAAAAGGAAGGAATTTATTGGGCGTGCAACGTGCCTGTTTGAACGCCAGCACTCGCGCTCAATTTTTATTCGTTTCATGAATATTAAGAGGAGGAAGAGGAAGGCAACGAAAGCGATGTGCGTTTATACACCCGTTGATAGATGTATGTAGATAGAAATAATATATAACGCGCGTGCATTCGCACACACACACACACACACACACACACACACACACAGAGGAGTTAGGGAAGCTTGACGGCAGATAGAGCAACGGTAATGCACTCCTCAACACATGCACGGACGAAACAAATCGGCCACTTATCGTGGGCTCGTTTCGAGCGCTCTTCACTGCCGTATGAACACCTCCCCACTCGAGTTGCTTTTTTTTTGTCTTCCTCGATTAATGACTCGCGACTACGTTTATCCACTCGAGAGCTGGCTCATCCGTAGACGCGACTCTCTTGTCTCTCCTCCTCTACTTGCTCATCTTCCTTCTCCTCCTCTCTTTTACTCTTCTCTCATTTCCTTGCCCAGATGCATTGTAAAACCTTGGTAAGAAGCGAGCGATGTCAGCTCAGAGCTCTTGGCTATTTTTCTTCTTTTTCTCTCTTTTTCTTTTCTTCTTCTTTCTCCTCGCCTCTTTCTCTTCGATTGTTTTTCTCTTACAAACGTTCCACCTCCTTCCCTTCCCTACCACGTCTCTTTATTCGCGACAGATGAGAGACATCGAAACGACGGCTTTTAGAAGAAAGTTGCCGACCCGAAGAAACGTCGTCGTGTCCTTGGTGGCTATTCACAAAGAATAGAGAAAACGTAACAGCTATTGCGATTAAAGATGGTATGAAAGGGTGAGAGAGATAAAAGATTGTCGAACGGTATATTCCTCTCATCCATATCGAAACTCCGAGCATGATTTTACCTTGATTTACGAGATTTTCAAATAACATGTTTTTATTAAAATTTCTTTTGGGGTCAATTCAATCGAGGAATCCGTAGATACATTTGGATCTTGTTAAATCTTCATAACTTGATTTATTTTTGATGATCATTTACTCTTGCCAAACACGAGTGGAAATATAATAAGTAAATCAAGATCCTTAAATACTTCTTCAGCTTTCATTGAAAACTTTCTACATACAATGCCGCGACTACTCGACTCTTCTCTTCCAGAGGATCTGCTCCGACGATGTAGTCCGACGGTCGGACTACTTTTCGAGATAGATCTTGCATTTTAGTCGACGAGGTAAGCAGACGGTACAGTTGAAAGCAGCTTCTTCAACGCGTGCATTTTAAAGATTCTGTTCAAATATTTCGTCAACTCGACGCTGTCTTGTAAAAAGTCTAAAGTAAGAGAGCGAGAGCGAGAGCGAGAGCGAGAGCGAGAGAGAGAGAGAGAGAGAGAGAGAGAGAGAGAGAGAGAGAGAGAGAGAGAGAGAGAGAGAATGTTTATACGTATTTTCTATTACTTCTTTCATATTAATTCAAAATAGAATTTTTATTATGATCTTGTTTTCCACTAAAAGTCTGAAACTAACACAAGTAAATTTCCAATAAACTCATTGTTAGAAACTTTGTGAAAGTGGAACGCTATGCGGTAATCAACAATTCTTGTTTCTGGCAGGATTTTACTCTAAACCGGCGAATACGAGTTTCATCAAAGTTCTTAGGGTTCTTATTTCTTTCGATATAGCTAATCATTTTCTCCGTCGTTTGAAAAGACTTGGAAAAGCGTGCATTGTCATACAAAATTAATTGTACAAGTTTTTGCAAATTAATGCGTCATTAACTAACGAAAATGTCGAAAAGAACTCTTGATGATTTTACGAAAATTGCAATAAATCTTGTTTATTATTAAACAGTGTCTGTATTTTTCAAACCCTTAAGGATTATTAAATTATATTAAATTTACCTGCTTGGGAATTGAATTTCCTTTATGAAGATCAACTTACTTTAAATTTTCGTAAAGTCTGAAAAAAAAAAAAAAGAATAATTCAACGAAGGATAAATATTCTCATGATAATTAATCAGAAATTTGTTCATACGTAGCCTGTAGTCGTGTCAAAGGAGCAAAGACATGAAAGGGATTATCAGAGTTTAGGATTATCATACTCGGTTACAACATGGGGAAGCTCCTTCGAAACTTGTTAATCAACTCGCGTGGACTTTCCAGGGAACTTTTTCGTTAGTCGTGTTAAAAAGAAATAAAATATAATACATCGTAAATGGAACGATCGACACAATTGCAAGAATTGCTCTTTCGCGAGAATTAAGCTGAAATTCGTTTATTATCGTCCACTAGGTACAATTAAATCTTTCTTTGACCAGAGAAAATGGTCGGATGATTATGTGACGATAAGCGAGTTTCGTTGTACACATTCATCACGGTTTAATAACGCGTCGTACGGTATCTTTAACGGAGAATAAAACGATTTTGATATATACATGCATCACCTCTACGACTAGGTATCACGAAGTTACCTTTAACGTAGCTCGTAGGTCCAACGAGTTAATATACGATCGTGTAATTGCACCTGGTCTACGTGGACATAAGCTAGAGTACAGGAGTAATTAATTAAAACGCTGTACGTGTGTTTATATATATATATATATATATATATATATATACATAGACATACACACATACACGTATACACACATGTAAGTACATAGATAGAAGCATAGATATGCTGTCGTTTGACCTCTTGCAAGTCTCGCGGAAGATCCCTCGTCGACATACGGAACATATCGAAAACCACATTCTCGCGCCTTACCTAAAAGACATCCCGAAATTTTCAACCCGGGGGATGTGAGCTTTTCTTTGCCTCCCAACTCTTTTCTCCTTTTCCTTTTCTTCTTCATCTTCGCAAGCTTCCCTATTAACTCAACGAGAGAACAGAACGAGCTTAACGACTACGAGATCGAGCATGCTCACGTTCGAAATCTCGAAAAGGGAAATTTCCGACGGGAGATTAAAGCAATTTCGGAAATAAGTTCCTTTATCACGCGAGACGTAAATCCTCTCTCTTTTGCACTCACGTCGCAGGACTCACGTTCTTCCGTTTTCATTTTACACCGGAGAACGTGCCGGGCTTTACGTGCGTGCTTACTAGCCAGCTATGTAAATATATTGTGGATGTATGCATACACGCGAACGTACTATCGCACACGTTCGGTCAAGTAGGATCACGAAGTATGTGGACAGTTAATCACGAGAGAAAGAGATAGAGAGCGAGGGAGAGAGAGAGAGTGAGAGAGAGAGAGAGAGAGAGAGAGATTTGAAGTCACTTTCTTGTCAAGTCCGATTAATGACTCGTTCTGCTTACGTCTTTGTTTTCCTCTCATCTACTCGTTCCCCTTGTCCTTACACATCATCGATTTCGGAAGTCGTTTAATCCAAGCGAAACATAAGTAATCGTATTTCGTGCTCTCAACAAGGTATTCGATTATAGGATTCTCTTTATCGGAAATGAGCATTGAAACATAATATTATTAAATCGAAAGCAAAGCCAATGGCTTTTTTTAATTCAATTTAAAATATGCATACGTGTATATATTTTACGTCTATTTCTATTGCATTAAAATTTCTATGCTGACACGGGCACAAACGATATGAATTTATGTTAAAGTGGACACAGAACCAAGAAGAAATTGGTGAGTTTCTCTACTCGTTCATTCGGTGATAACGCCTGCCATCTACACACCGCTCTCTTTCTTTAATTCCTCTTCTTTTTGCACCCTCTCGTGTGTCCCCGTGCAAGCGTATGCTCTTTTTACGAAGTCACAGAGAGCTGGATAATATAGAGCCGGTATTAACGGGTACTCTCGGCGGACACTTAATACGAAAGCCATAACGGCTCTCGCAAAATTACAGCCGAGTAAAACGCGGCACATCGATGCCACGAGACACGCGTTCCTCTCCCTTACGCTCTCTTTATTTCTCTACAGTCCTCTTACTTCTCTTTCTTTTTTTTTTCCTTTTTTTTTTCTTTCTTTCTTTTTTTCTTTTTTTTTTTCTTTTTTTTTGCCTTATTGGCTCGTACCACGAAACCGTCGACTTCTCTTCTTCTCAACTTGACGTGGATTAATTGCCCGGTAACGAGCGGAGAAAATTTATAACCACGCTAGAATCTTCGTTATATACATAAAAAAAAATGTTGAACGATTTTATAAAGTGAGATAGGAAAATGAACTTTTCAAACTGTTTTGCAGGAAGATATTAGGCAGAAATAAAAATATAAAAATAACGTTTTTAAACGTTACGCGTAAGAATATGTTTGATATTTTTTTTTCAAGCTTATGGTTTTTTGTTCTCGCCAATAAAATTTTGTTGAAATGCATATTATACGTGAAAAGTTTTTTCTCTCTCTTGGTTTTCGCTGAATTCTTTCCTATCCATAATAACGTTCCCTCCGTACGAATAAAATCGAATTGGACCGAATTGCTACGACCTACTTATCTTCAAATTACGAATATAAAATTTGACGTTCCGCTTGTGCGCTTTCCAAAGAACCATTTAATCAAGATAATCGTTTAATTCGAATGACGTTTATCCTAGAGAACGAAGACGAAAGAGACACAGAGAACGTTTATCACAATTCGACAAACTTTTCGAATATGCTCTATTATGGATAACAATGACAACGATCTTGTGGATCGTGGCCATGTTACATAGACGCTTAGATATATCGCTTGTTACCACTTAATCATGGAAAAATTTGATTAGACCGATTCTTGCCTACGAAGTAGTTGTGCCGTCGTGTTGTTCGTTGCACCGTTAGCGGATATATTCGTCGTGCAAACTTCGCTAATTTCTTGAAACCTGGAAAGTTCAGGCATCGGCTTAGTCGATACTCGTAATTCATTTCCGCGAGTTTAAGTCCCACCGTATTTAGCCGCAATACGACGGCCAGATTCGATGATACGAGCAGGGTTATAGCACTAGGGCTACGTCTCTGGGAGACGTAGAAACTCTGGCGTCTTGGCTATCATCCTTTTTCTGCCTCCTCTTAGAAGTTGAACGGTAATCGGGACTTTCGACGAAATCGAAAGAGAGAAATCTACGAGGAGCAAGGAAGGAAGAAAGGAAAGAGGAAAAATCGATTTCGACCGACGATGATTCTTTCGTTCCTCGATTCGTATTTCTTCTTTTTTCCTTTTCTCTTCTTAACTCAATTTACTCAGTAGATTTTTCTTTTTATCTCTTGGCCCTGGACTAACTTTTTGGCAATTTATTGATATGTGAAGAAAGAATCTCAAAACTAGACTTTTGTTGTAAGTACTCGTAAATAATCGAATAGATGATCACTATCATTTTATTTCTGATAAGAGAGAACAACACGTTTTACGTGAAATAATTAGATCAGATAAGAAATTGCTTGCAACAAATTGTTATAAATGAGAATAGACTTATGCATTAACGGACGGATTAGGCGATTGTCTTTTTTAAATAATTTTTATTAAATTCTTTTATTTATAACAAAATTGTCAATAACAATAGAATGTTTGGAAGGGAGTAAAAAATTTTTCCTTCAGAACGGTCCTCTTCTCGAGTTTCTACGACCATTAGTTTAGCCGTAGCAATGTTACTTGAGAAACAAATTTTTAGCAAAATTATTTGTAACAAATTATTTAGAAACAAATTGTTAGATAAGAAAATTTATTCCAATTGGATGTGTGGATTAGGCAATTTTCCTTTTTAAAAAATTGTTCGGACAAAGTTTTTATTTATAACAAATTGTTTATAACAAATTGTTTATAAACGAGAGTAAACTTATGGATAAGGCGCTTTTATTTTCCAAATAATTCTTTTTGTTTTTTAATTCTTTATCTATAACAAATTGTTTAAATAACGAATTCTTAATTGCAATAAGTTTTGGAGATAGTCCAAAATTTGTCCTACAAAACGTTCCTTTTCTCGAGTTTCTACGATTATTTCATTAGCCGTAGCGACGTTACTTGAGAAGAACAATTTCTGGCAAAATTATTTATAACAAATTATTTACAATAAATTGTTAGATAAGTAAATTTATTTGTAGGCACGCGGAATAGGCGATTTTCCTTTTTAAAAAATCAAACATTTTTTTTTGTTTATAACAAATTGTTTATAACAAATTATTTGTAACAAATTGTTAATGACGATACGTTGAGAAGATAGCAAAAAATTTCCCGTTTAAAACGGCCTTTCTATCGAGTCTCTACGAGGATTAGTTTCGGAGATATTCCTATCTAAAAAGTATTTTCATTAATTCTACATTCATAATTTCTTGAAAGAGGCCATTGTCCCACTGACCTACATAAATTCCTGGAATTTACGCGACTTACGCACGGTCACGTAACCAGTTTTTCTACTTACTACGTCTAGTACTCTCGTTACTACACTCGTCATGCGTATTGAAATTATGAATGGCAATCTTTCGTAGCCAATATCTTTGGAACCAGAAGTCGTAGAGACTTAAAATAAAAAGCATTTTAAACGGTAAAATGTCCTCTTTTTATTTATCCATTTCAATACTGTCGTTGTAATAGAATCAATTTCGTCGATATTTCGTAAATACCCATTTTATAAATATAGATATTTATACGATCCATTTTTACGCTCGATTTATATTACATTTTATACGTATTTACTGTTATTTATAAATGTATACATTCAAAAAGCTTTTGACATTCATAATTGAAATTTGAGGAGAATAATTAAATAGGTTACTTCGTAAAGGACTTCGTAAAGTCCAAAATATAATATCTTTTCTCTTTTCACAGAAAAATGTCATTCGATTAAACTGTCTTCGAATAGCATTCGTTTGGTCGCTTCTTTCCGTTTGACTTTTCTTTTCATACAAAAGAACATATATTTACTACGACCACCCGGTATGTAGAGGGAATACGGTAGGAGCATCTGCTTGCAACCACCGGCATTGTCACGTTTCTCGTTTCCCCTCGAAAGCCGACGACGATGGTTCTTTCGGCGACGAAGAAAAAGCTCGGACGAACGATTACTTTGCCCTCGACTGTTCCTTTTAACTTTCTCTTTCTTCGAATGACTCAATTCTCCTTCTCTCCCTCCCCTTTCTCTTTCTTTCTCTCATTTAGATTTCGAAAGAAACGATCTTTCAATTTTCGAAGATATATCTTATTAGGTACGTTTTATTGATTAAAAGAACTTTTGTTTCTTTTATTTGCGAGAGAGTTGCAAAGTTGAAAAGTATCCGTTTAAAGAGCCAACAGAACCGTCTATTCAGATAAATAATAGCAGATGAATATTGTGAAAAATCGTCGTAACGAAATGGAGAAGTTTTATTGCATCGAGTTCATACTCGATCCAGATTCTACGTATATTATTCTTATGCAAGAGTGGTCGTGCGTGTGGTAAATTAATTTAGAGTAACGAATCGATCGATGCTACGCAAAGTTTCGTCCCAACTTGTACGGCCAAACATCTGGTGTTTAATTAGTGATATACTAAAATACACAGGACATATTTGCGACTAGATAGTATACATATAGTATTCCGCCGCGAGGAATATCGATAGAGTTCATTATTTACTCGATCAATTTCGCATAAAATAATTAAAGAGAATTAGTTTGATTTAATACAATATTCATTTTTTCTACGACATGAGATAAAGAGATCATTTCTTTTTGGTTAATACGTGATATTTTTCTCCTAGGATGCATCTAGGGCTTACTATTTAATATTAAATAAGGTTCATGTTTGGCCTTTTACTAGAAATATCAAGCGAATTCCTCACGTTCTTTTCATTTTCAATTGCAACATAGTTGCTCGAGCAAGCTGATATTCCATTTAATTCATCTCAAATCTCGTTATATTAAATTAGAGGGAATATTTTTTGACTAGCCGACCGAATCTCGGTGACGAACGAAAATCTTTTCGACGCGATTAGTGGATAGGTCAATTGCGCAATTACTTCCAGGCAAATCTACCTTCTTACGATATACTTTGTGGTTTTGGCTCGGTACGAATGCTCTTCTAGGGGACGAAGAACTTTGAATTCCCGTGAGAACCTGTTGCGGAGTTTTCTCTATTTTCTCTCTCTCTCTCTCTCTCTCTCTCTCTCTCTCTTCCTTCTGTCTTTCTCCCTCTCCCTCCCCCCCTCCCCCACGCTCTCCTCCTTCCTTCCTTTCTTTTTTTATTTACGAACCGAAAAGTTCAAAATGGAAATGTCGAAAATAATCTCGTTAATTAAATCTTGAAAAGCTTCACTTTAAAGCTTTTAAATGCGAATCTGAGAAAAGGTCTGTACGTTCTTTTAGAAGAACCATTGAGAAACGAGTTCCATTGTTAACTTTACGATTTAAATAGAACTACTTCTTGCAAGTTCGAGTTGGTTCATTAATAAAAACACTTTTCTACGAATGTTACAAACGTAAGCTTGAAAGTCTTGTCTTGATTGAGTCGAAAAAATGACGAATCGGAGACGATCTCGTTAATTTTTCCATCGAATTTATTTCTTTTTCTACTTTTTGATCTATCCAACGTGTGGGTTCGTTAACGAACCATCGCGCTTGTGCGAAAAGTGAAATCAGCGCGGAATATTGGCGAATAATGGAGTATACCATATGGCAGTAACAAATTAATATCAATTTATTATCCATGTCTCTCATGTAGCAGGAAGTATTTACAGATATGATATTTACCGAATAAATACCTTCTCTCTCAAAGGCAATGTACCTACATAGAAACATGTGTAGCAGCCACGATAATAATGCTCGACCAAAGCGTGTAATAAAGGAACGCGCGTATATCGGCGTACTCGTTCAACAACTATTATTCGTTCATTGTTCGTTTCCCCTCACGGATATAAAATTTCTTATCGAGGAAAACTTTCATCGTTTTGATGAAAATAGCGAAACTAACGAGCACGATGAACGCTATTGACGATCCAAACGGTGCACACGTGACTTGTCATTTTTCAACGTATCCACGTAGAAAGAAATTTTCGTTTACCTCGCGATGACGTCACACGCAATATTATTTTTATATTCGAGGACGAATTTATAATAATCCTTTTATCGTTCAGCGATTCGAGCGTAGTTTTTTCGCTTTCATGTTTTCTCAATGAGTTTTTTAATAAGAAAGGACTCATTAATGTCCACGGTTAGATAGTACGGTAGCTAACCAATGTAGGTTAAATACCTAAAATATGGAAAGAAGAGAAAAAGGGGGGAAATAAGGGGGAGAAAAAAGGGAAAAAGAGGGAAATAAAAACAGAAGACAGTGAATTTACGTACGTCAATTTGCAGCACACTGAATGAAAGCGAAAAATTTTCCTTTCAACGTGTTTACATTAGAAAACGTCGAGTACGTTTGTTACTCGGCACACATACTTTGTGTGTATACCATACAAAGCTAATATACCGTTAGGTTCTAGCTAATCGATTTTCGAATTATGTGATTCTTGGAAGATATTATTCCATACGCGGATACACACATAGACGAGAAATCCTTGCATTCCGTAACTACTACAAAGGGAATGTGACGCATTGTGTAATATATCTGAGAATTTCATACCTTTCTTTGGTTGATATATCTGATTTACTCGGGGAAGATTTCAATATTGTCTACCGATGGGAGATCGTTCACGAGCGAGCCTCCTTCGTAACGTAAGCTCGTTCGATCCCCGGACAGTTATTATTGTCATCTCCTATGCGGAAAAGACTCCTATAGAGAAATGAAAGAGAAGGCACGAAGTCTTTATTAATGCCTTTATCCGTTCAAATTATTTCAAAAAGAAACGAGAGCTTTATTGAGCTTTATCGAGAGGAAAGAATGTTCGGGAGAGATAATAGAGGAGAAATGAAAATTAATGAATATAGTACGTGTTAATATTAATAGATAATCTCAAGTCCCTTGTGACTAACTATAAAAAGGACAGGATATTTGCTGTGAAAGTGGGGACAGTCGTTTGCGATGGTCCAACGTCGGCGACGTCTAGCGAAGCACGTAAAAGCGTTCTAGCCCGCGGAAAACATGGCGTCAGCTGCCGCATTTACAGCACGTACGTACCCTACCTATACAACATAGCCACGTGCAGGAGTATCAACTTTTATTGAAAGTATCCATCGACTACCTTTTCGTGGCCTAGAATACTTCGTTTTGTCCACGGTACCTCCTCTTTCCATTCTTTGCCACCGCTGTGCTATTTAGCTTCCCCCGACCGTAATTGGCCGTTTACCACCGCAAACTGATAAAATAGTTGGGGCATAAAGGCCATTAGCTTGATAAATTTCTTCGAATTTCGAGAATTCACGTCTAACGATACAGAAAAGGAGAGTCATTTCTCCTTTTGCTTTCGTAACAAAACATAATTTTTACCCCGTCCCAAGTAGATATAATCCTTATTTTAGGAATATGTAATACCTCTTTTTACGTTACCCTCCCAATTTAGATCCAGCCTAATTTGTTAAACTTTATCACGATGATAATAAATCTTATTTATCTCTCTATTTATTATATCTATCTATCTCTGTGGTCGTTGGAACCGGACCATGGCCTATGCGAGCTTTCTTTGGGAGCTTAATCGCGCCAACTTGCGATAACTTCCTACAAGAGTAAGTCCATTTAAGCTTCGGGCAGGTCTCTTGAATTAATTAATAATCGCATAGCAAACAAGCTGATTTGGAAAGTTGCTCGAACATAATTCGTCTGAAATAATATACCGTCACGTTGTAAATTCATATTACTTGGGAGAAGCAGTTTAAATCTTTTCGAAAGGATTAGATATGATAGTTGGCCGAAGAAAAAGCAAAAATGAAGAAGAAGAAGAAGAAGAAGAAAGGGTTCGACGCTTTTTAAAGGAACTGCATCTCAACGAGAAGTTTATTCTGTTTTCTGTCGGCTATCTTTCCGTTTTCCTTCTCACTCATGCAAAAACGTTGAATACAGGACGTGTTGGGGCACGATAACTACAGAGCGTAGACTTTATAAGTCAAGCAGTGCTCACAGTGGTAAGCAGTTATCGTTCGTACTAATCACAGTACCCATTGCCTAATATCCTTTAACAGTGAAAAGCCTGATACATTCCATTAAACACTATTCCCGTTCTAGAACGTACTCGGTCTACGATTCATTAATCGAATAGAGATATTTCATTTAATTCGTCGATTGGTGTCGACCGTATTGGAAATACGGAGAACTTTGTGTTCCGTATTAATTTGCATTGTAAACCGACGTCGGCGTTGTTTTGATCTTCGATCGAGTCAGCTTAGGAGAATAGACGGAACGTTTTAAAACGTTTAAAAACGAATCCATACTGCAGTTCGCTCGATTATCCTAATTACAAATAGAAGTCACGCGATATGATCGATAGAGAAATCGAAGCTTTCCTTACGGTATCGTACGCGTTACTCGTGAAACCGGAGGGAAACGTCGAAGGTTGACAAGAACCTGTTGCAAATCGACGAAACGATTTATACAAGGTGGCATCCTATTTTATCATTATGCTTTCATCATTCTCATCGGGAATGAAGGAATAATGTTCGAAGGAACAAATGCAAAGGAACGATCCTAATATTCTCAGTTTTATTGAAACAAATATCTTCGTTAAGGACGGTTTATATATTTTCTCATTCGATTGTTTATGACCGATGACATAAGCCATTGGCAATAGCAGCGTAAATAATTTTGCAAATACGTATTTGCACATATTCCGCAGCGAATATGTTAAATAATGAATAATATTACGATTCGTTTTTTTATAAAAAGAACAGAAATAGTCTTTGTAGTCAGATTGATATCATGGCAAAAGAAAAATTCTATATTCGTTAACCTGTATGGCGTTCGGTTAAGGAACACATTCTACGGAATTATTTATCGATTTATTCCGTCCTTTCTCGATCCTTTCCCTTATTCCTTGGTAGCAACGGAAAATCGTATCTATTTTAAGGGAAACGTGTTACGAAGGCACACCGGTTGCTATGGTCCTAACGATCATCACGTATGTGATCGTGCGTAACTTATCAAACAGTAATGATATCGTTTGTGTCTTCGAGAGAAGAAAAAATATGGTAAAAACGTAAAAAGTAGGAACAAGTAATAATACCGCTTTGTTTTCTCTTTGTTTTCTTCTTTCTTTATAATCGACGCTTCGTCGATTTTACATATATTTTATTTTCCAAACGATCATCAATAAGAGCTTATATTTCTTCGATCATATAAACTTCGTAAATTTGCATTTCTCAAGGAAAGGTTGGTCAACTGGCATTGGAAGGATGGAGTATCGTCTCGTAAAAAAGGACGGGTCCCGCGTATGGGAGGTTGCACCTCGCGACTAAGGAAAAAATCGATCGAGGTCGGAAACAAGGAATTCCCGAAAGGGGATTTCCTTCTGCCCCGCCGAATCCAACTACTACTTTTCTCCCTTTCTCTTTCTCCCTCTTTCCTCTTTTACAGCCAGCATTCCCGGTTCTCCTCTTTTCATCGTGCTTACTATCCTTCTTTTCTCCTTCATCCATAGCATTTCATCCCTCTCGTAACCCGCATCGTATGGTAGGAACATTGAACTGGGGATAGAATACACAAGAGAAAGGGAGAGAGAGAGAGAGAGAGAGAGAGAGAGAGAGAGAGAGGAAGAGACTACTATAATGTAGACAGTACTGTAATACCCTCAGTTTCGATCATGAAGAACAGTATCGATGTTACCATCGACGGTCAGACTCGTTTTGATTCTCAAAGTTGCACTTTAAACGAACGTACATATTTCTCTATCTCTGTGCTTCAACGTGTTTCCTCAGAAGGAAGCTTTAGAGTTGAAATGCGTTAGACGCAAAGTCGAATATAATGTAACTTTCAGTATGGAATTCCAAAGGACGTAGTTGGTACCAATCGTGAAACGAAAACCAGTACGCTAGGATTGAAATGTTTAGGATGCCAAGTAATGAGCTATGAGAAATTTCATTTTAGGATGTCTCTCGTCTATTTTATCAAATTCATATGCCATATTGAATACGCATAATTACTTTCATAGTTATTATTATCTTCAAAACGAAGACAATAATCTCTGGAATGGTCGTTTAACGATAATGATAATGGTAACCTTATTGTATAACTTCCCCTACCGGAATCATCGTCATCGCGTAGCGACTCCAGCCGGTAGCTGGGGAAAGAAAAATATCAGTCACTCTCGACACTCTGCAATTTTCTTTTCCTGATTCTTCTACTTTCTACGCCCGTCCATCTTACGGTCTTCTTATATATTATTTCTTATCCTCGCAGGACTGACGTATTAACCATACGTCCTGGCTCCCATCCCCGTGAGAAAAATGGCGCGAACATAGACAATGATATTTCATTTTGAGAGCCGATTCGCTCGCTCGCCGTGAATGCCGAAGAGAGAGAGAGAGAGAGAGAGAGAGAGAGAGAGCTCGTAAATAATCACTCTTACAAGCATACTCTCGATGAAACATCATTTCGTTGCGAACGAAAATAGTATTTTACCTTTTCTAATTTTTTATACAAGAAAATCCTTTGACTCTGATCATATGTTGATCATAAAATGGTCTTAAAAGCATTGAATACAGTTGGTATATATAGACGATTATTGAAATATGACGAGTTTTCATAAACAAACTTCTACTAATTTTAATGCGCAATAGGCACCAAACTAAATACGCACCACCGAACGCAGTGACGTATGTACATATATACATACGTGCTGCCATTCATTAAAGCGTTCATTTAAAAAAAAGCTGGCTTGTTATTTTCTATACAAACTAGTCTATACGTTTCTCGTGAACTTCGCTGAACAAAAAAAATAGAAAAAAAGAAAAAAAGAAGGAAGAGAAAGACGACGCGTAAGATAAAAATCTCCTCATCCATGATCATCCTCTGCTATCATCCTAATAACAAAGTTGTAAAAACGAACGTTCGCCGTCATTTTTTGTTGTTACTCCAAGAAGGTTTATAAAATTGTCAAGTGAACGATCGAAGCGAAATATGAAAAATGCAGAAACGAAAACCAGTCGATTTTTCGTGGTTCAAATAAATAGGGAATTTATTTGTTTCGAGGCAAAAGGGCAAATTGCGTTCATTCCCGCGCACGCGCGCGTGCTTACAATTTATCGAATCCAGATATATTTCGCGCGTTAACAACGCTCAAACGTCAACGGAATACTGTAAACTCGCTAAAAGCGACGTAAATAACTGCGTATGTAAATGGAAGTATGTAATTAAAACGTATAAATCAAGAGAGAAAGAGAGAGAGAGAGAGAGAGAGAGGGGTCCATGCCCGGCTCAGCAAATATAATGAATAAATAAAATCGTACGTTAATGAAAGACGCAAGTATATACATGAATTTGTTAGGTTTTTAAAAGAAAATATTTTAGAATCGCAAACGGAACGTACACGTTACTTGACGTTTCCTTTCAATCTTAATTGTTAATTTCAAGATTTAATCAGAACAAATGTACTACTTGTAATTGTTTATTCACTGTTCAAAGTTGTACAAATAATTTCTTCTGTAATCAGTAACTTTTTTGCCAAAGGATTTTTCTTTAATTAGTTAAATACGTTTTCTATGTGTATATCAATATAATAATGTTGAATATATACGAGAGAGTAACGAAATAATAGATTTCTGTTCTCTTTGAAATAATTTTCCAAAGTGCTCATCCAACTCAATATTTTACGTTTTGTAATCATTCATTACTTTACGGATTTTCAGCATCTACGCCTTGGAATTCTCTCTCTTTCTCTCTCTTTCTCGTTGATAGCAACGCTACCATAAATCGACGAGACTTGGAAAATTTTTGCACTTGTATGTGCATAACCGTGTACCGATTGATTTTCCCTTCCCATCGCATTTCCTCGCCGACCCCTTTCCTTCTCTTCATCGGGCTCGACCTAGACGCGAGCTCGTTTCAAGCTCGTTTCAAGCTCGTTTCGCATCGCATTTAATCGAAACTCTGATCGGGATATCTGGTGCAAGATACAACGTGGATCGTAGTAAAAAGTTTCAAGGAGTCACGGACGATCCCTAGGAGACTTAAACGTTTATTCTCTCGTAGTTCGTTACAGAGCGTTAGAGAAAGGTGTAGATGTATAAACGTAGAGATGTAGAGGAAAAAGGAAAAAGATAGAGAGATAGAATCGTAAAATATCAAGAGAAGGAAGATTTTCATCCTGGCAGCAAGTTTCTCAGCACGCTCGCTTATCACTCTCAGAAATACGCAATCTCTGTAATAACAAATTCCCAGGGTCGCGTGGTACTGAGCACTAGGTAGACCAAGCAAAGCCAGCCCTACTCCAGCTTCCTCTCCATCATTCGGTCCTGTCACATCGCCCATCCCTGGAATTTGGGTCATCTGCTTGAGGAGAGCACCGGAACACTGTCGAGAGATGGAAAGACGAGGGGTTGGCGGCTCGAATAAGGGCTGAGGCCTGGGAATAGAACGCTTCTAGCTTTTTTCCCTTCCTTTTTCCACTTTCCATCCTTCTCTCTCTCTCTCTCTCTTTATATATATATATACACACACACACACACACACACACACACATGTTGTATATATATATTTCGAGGCCAGGAATATCGGAGAACTTGCAGGTTACACTGTCTGTCTAATCCGGCAGCTCGTTTCATTAGGCCAAGGATTTGTCGGCAAGACGATGAATAAGGGCAGAGTGGATACCTCGAAAGCATCCGAGCTGCCCGGTCAATTTTGATATTACTCCTTCTCGAAGATCTGATCTCTGTGTGTTTACGATACGAAAGCTTAGAAAAAAGCTATGAACCAAGAGCTGTCTCCTTTCCTCTTTGTGTCTCTCACTCTATTTTTTTCGATAGGAAAGCCGATACCGCGTTCAAAGTCGATTTCCCGTAAATCGAAGTGCAATTCTTCTAGCGTGTTACGTTCGTGTGTCTAGCGTTCTCCTCGGAAATAAACTGCGATCGGTTTGCGAGCGTAAAAGCGACTGCTCTTACTAGGAACTCGTTGTTATTTAAATGAGAAGTCATGTTGCTAGTAGTTTCGATAGTTTGCTAACTCTATCGCAAACATTTTATTCCTATCGTCGAATAAAAAGAAAGCAAAGCATCATGATTTTTCCAATTTATCTCGAAGGAATTTGACGTTAGCTCGAAAGGATCATAAATCGGCTTTCATTTTAATGAACGAATATTCGTGATATAGGAAGAATAGAGATTATGATCTATGAGTATGAGCTAAACGCTGAACGTAGCGCATTACGCACACGCTGAGTCGGTAAAGCGTATAATACGCGAGATGATCTATCGCGTCTCGTTGCGATTGGTAATACTGCATAGTGAGTATAACGGGAGCTTATTTATCCCTATTGCCGACGTGATTAACACGTAATATATTTGACGATGTGTATTTTCATTATCTTTTAAAACCAAGCATATCCAAAAGCGTTGCTCAAATTATATTCGACCTTAAGAAATAAGAACGATGTTACAACGTTCGTCATGCATTTATTAAAGAAGCAAATATTTCTTAAATATTTACGTTGAAAAATTCTTAAGTTGAACTTTCTAAAAAAACGTCTCTCGTTCTTAAGCACGGCTTGCGAATGAGAAAAGAGGGAAACGAGAACAAATCTTATTACCTGTGCTATGTAATTTGGGTTAAATAATTTCATGTTTCATCTTATTTAAAAGTTCAAATGTCCAGATGAAGTGTGCATTTTTAATGCAAACACTTGATATCGTTGAGAGGTGCAAGTACGATGCATTTAAATATAACGTGTGGATCGCCAAAAGTCGCTATTGCATTAATCCCGTGAGCAGATATATCGTAATTGTATCTCATAAATCCTCATTGCAGATTAAAGCTTCTCTCAAACGTTGAAATAATTATATCCTACCTACATCGTATCGTATCGTTTTATCACACACACGTTTAAGATCGCCATGCAGAAGCTTTTGACTTACGACGAGATAACATTAACGTTAACGTACGTAAATAATTATTTCATCTTCTTACGTAATGTTTTCTTTCTTTTCTTATTATTCATAGAACGATGTATTTATCTTTCGAGATACTCGTAAGAGATAAACGCAATTAACAGCTAACCATCGTCATTTTAATTATACTTTTTAAACGTACGATACTCTTAAAATAGTGCGGCGCCTTTAAGCCTTTCGAATGCGGCCATTGAAAATTTACTTTCTAATGTAAACCTAATTATCTTTCGACCTCTAGTATGAATAATTTATTTTCCGATGTTCCCCTTAGCTTTGCACCGTTATAATTTTCCAAGTAGTGAATAAAATTACAGTTTCAACGTGTATTACAGTCTCAGTAATACACGTTAATTGCCGGCGGAATTATTTTTTTTTTTTTTTTCTTTTTATTGAAAAAATATTTAAGTCGGTCTAACAAAGAACGTAACGTTTATTCGATCGTAACGAGAAAAATGTTATCAATGATTATCAATGAGCGTCGAGTTAAAATAAGAGACGATTACTATATTTCATTGGATTTCTTATGACCTTATTTCTGTTTCAGAATCGTTAAGCCCAAATATCGGGCCAATCATCGTCGCTCCCGTTGGAAATCAAACCGCTGCGGTCGGTCGAGAAGTAGTTTTCTCCTGCAGCGTTCGAAACATCGGAAAGTTCAAGGTAAACGACATAAATGACGCCAAAGAAGTCATACCTATCGGTTTATCCTATATATCTACGATTCAGCAGCATCCAAATAATCTTTTTGAATCAATAATGTTCCGCCAAATGTAATAGTTCAAAGTAGTTTCGCGCGAGGAAAACTCGAATTTTAATATCTGCCGAAGCGTTCGATGAAGTTCATGAAAGGAATATTCCTCGAGACGTACATATCTCCTTCATATCGTGAAAATATTCATCAAGAGAAAAACAAAGAGAAAGATGGTAGATAATAGCGGGGAAAAAGAATATATGAAAATTACAATTGTCATAGAAACAATATATCTTCTTAGAACATTTCGATCCTTCATCAAATTCTTTATAATTCAACATTAATTTTGTATATAATATATTAATCTTGTAAAATAATTTTCTATAAAATTGACAAAGAAGTATATAAGTAAAATATTTCATGGTTTTTGTTTCAAAGTTTAATTGGAAAAAGATATTTTTTTATAAGCGAATTTTGAATAAGTATTATGACAAAGTGACAAGTTGATAAGCTTATTTGATTATTTCGTCAATATTCGATTATAAATAATCGTGAAACTCCGAATATATCACCGTTGATATGAAAATTCATCTTCTCCTCTTGGCAGAAAAATTGAATCGAGGCAAGTGAAAAATCTCGCCACGAATTCCTTCAACGACCTGTCTTTCTTGTCTGTCCCTCTCTCTCTCTCTCTCTCTCGCACTCACTCTCATTCCCTACCACCACCAGCGTTCTACCACTTAGTCTTCATATCGCGTTTACGTGGCCGCAAGTAGCTCGTTCAAAAGTAAAACGAATCGCGCTGACTCGGTACGATTTTAACCCTTTGCGGTTTGACGTTCGCGAGTGTGAATGAACGCTTCAAATGGTATATATACTTTTTCTATATATATATATATATATATATATATACTTTATAAAGTTTCTTTTTTTGATTTCGAGCAATAGCGCTTGACTCGAATTATTTCCAGCGCGGATCAATTTTTCGTTGGTATGTCACCATGACTGTCGAAGCGAGAAATTGAATTATCTTTTATTTTCTTAAGACAACAAGGCGTCATTAACGACGATCTTTTCGATTAGGATCTATTTGTTCCGCGGAAAGAAAGACGAAAAGAAAAGAGATAAAAAAAGGTATAAAGTCGAAGAAGACAGATAGGATAATCGAGAAAAGCAAAGAAAAGAGAGCAACTATGGAAAGGGGCCAAGCGAATTTTAGAAGAGTAGCGAGAGAGAGAGAGAGAGAGAGAGAGAGAGCGACGGAGAGATCATAGCGACAGATTCCAGATCGTAAAATATCCAGCTAGATGAAATATTCGGCTCATGGAAAGAAGTTCTCGGTCTCGAGTAAGGAAGCTAGAAGGTAGAAGTAGCAACTATAGCATCGGAGAAGGCTGCTTGGGATTAAGATAAGCCAGGGGTACCAGTGAAAGCTTTCGAATAGTTTCCGGAAGCCCCGTTACGATAAAGCCTTCCAACCCGATACGCTCTCTATTTTAAATTCTAATTCCGTCGCGAGCAGCCGCAGGACACAATGAGTAAAGGCGCGTAAAAGCAGGCGCAAGCACGATGCCGCTTCCTGGATCGAAACTATGACCCTCGTAGGTCTGGCAAAAGCCGAGAGCTTTCCTACCCCATTCATCGAGTTTTCAAGCATCGTGACGAAGCGCCTAAGCCGTCACGCGTTTAATACGGCTCCCGTAAAGACGTTTAACATGCCGATGATAGATCGCCCGCATAAAATAGTACCCTATCCATTGGGAAAATATTTTATTTTCATTTTTCTCCCAGCACCCGAGGATACCCCCGGTGAAATTGTTTTTATTTTTGATGAGAAAAGTTTCTTAAGATTTTCAACAATAGATTGTTTACACTCGCATTATCGCGATCGCGTTAACGTTTACTCCGGAATGCAGAGTATTTCACCTTCGACCAGGGAATTCATGCAATAGATGCGAAGCCAAAGTCGAGAGCAAAGTCTTGCGTTCTAGTCCCCGCGGCGTTTCTATCCGCATCGATCGCTTCTATTCATAAAGCTAAAGCTTCGAGTTTCCAATTTGATCGAAACTCGGCTAATTCGTGGAATATTATCGAGGAATAAAAAGAATTACC
Organism: Vespa velutina; assembly: GCF_912470025.1. Taxonomy (NCBI): domain Eukaryota; kingdom Metazoa; phylum Arthropoda; class Insecta; order Hymenoptera; family Vespidae; genus Vespa; species Vespa velutina. The sequence continues at coordinate 5,100,827 of NC_062201.1, forward strand.
GCCGAGCACTACGGAAATTCGCTAATTGCTAATTGATTTGATTTAAACCGAAGTGATTCATTCAAAATGATGCGCCGATTATGAGTGCGCGCTTGCGTGTGATTATGTCTGCGTGGATACTCAGCCGGCTTACGTTAATTTCAATCAATTATTGAAATTTTAATTTGTTAGACGATTCGTGGTATCAGTACCAACTATCATTTTTTAACGTTGGATTTCGGAGCTCAACGTACAGGCTCATACATTGTATCAACATATATAGAATTATTATTGAGAAATCGTAATACCATTCAATGTCCATTTAAATATATGCAGGTAGATCTTTTCATATTTTTATATTCCTCTCGTCTAGTCTTCTAAACGAAATCGGCCGGTGGAAATGTAAAGGCACGCAAAGACGAGAGAATTTATCTTGATTTCGTGGCACATCGAGTCATAGCAATCTGACGATCTCGGCTATCGTCGAAATATCTTCCTTCCATGTATCAACGTTTTAACAAAATGTATGTCTTCTAACGGAAGATCCACGTGTAGTAGTCGTCGATCGAAATACGAAGGAAGAGAGAAAGCTACGTTTCTATTACGTTGCATTCGAGATAATTTTGTATGGCTTTTTCATATTACACAACTCGGTTATCTCGCTACGCTATTACCTCGTAATGTCGTGCTCCGTTACGATACGTAACGATAACGATATAATAATAGAACTGCGACATTGTGGTAGAGGAAATGTTATTACCAAGTTTAATATCGTTCGTAGATTCGTGCTAGCTCGTACACTCGAGCAAGAGTTACAAGGAAAATTCGACATTGATGCTTCGACCGTATGTGGGCCCCCTCTCTGCTAAATTCGCGAATCAATGTAGAGATCGGCATACGAATTGAGTTCTACTCTCGAAAGTGCTTAATATGTTTTATTTCGAATGATCGTCGCAAAGTCGATTAGATATATATATATATATATATACTCCATAAAATATTTCGATCGATGTTTCCTTTCGTTCGTAATTATTTCATTTCACAACTTTAATCTAAATTCTAGTTCCTACCGGTATCGTCGAATGTCGGTGAAGCGACAACACCAAAGCCATTTTCGAGACGAGACACAAACTGTGTTTCGAAAATCGAGTTTGGCAGATTATTACTGTCCTAGATGTATCATCGTCGGCCAACTTTTACGTTAGCTCAAATAAATGAGATATCCTCATCCTCCTCCTCCTCCTACTCCTCCTATTTCGCTGGCGATCGCGAAGGTAGTGATAAAACGTTAATTAAGAGACTGCCGTGATGTTCGTGAAAGCGATGGCGGTTGTCTGTCAGTCTTGGGAAGATTCATACAAAAGTTTGCCAAGCGCATTTTACATGAACTTTATGTGTATGATTAAAAGGAATAGGGGGCATGGTGCAGGGTCGCGGAAAGTATATCCGAAAGTAGGTTAACAATTACACGCTACCATTATTTAGCGTGATCAAAAATTTCACATTTATTTGGACAGAAAAAAAAAAAAAAAGAAAAAATATTCCGTTACAACGTTCTTTTTTTCATGAAAACCGTCACGTTTCCTTTCTTCCTATCAAAAGTAAGTAAATACGCGAAACCTAGATACGCTTCGACATTATTTTAGTCGAATGACAACACAGAAATAGAATTTATATTAAACGTATTACCAATCTCTAATTTTTCACTTAAGTAAGCTCTCTCATCGCCGAATCGATGACAACATGGTTAAATTCTTTCCTCCGATAATCCAATTTTAAAGAACTTAAAACGTAGAAGACCGATTGTCTTGGATAGCGGATAGGAAAATGAAGAAAAATACTAATCGATTAAGAGCTACTCGTTACTGCTTTCTTTTACTTTTTCTTTTTTTTAAAACGAACTCAAGAATACTGGCTGGAAGTTTGCCTTTTTAATTCATTATTTCATTCTTTGAATATACATTTGCGCGACTTCACATTAGCCACTTACGGTAACCACGGATCTCGTACGCACGGTAACTATTACACACGTACCGAGTGTACAATGTGTCGTACGAACGTAATACCGGCTCAGCTTAAAATTTCTCATTGTAATATAATATAATACCGGCATCCTGCAGTTTACTATTTACCGCAACGCGCGATGCAACGCACCATAGTCCAAAAGGCAAAACATGGGCGCGCAGCGTCGCGCCCAGTCCACATATACATTATATGAAAAGGAAGGGAGGAGAGCGAGAGAGGAATTCATGAATTGCAATGCATTCTACGCGGTAAAGAGGACATTTCGACGAGCACGGTATACCACGTAGCGTCACTTCCTATGTACGAAAATGAGAAGAAATAAATTACGCGTATAACGAAATAGAGACATTTCGAGGTATACCGTTTAAAATGGAAAGAGCAGTGGTTAGCAAACATTTTTCAACAAATATTGGAATTTATAACATGGTATAGATTGACTGCGTCAATTGAAGCAACTCCATGAACGTAAGTGAAAAGAATAGTTATTAAATGAAATTAAGTGAACGTGAGATAAATAATTCGTTTCGTAATCAGAGGCCCCATTGAATGTTGCAGGTTGCATGGCTGCGAGCCTCGACCAGACGGTTCTGACGGTCCACACGAGAACGGTGACGCACAATGCGCGTATCTCGGTCTCCTACGAGACCGGCAAGTATAATTCCGGCTCCGGTGCTTACGTACCCGGCGCCTTCGGTGTGACAGGAAGTAGCCAAGTTACGGAGGAAGTCGTCAACGGCACGTGGCGCTTGCACATTCGTCAGCTGAAGGAGTCCGACAGGGATTGCTACATGTGCCAGATCAACACCAGTCCAATGAAATCCGAGTTGGGTTGCGTCGACATACTCGGTGAGATCCTTTCAATCACTATTATTTTCTCTTTCCTTGTTTTTCCTTTTTGTTTTTACACTGTTTCCTCTTTCTTCTTTTTCTTTTTATATTATCGTGAAATTTTTGTTTGACGATACAGCACGGATAAAATTTCCATCTCTAGCTTAATGAAAGGAAAAAATAAAACCTACCTACCGTACACTACATGTATGTACGTTTCTCTAGTCGAGAAAAGAGGATTTCACTAGATTTTTTCTTTTTTTTTCTCTCTCTTTTTTGTTTTTTTCCTATTTTTCCTTTTTTTTTTTTTTTTTTTTCCACAAATCTGAAAAGCTCGGTCCAAGTTTCCTCTTTTGGATACCAATCGATCGTTTTCTTTTCCTATTTCCTTAATCCGTAACTTTTTGAACCAGTCGGATTTGGTAAGCGGAACTTTCTGCGAAGTCGCTCCTCATCCGCGCCTTCTCTCGCTCTTTTAAGTCCTTTACGTTGAGCAAACATTTGCGTTCGTCGACGCGGTATGATCACCGTAAACTCTTTTTGACATTTCGAGCCTTTCACTCACAAAGGAGTACTTACCTCTTTATTTTACTAAAAAGCTCTTCTTTCCTTTTAATATTTTTCTTTGTAATTACGAGTCCATGCTGATAAGAAAGTTGCAATTCACGGCTCACCAATCTCGTTACGTATCCAAAGTTACGTGACCGTTTAAATTTGCCCTCCATGAGAGATCTAAATCTCTCTCTTTCTCTCTCTGTCTCTCTCTCATCCTCCTCCTCCTCCTCTCCTCCTCCTCCTCCTCCTCCTCCACCTCCTCTCCCTCCCTTTCTCTCTCTCTCTCTCCTCTCTCTCTCTCTCCTCTCTCGGCTAATTTATAACCGACGTTTGTACGATCTTGATATACGTAAAATAAGTGCTCTAACGATAGAGTAAAGAAACGTTTTCCTTCGCGCAAACGCGAAAGTGTGAAGAATTTAAGCGATCGCGTGCAAACTTTGCGGTAACTTGAACGTTTACGTATAAGCTATATGGAGCGAGAAATGGTATGGTAATTTGACGATCAATTTTTCTACCGCGAATATGAAAGTAATTTGTTCGGCAGTGGTATGAAATCGTTAGTCGGTTTCCGTACGGATAATGGCTTACTATTGGCGACGTTGATTTATAGGCGATTAATTCCTTTTAATGGAAATCATTTCTATTGCCATTCAATTATTGCCTTCTGGAATAAGCTTCGACTAAGTTTCCTAATAATTTCTAATAATTCGTCAAATTCATATAATTTTATAATGACGTATAACTCGAATGAATATTAATATAAATATCTCATACGCAAAGTATGTAATCGTCGAAGGTGAAAAAAAGATCGTAGACTTTTATTTCTTAAAATATCGAAGGTCATGCTTAATACTTATTCATGACCCATGACTAATAGTTCGAATTCAGGATGACGAGTCTATCTCTCGAATGGAAATAATCTCGTACACGAATAAATATATCGGGATATTAATTTTCCTTCGACTCGAAACGGTTCGTTGAGTCGGCTCAAATCGACGCCGGTGACAGAGCAAATCATCGTGAATTTCAGAACGGTCGTCGTTTTCAAGTGAGGGGAAAATAATTTCTTCGTCGAGAGAACGGTGATTTCTCGGCTGAGAATTTAATAAATGCGATCGACAGAATTTCTTCTCTCTTCCTCTCTTCTTTTTCTTTTCTCTTTCCCGCCCCCCCCCAACCCCCTCCATTCCTTTTTATTCCTTTTTTCTTTCCCAAAAGCGTTGCATTCGCGCAAGACGAGCGCATACGTAGGCCGACTTCTCTTGGTAAATTATTTCCTTTTATTGCCACCTGGGACGAGGAAATATTATATTTTTCTCGGAAGAAACGACGGAGAAATATTTTTCTTACGATGTCCCAACGCCCTATACCTTCCAACGTGAATTTCTACCATTCACTGAGTTCACATAATCGTTCGTTTTGCATAAATATGCGTGGATGAGATCGTGCGCTTATCAATTTTTCAAACGTTCTCTAATTTTTCAGATTTCTACTAGATTTATAAATATATCGTTATAAAGTTTATTATAAAGGAAAGATTCGATGTAATTGATACGATTTTAAAAGAGAGATCAAAAAGAAATTCGATTTTCTCAAAAAATCGGTTATAGGATAATAATGCGCGAAACAAACTTACTATTGCAAGTTTCATTAGCTTTTATGAGGACGTACACACGGATATGATTGAGAATCAACCGCGAAATAATATACTTAGTTTTCTCAATACCTTATTATCGCAAAAAAGCTGTGTCGCGAAGAAATGACTCGGGGACTTCCCTATAAAATATCATTATGATTAATGGCTTTGCTTTTTTCTATGGCCAATTGATTATCTCTTTTCTTTACGGGAACTTGATCGATCGCTGTCACGACCTCGAGGTTAGGGCCAGCGTAAATTTCTTGAATTTTAAGCTCGATTCTTTTCATTCGCGTGAATCTACCGGTCGGATGGTGGGTGTACTTTTTATTATGCAAAGGAGAAGAGATAGTACTTTATTTTCTCTTGTTACATTAACGTATAAAGAATACGACGTATATCTATCCTTGGTTGGTCGACTTGGTTGGAGCGCATCGAATTAGGGTAGATAAGTACTCGTCGTCTGACTTAGCCAAGATGTTTTGCACTTTCTCAATCTTCTTACATTACGTTAAACCAACGATCATGGTCAACGGTGATAATTATTACGATCTTGGCTCGGCTTAGCCATTAACTCTTAACTCTCCACTTCATCTTTATCTCCGACGAAGCTGAATCGAGTCTAATTATACCAGACTACATATTAACGACTATCTCATTACGAAGTTCCTTCTCGAAAGCTGACGGCTTGTAAGGGTTTACTTTCGTTCTCTCCCCCCCCCCCCCCCCCCCCCCCCTTCTCTCTCTCTCTCTCTCTCTCTCTCTCTTGTCTTTACCTGCTCTCGAAACTTTATTAAAGTACCTCTCATTTTTCCGGTTCATGGTTTCATCCCAACTGAAAAATAATGGAAAGATATACAGGAATTTTTTGAAGATACTATCATTATGATAGCTATACGAGAGAGAGCGTGACGAAGCTATTTCGGGAATAGTCAGCCATCGTTAATTCATTTTTCGCGAACGAAAATCGATCGGACGCTTCCCAGCCTGTAAGTTCGGCTAACGTCCCACATTTTGTGTAATCAATCATCTCCGGCAGTAGACACTGACCCCGCGTGTTCTTCGCGTGGGTAAATTACGGTATGTAACAACAAAAAGAAAACGAAGGAAAAACAGAAATGAAGAGAGAGAGAGAGAGAGAGAGAGAGAGAGAGAGGGAGAGCTGTAAGAAAGAAAGAAGGGAAGAAAAAATAAAAGAAAAAGAAAAGGGGCCACGAAAAATATTGCTTTCGCATATAAGCTTTTTGCTCATCTCTCTTCCTTCCTACGAGTTATTAAAAAATAATTCTTTTCTTTATTACAGTTCCACCGGACATAGTATACGGAGGTGAAACCACCGCGGATCTAGCAGTTTCGGAGGGTGACAACGCGACCTTGAGCTGCAGAGCAACCGGCCGACCAACTCCGAGAGTGTCATGGCGACGAGAGAAGAACGAGCCCATTTTCATAAGGGCCTCTTCTACCGGTATATAATGAGACTATAAAGCCTCGAGAATATTTTCTCGAAGCTCAACCGGGCCTTTTCTTCTTTTTCTTTTTCCTTTCTCTCATCCTTCTTGTTTTTCTTCTTCGTGCCACGAGAGAGTCGCAGAACGAGAAGAAGGTTTAATTTTGTTTGCCTCGGCTTACCGCCTTACCGCCTTTGCGAACCGTCTTTTCCTCTCGTGGTCCAGACCATCGTCTTACTTCTCCTTTATTTCTCGTCTCTCGTTCTTTCAACGGTCTATTCTATTCTTACGTTTATTTCCTTTATTTCGTAACGATCGCATGCTTTCTCTGTGCTCAACGCGTAGATCTCTTCCCTAGCTCAAGCACAAAGCACGGCGACGTATTTATTCTCGTTCATATTAAAGCTCTCTCTTTCTCCCCCTCCCCCCCTCTCTCTCTCTCTCTCTCTCTCTCTCTCTCTCGTGATTTCTTTCTCCTCTTTTGCACGTCCGTACGCCATGTTTCTTCGATATCGAATTTTCAATATATTAGGTAGTTATGCTCTTGCCGATGCTTTTTGCTCGAATATTTAATTTTTATTCGTACGGAGAGGCGAAAATCATTTATTTGGTTTAGAAAAATTTTACGTGATCAATAGAGATCGTAGCTCGTGCTGCTCGTGCTGTAATTAACGAAGATACGATAGGTATGTATTATATCGGAATACAATAAGATGAACTTAAAAACGATATAACACTTTAATACTTGAAACTTTTTGAGCTTATTGATTAGCTCTAAAAAAAAAAAAAAAATATCTTTCTCATGTTTGATCCAATATAACTCTATCGGACATGTAATATTTAGTGGATATCAGTCATCAACAATGAACTTGTTTTCGGATATTTTATTCATATTCTAAAAGCAGAACATTTTTTTACATCGAACGTAGCTCGCATTAACAAAGACTCGCCTCTTTTCGCGCAGCTATTTTCCATATTTCCTCGATATCGAGACTTTGACGTAAATCGAGTTTCATCGAGAAAGGCAACTCTTTACAGGCGGATATTCGGAGCTCCCTTTATGCTCACGTTCGATAGCCGTTTATTTACAACTATAATACATATTTCTTTGAAAAGTTTTCGCGGCTTCAGGAATGCATCGTGAATGTTTTTAGTAGCCGAGAACTTATCTCAAGAAAGAATATATATGTTTTCTCGGTAGCTACAATGAGAAGCAATAATAATGTCTCTTGGAATATCCTTTTCATTTTTTTCGATTTTTTCTTATTCACGGTGAAAAGAAAAGAAAAGAAAAGAAAAGAAAAGAAAAGAAAAGTAATAGAACACATCCAAGTACTAAGCTTTATTATTAGACATTTTTTACGGAAGAAGATTCTGACTCGTGTAGGCGGTAAAGCAACGTCTGGGTAGCCAAAATATTAAGGGTTCGTGCAACGATCTAGCGATATTAATAGGGTAATTAGTTGATAGTCCTCGAGAGAACCGATGGGAAGCAGGTGTGCAAGGAATATGCACTCACGCACCGCATGCATCTCTTTGGAGTCTTTGCACGATCGAGTCAGCGACTGCAAGTTCTATAATCTCTCTCTCTCTCTCTCTCTCTAGCCGCAGCGGAGAATTTCATCTAACGGCTGTACCAAGTATACCAGTTTAATGTCGATAACGTATTCTTCTGTGTGAACATTGTTGCATAAGTATCTATCGATCGAAGCATGGGACGTTTCCTTTTTTCTTCTCGCTCTTTCTCGCTCTCTCTCTCTCTCTCTCTCTCTCTCTCTCTAATCAGAAAAAACAAGACAAAAGGCGCCTTATCTCAATGCTCGATCGTGAGTCGTTCGTCGAATATAAAAATTGTTTTCCCGAGGCGATTGACTGTCACCTGTCGAATTATTTTTTCCGCGAGAGGCACCGTCTCCTCTTTGAAACGGCAAAATGGATAGAATAAGAAGAAGAGAAAGAAATGGGAAAAGAAGTAAACAACTGAACAAGGGAAAGAGGCTTTTGCGAAGTAATTAAAAATAAGACAAAATCTGACCGAGTTTTCTCGTTTCAAAACGATTCCGTCAATAATTCGGTAATACCTCCGGTAACGCTCATTGATTATTTTTTAGCTCATTCATCGTAATATATTCGTTTGAACGAATTCGAAACAAGCTCTGTCGTTCGCTCGTGCGATAACGAAGTGTAACGAGGATAAATAAAACAGAAGGAGGGAGAGAAAAATAAGGAAAGAAAGAACAACGGAAAACTATGAAGAAGAGTTTGCGTCTGGAAATATAACGATGCAGCATCAGTTGGATGGTCACCTTCTTTATTTCTTGACATTTTATTACGTCTCGCTGACCCATAGCGAAAACGTTGCCTTCAACCCGAAAGTACTTGTTTCTTTTTTTCTAACTGCTACGTACATACGTACACCTTCCTTCCTTTTCCTTTTTTTTTTTTTTTTTTTTTTTTTATCAGACAAATTGGATAATTGGATGATACTTGTTTATACGAAGTAGAGAAACGTGCACGCTTATTTTTGTATGAGCGTAAGTTCATAGCGACTAAAAAAAAAAAAAAAAGAAGAAAAAAGGAAAAAAAGGAAAAACAAACAAAAAAAAAAAGAACAGAAAAGAGAAAGAAAGAAAAAAGGAAATGGAGAGAGAAGCTAATTAGCGCCGTGAAATGTGGCACGCGGGACGTATGTAAATTAGAAGTGAAAACAGTTTTCTTTCAAGAATAGCTTACATTCGAATAATGGCCTTTCCGAATAATCAAAAACTTTACTCGACGCCTCGTCTCGCTTAGTTAAGAACAGTTTTGAATAATTCAATTGCACTTGAATGTGACACCGTTGGAAAAGTCAACGACGAATGCTCGCTCGTGTCAGTGTATCGCGTAAATTCGAGATATGTAGATCGTCTCAGAGCGATTTGCGTTAGGATAATACGTTTTACGATTTTGATAAAGAATCGGCTTAAGAAGTTTCGTACGAAAGATAACTCTTCCATTTTTACCTATTTGTATTTTTTTTCTTTTCTATTCTCCCGGGCCCACCCCCCTCCCGTCCCTTTAAGTTTACAGTTAGAGAAACGAAATATATTGCGCGAATTCCTTTAAAATGTAATAACACAATGTGTTATTAACTTAAATTAAATTCGATCCTTTCTTTGCCCGATCGTTCGTTAAATAAACGTTTTATTATTGGAAGAAAAAATGTAATGACACAAAATTTGTCGTAAGGGAATATTTTTCTTTTTGTTTCTTTTTCTTCTCAAAAGAAACGGCAAGAGAAAAAAATGTAGCCATTATCGCTTCCATCAACGTAACTCCCAACGATTTATCGTCATTCATTGAACATTTATATCGTTCGCCATGCTTCGAGTTCTGGACTGCTCGGAAACGGAGAACGTCTGCGTTGAACAGCCGATATAAACTCCGTACTTGCCGCGATAAACGCAAAACCACGGACGTACGTCGTTTCAACTTTTTATCGCCTTAGGTAGATACTTTGTGCTTCCTGGCAAAACTAGGGGAACTTTTCGAAAATTATCTCGATTCCTTTATATCGTTCTACTGCCTTTGCGTGGGATTCTTGAAGACGAACGATCGTAAATCTTTAGCGAGGAGAGATGGAAAATCCGGTGGAACGGAGCCTATTCCTATACGCATTTTAAAATATTAGAGGAACATAATTCGAAGGGAAGGGAAACGTTTCCCGAGGTAGAGGATATCAAAGAGCAAGGAAAAATCTTCATATTCGTTCGGTGCGTATATTTTCAACGTTGTAAGTGCGAAAATAATTTACGAAAGAAGAAGAGCAAAAGAGAAGAATCAAGGGTCGGTTATCGACGGGTCTTTTTTGCGCGATATTCCAGTGCCAAGAAAGGCTCGCGAGTCAGGTAGGTGCAAAGTCGAGAGGCAGAGCATTTTCGAACGTGAGTACACAGATTGGATGTAAGAACAGAGAGGAGTGGGTATAACGAGGAAGGTCGTTGAATCAAGTTCCACTTCTTGAACTCTCTCTTCGAAGACGGTTGGTTGGTTGGTGGGCTTACGTGGAAGAAGAATAGAAGGGGAAGGTGCTGGATGATGTTCGAGCGTGTGGTAGTACGCCCGTTCGAAGAAGAAACAGAAGGGAGAGAATCCTCTTGATGGTACTTGTAGCAGCCCAGTGTGTACGAACGTCTACCGCGGCTTCGGGCTGTGTCTTGAAAAGTAGAACTAGCTTGTGTCTTGGTGTGTACGAGCTAAAACGTGTAACAATAAGACGCAAAGAAGAAGATGCACATACATAGATGAACGCAACGATAGTCGCTACGAAGATAGTTGTTCGAGTTGGCAAAACTTTGGCCGACGTAGTTTTCCCTTAACCCGTCTCTCTCTCTCTCTCTCTCTCTCTCTCGCTCTCTCTCTCGCTCTCTCTCTCTCTCTCTCTCTCTCCTCCAATTCCTCTCTTTTCTTGCAGCTAAAGTATTTTTCAGTACGGCCTTATCAACGTTTTCCTTTCAAAGGATGAAACCACAGATGGCAAAACCAACGATGCCTCCTTATTCACTCTCTCTCTCTCTCTCTCTCTCCCTCTCTATTTATCTATCTATCTATCTCCCTCTTGCGCCTAAGTTTTGCGCGCGCGCGAGTAAGCTTCTCCTCTACCCTACACCGTCTTTCTTACGAGCTCGGCAAACTCGTTAGCGCTCGCTCACTTAGCGAACTCGTTAGAGCTGCCTAAGTAGTGAATTAAGCATATATCTTTCTCGTCTCTTCTTCTTTCACTTCTAGTGTTTGCGCGTTTAGTTTTGCTCCTGGTACTCTGCCTCGTACTCCTTCGTCTTCGTCCTCGAAGCTTTTACTTCTTAGCTTTCGAAACTTGAGATTTGCTTTATTGAACTAGTTCTACTAGTTATCGAGAAAGATACCATGTTTTTTCAATAACACGTTTCTAAATACGTATGTACGTAAAAAGATTCGAATTACTAGTTTTTATTATAGAGAACAATTTTAGCGTGGCTCAACACGTTTTTGTTATTCTCGAGAAATTGCAACAGTTTGTTTTTTCACACGTAAATGTTTTCCTCTAATTTCGCATGCATCCAGCCTTAATGAGCGCAAAATCGGATAATGAAAGTTTGCAAACAGATTGAATTTTTCATCGGCCCAACGAGGTATATCGAAATGGTTACATTTACGGCGATTATTTCTGTATTCGCGTCGATGCGATGTTAAATCGGTCCGGATCGATGCCATGACGCTTTATCGTTATTAATTCCTCTTTTAACGTGCGTTATCATCGAATTTCGAAAACGCACGAGCGCCGAAGATCAAAGTCGATTTATCGATATTTTTAATCATTTTTTTTTTTTCTCTCCTCCCGTTCTTTCGTTTACCGCCAATTATTCAACGCACACAGAAACACTACTAACATGAAAAGAATTAATAGAAAAAGGGTATAATCGTGCGATCGCTCGCCAATAAAATTACCGTCACGTACTTTAGTCGTTTAACGCGCTAACGTATTCCGTTTCGCGGCTAACGTCGAGTCACTTATATTACCGGGAGAACGTTTATATCTACGTTCCATGAGAAAGTTGGGCCAATTACAAGGAGATGTCTTTATCTCGCTTCATCTTGATGGTGTTTCTAATGGTACGAAAAAATATTCAGGACATATAGCGAGAAAAGTCGTACGTCGTTTCAAATATTACTGATGATGACTCCGATTATCGTTAAACGAAATCGACCTATGCGGTCGTATGTCCTTAAATTATATTAATTCTTTATTGGTAATGAAATTTTAATCGAGGGAGAAATAAAAAATGAATTGCACGTATGCAGCTCGAAGGATGACGTGACATCAGAATCAAAAGAAAAGAAAAATAAAATGAAGATTGTCGAATTGAAGCGACTTCAAGCGACTTTTCTAAATCTTTTTGATCTTTCGACTAGTAACTCCGAGTAGTAACGAGTTACGTGACTAGTCAAATATATCTCTTATCTTATCGGTGATAGAGAGTTCAAAGAGAGTAAGAGAAAAAAGGGGGTTAACGTTCGATCGATGTTAAGGTAGGAGGAAGGAAAAGAAAAAGAAGAAGGAAAAAATGGTAAAAGATGAGAATAAGGGGTTGGTTTTGGAATGGTAGAGAAGGGATTGGTATTAAAGACGAAAGGAAGGAAATACGACGCGACAGTAACGTTTTCTTACGTGCGCGCAGGTGGAAGCACTTTCGAGAAGCACGAGAACTACAACGGTTCCCTCCTGCAATTCCATCGCGTCGAGAGACGACAAATGGGGGTGTATCTCTGCATCGCCAGCAACGACGTGCCGCCGGCCGTTAGCAAGCGAGTGATGCTCGCCGTGAATTGTAAGTTCCCGTTCCTTTCTTCTCTCTGATTTCCGATCGTGACCTCTCTTTTCTACCGCGAACTTTCTACTTACGGACGTATGTACGTACATACATACCTATGTATGTACTATACCTACGTACGAGAAGAACGAATTGTCCTCCTACAATCGTTGCTTTGTGTTTGGATTGCGTGGCTGTCTCTGTGTGTACGTATTTGTGTGTGACGTAACGACCTGGCACTGCGGAAACGACGCGTCCGTGCAAGGTGGAAGACGCTGACCGTCGACTTCGACCAAACTCCCTTCCACCCTTTTCCTCCCTCTTACCCTTTATCCGACGATCTCTTTATCGATCACTTTTCCAATTCTTTCCTCTTCTTTTCCATTTTTTTCTTCTAATGTCGCCTTTGAAATTTCTCTCTCTCTCTCTCTCTCTCTCTCTCTCTCTCCTCTCTTCAACGTAAAGCTTTGATGTTGAATTAATCCCATCGTATGCGGGCTTCCGCTGTTCGGTACAAAGTTCACCTATTAATTACGCTACTGTCATTTTCATAATTGCGATACTTCCGGTTCATTGTTCCGATCACAAAAAGATGTAACGGGATTTTGTCCCGTGCGTTAAAAGAGAAGTTTCTCCAACAACGGAGATTATTCGCTGATAATACTAATATGTGCTTTAACAAAGTACATATCTTTATCTTCGTTCTTTTCCATAGTTTCCAGGAGATAAACGGAGAAACTACAATTGTAAGGCAGAGAGAAAGAAAGAGAAATCAATTTGTTCTTCGGTTACTGTCCTCCGTAGAGTACGAGAGAACAAGAACGGTTTGTTTGCGACTTCACCCTGAAATTTTAGATATTACTACGGATAACTAAGTTTGCGACGGAGAAACACGGTTTATGGGTTCGTCAGTAGGTTCGTCAGGAGGAAGTCGTCTTACGTACTTAATATCTCTCCCAAGGTTGTTTCATTTCCTCGGCTACAATCGACTTTCTCGCATTGGTTTCGTGAAAATCCTTTTTAAATATTCTATACTTTCTCGATCGATAATATGGCCGATGCAACGAGATGAGCTTCCTGCTTAAGATGCCTGCCATTTGAATTTTCTTTTCTTTTCATTTATTACAATCAGAATACCAAGTATTTCTTTGAATTCTCTTTTACAACAGGTAATTCAACAACTCATTTGAAATTAACGAAAGAGATAGAGAAATATAGAAATTGATTTTCTTTTTTTTCTCTTGTGTTAAAAACTTTAGGAATATCAAACCGTACATACTTCCTGAACTCGCAAAATTTGATAGGGGAAGCTGATTTCGGAGGGTTTAAAACGGACGACGAGGTAAATCGATTGCGTCGGCGAGTCGCTTCAATGCGGACTTCGAAACGACTGTTCCGAGAACATAATTCTATCTCTTTCTCTTTCTTTGCCTCTACGCTTCTCTTTCGCGTATTCTATATATTTCTATATATATTTCCCTTTACCTGTGCGGTCCTTCGTTTCCAGAGCCAGTTTTGTTTCCCATTAAGATACTGCGACGAGAAATAGCAATGTGCGTAATTAAATTGGTTGCTTCGAGTATGATTAGAAGAAAATATAGAACGTCTCCTCTCTCTCTCTCTCTCTCTCTCTCTCTCTCTCTCTCTCTCTCTCTCTCTCTCTTCCTCCCTCTTTCCTCCGCTCCTTTTACCTTTATCTCTTTGATATTACTAGTGAATTAAACATGGAATTGGAGTGCACTCCTAGCGCCGAAATAAGCTCCGTCTTTAGTTTATGGAAATACAAACGAACATCTTCAAACTTCATATAACCTTATAGTACTTTTGATATCTTACATGATTAATTTCAGCCCCAACTCGTGCCATTTGAACGGAATCGGAGATCATAATTCTAAATACCCAGTCTTTCAGAGTCATGGATATTAGACATTTATTATATTAATACAAAATGATTCGATAATCGTCTTAACGTATTCATTGACACGAGTTACCTGTTTCATCAGAGATATTTTTATCGTTAGAAAAAATAAATAAATCGCATAGAAAGAATTTATTTATTGAGTTCGATCGAACGCACAGTAGTTTCTCTCTTGTTATATTATTCTAGTTATATTAAATGTCAACGATAAACATAAGTGAAATATCGAAAACGATCCTGTTACTTTCTCGTGGACATTTCCTAAACATTCTATGGATTATATGTAATATTTATATGTAATATCGTGTGCGCATGGAACAACGATGAACGATACGAATTATTCGAAAAGTTCTCTCAAATCTACCCATTGAGAGAGAGAATACTTGTAGCCTGGGAAAATTCGAGTTTGACACAGTCAAAAGCGTATTAACGTCCATCGCGTGTCTTCTATCTTATCTCTTTGGATTTACGTTTCGCGTTAGTAACTTCTGTAAATGGACGTGTATCTACTCCTTTCAAATGGATCATGCATATTTACGAGATAAAATCTCGATTGGCATGATAATCGTCGGGTTGCGTCTTATCTCGCGATATTTATAATTCAAGGGCTAAACCGTACAGTTGGATCGTCGAAATTAAAAAAGAAATTGATATTATTTAATCGTATTATATCTAATTTTCTTAGTCGCACCCACCGTGACGGTACCCAATCAGCTATTAGGCGCACCTTTGGGCACCGAGGTAACATTGAAGTGTTACGTCGAGGCTTTCCCAAATACGATTAATTATTGGGTGAAAAATCATCGTGGGACGAACGACGAGATGCTGCTGGAGGGGTGAGACCGTATATTATTTTCTTATTCACTTCGATCCGACGTAGGAAAAAGTAAATCTTCCTTTTCTTTTTTAACTTAACTTTATTAAACGCAATTTAGATTATTCTTTGTTAATTCTTTTGCTTCATCAGTCTTCGTTAGAGTCATCATTTTAATGAAGCTTCACAGCGTAGTAATCCATTGTTCGTTCTATTACAGGCCGAAGTACAGCGTTCGCGAGGAACGATCGGGCTATAAAGTCCTAATGGAGTTGGCGATCAAAGGATTCACGGAACAGGATGTGGGTAGCTACAAATGCATCTCTACTAACAGTCTTGGCCGGGCCGATGGTACCTTAAGATTGTATGGTATGTTAGATAAAAGGATTGCAAAGAATCTAAAAGAATCTAAATGATTCTAAAAGAATTCGAAAAACGTGAAGTAATCAGAGACGTTATCTTCATAAAAATCGAGATAAGTAATTAAAATTCTTCAAATTTTAACCATTTAGTAGTTTTTATAATGATAGTATTATAATTTTTAATATACATATTCACGCGTCAAAGAGTACACGAGGGCCATTAAAACGAACGAAAATCGTCTTCTTACGCTTAGCACGAGCACGTAGTCGATAGATATATCGACGTAACGCTTATCCCTCGACTGTTACAGAGATCAAAATCGGCTTTGACAGAACGTCTCGTGGGAAGGACCACGTGTCTATCATAGGCGGTGAGTAGATTACGGCGATGTCACTGTCGATATCCTTCTATTTTTATCCTACATTTAATTCCATCGTGTATCCATATAACGTATTTTACATATAAACTGTACGAACGTAATATGCCCACGTGATTTGTCAAAAAATTATTACATTTATTATTATTAGAAACGAAATAAAAGAAGTTATAGATGAAATTTATCCTCTTACAGGTTTAGCAGAAGCCGCTCAAAGTTCCGGGGCGAGCAATGCCGGTGGAAGGGCTCCGGGATACACTAACAGCTTGTCGCATATTCTTTCGATGTTTCTCTTCATACCAGTACTCTGGCCACGGTGAAGAAGGCATCCCTTCTTGTTCACTGCAAAGTTGCTGAGTACCGGATGATTGTGTGCCAAAAAGAGATTTCTCCAAAGGGCGAAAAATACGCGAAATTGCCGTTCGAGCACGAGGAGTGTGCGTGCGTGCGTGCGTGCGTGCGTGCGTGCGTGTATGTGTGTGTATTTGTGTGTATGTAAAAGAAAAAAAAGCAAGAAGGAGCGAGGAAACGCGAAGAATGAGAGAGAGCGAGAGAGAGAGAGAGAGAGAGAGAGAGAGAGAGAGAGAGAGAGGGAGAGAGAGGGAGAGAGAGAGAGAGAGAGAGAGAGAGATTGAGAGAGAGAGAGAGAGAGAGAAAGCAAGCATAAGAAAGGCTCTTCCTATCTTCCTTTTCCTACTCCCACGCGCAGAACGAGGAGTCTTAGGTCAATGGATGTTTGTCAGTGTACGCGTCTCGACGTAGATTTGCAAATCGCCAAGAATCAGTGAGAAGATCGCGATAAGCGATGATTAAGCTATATAGCTCTCGTGGGAGGGAGAGAAAACTCGCCGCCAAAAGGGGATCGTGCGATCATGCTTGGTCCTTTTTTAATCATGCTTAAATACACAAATTGTCGATAATAATTAAACGATCATTTTGTCATTGGTATAAGCGCTGGAGACGTTTTAGACGTCTCGGAAATCGATGTTTCGAAATAAAAAAGAAAAGAAAAAAATAAACCATCGTCGAAAGTTACTACCTTTTTCACGTCCTTTGAATTAACTCTTTGATAGAATTTTCAACTATTCGACATTGTTTAACGTGAGTTGAGTAAGTGCTCGGAGCGAATATTTTATAATTCGGTACTCGTCCACGATAATTCTCATACAATTAGCGAAGATTCGACGTATCATCGAATATTTCGCTTTAATGAAAAGTACATAAAAGAGTTTTTAACTCGACCAATCAAAATTTACAATTTCCAGTGATAAATGACATATTATTTGCTCATTACTCAAAGTAATACCATTTGTGAATATAAAAATTTTTCCTATCCGTTTCGTTCATCCATCTCTATCGTACGCGTAATCGTACAATCGCATAAATTTCTTTTCATAATTGAATCCATGCCAAATCTTAATAATATGAGACTCGTAAAGGTCTCATGCAAAAATTGAATTATAAAAATCGAACGTTTCCTTTTCTTTTTTTTTTTTTTTCGAATGCAATAGTAATAATAAATAAAGTACGAAGTACATTTTTGTTGGTTATCGTAGGATTTTCCTTAATTAATTGAATTCATTATTTATCATATCGTTCTATTCGATTTTTAATAGATGCGTACGTTTATACATATGTTATTTTTACTTCGTCTTATATTATATTTATGCGATAGATAATTGAATAAACGCGCGCGATTAGTATCGATTTTTCTCCTTCGATACGCCTAAGATGGCGCTACGAACGTATCGCGAAGACTTTGACATCCATTGCGCATGCTTCTCACAAGACAAACAACATGTCCGCGGTATCAGCTGTCCGTGGGGTCTTTATTTGGCGTCTGGAATATACGTAGTAATATTTTAAAAGAGAATTTAATAGTAATTATTATCCTATCGACGAATCTTTTAATTAATTGGTACGTAATAATAATAATAATAATAATAATAATAATAATATAATAACATCTTGACTATTCCATGTACGTGTATACGTTTTCTGTATAACTTAACCTCATTATCTAAACATTTGATTTGAAATTTCATTCGTAATTTATCTTCGCGATAAAAATCGTCTGTAACAAGTATTTTCTTTGTATATTAGCATGAGACAGACAGCTAAACTTATCAATGGAGAACGTGGAAAGCCCAAACCCGTTAGAATGGAAGCTGCCCGATCAAGTGATGCAGTTGCATCGATTACAAATGAAAAAGCGTGCTTTGCAAGCACGTATGAATAGAATACGTAATATCGATAAAGGATCATCGCCCTTGAATAATTCCTCTAATAATTGTAATTTTAATTTGAAACAAGAAACATCCCAAAAACGTAAGAATCCTTTTGTAAAAGACGATTTGCCGGACAAAGGGCGAAAGGATATGACACTGACGGATCTAGAAAATAGCAATGACAATACTTTGTTTGAGTTATTAAATATTAGCGTTAAGAGACAAAAAACAGTTGAGAATGCCACGCCAGCTAATCCTTTGAGTTTTACCAGCGTTCTAGCCCAGCTAGAAAATAATGCATGCGTACCAGAAGTAGAAGTTCCAAAAGGTGAAAAGTATGTACCGATTGATTGGACGTTAAAAACTAAAATGAGATTTATGTCTTCGAAGCCGTTCCCATGGAACAGTAAATTGAAGACAAGCGAGGAAGCTTCTGGTACTACGAGTTTTGTAAGGTGTTTAGATATCGGACAAAAGGAAACTACTTTGGACACTAGTCCAAATGCAAGGTGAGCTTTTTCTTTTTTTTCTTTCTTATGAGAGCCTTATTTTTTCTTCTTGTACTATACAATTTTGCAATGTTTCTATTAGATTTCACCAATGTTGCTTGGTATGGCAACATCCATCATTACCGTGGTTAGAGTTATTCCCTCGCTCTGCTGGCAAAGTGAGTGCAAGTCTAGGAAGCAATTCTGCGGTAGCGAACAATCAGCTAATAAGAGATGCTTTGTACAGAGAATGGTGCGACAGTTTCAGATCACTTTTTCATTTGTTGCGTGCACGGCAGTGTCCTTATTTTTATGTCTGTACGAATAATTTCACCGTACTTTTCCGTGCTGCTGGAATATGCGGGCTATCCGAAATGCATGCCTTGTTAACGCCTACAACGCGTGGTTTCCGACAAGCTTTGAAACAAGAAGGTATACAAATTTATAGGCATAATTTACGTTTCAATCTAATGGAATCGTTCACGCGCGATATATGTTTTTTTTTTTTTTTTTTTTTTTTTTTTTTTTTTTTTTTTTTTTTTTTTTTTTTTTTTTTTTTTTTTTTTTTTTTTTTTTTTTTTTTTTAGAGATCGAGTATACTATGCCATTAAAGAAAGAACATAAAAGGCCATCGGATCCGACCGATTCTGGATGTGAAACTTTGGATTCTAGTTCTTCAGCTTTGATCATTAATGACGAAGAAGACGAAGCGCAAGATAAATGGTTGCAAAGCCTCGGCGTAGAAAATTCTGAGATCCGAAAAATTAATAGTTCTCAGGTAGATGCTGCAACATTACGATGTACGTTTGAGTTTCATTTTCTATAACGTATTCATCGTCATAGGCGAGAATGATTTTAGAGAAGGAAAGCGAAATGGATAGTATGAAACAGTCGCTCGTTTTTGTCAAAGGTGTAGAAGCACAAGCTTTATTCAACTTGTTAATTAATTGTAAGTCGGCCATAACGACAACTGGTGCATTAGCTGGCGTTCCACCGACTCTGCTAGCACCCATGGCGTTTCATGGAGCTACTCTAAAACCATTGAAGGTACTAATTACTTTAATCCTTTTCTACATCCTTGAATATGAAATATCTTTTTTTTCTTTTTTTTGCCCCGCCTCGCCTCGCCCCGCCCCCCCCCCTCTCTCCTCGTGAAGGTTAAAGAAAGCATAGTTAGGGTGGATAAGGACAGATTTCATTCTTTGGAACTGAAAGGTCCTCTTTTACCTCACGTATTACCTTCTCTTTGCGATATGATGAAATCGAGCCAATTAGAGGAGTTTTCTGTTAGTTGTGCTCATTTAACAACGACCACATCGTTTTCAGCTGCAAAACATGGTTTAGGTAAGTAGCTCCGTTATAGATCAAATTTAATGTATCGACATCATTATAAGAAAACAGAAGAAAAAAAAAACCCCCCTCCACTCGTAGAACGAATAGAAACCGAGGATGCAGCAAAGATTCAACGAAATGTATTCGGACAAGAGAACTTGAGCGATTGTGGATTTAATAACATTTTGTTGCGACATTTCTGCAACCCAGATCCCGCAAAAATCGAAGTCGTAGAAGGGCTTAAGTATTCCAACGGCTTGTACACATTGTCGTAATAGTTACCGACGATGCTCGATAGCGAGAAAAATTCGTCGGAAGAAGGATTTTTTAATGCATTTAGTTATAGCTGTTAATCATACGACAGATTGTTTTAATTATCATTGTGACTTACGATATCGACAATAATTATTGCGATATCATTTATTTAAAAGACGCTATTATTTCTTACGAGACAATTTACTGATCGTTTTAGATAAATTCGACAATAAGTGCCTTGTAAAATATAAACCATATAAGGTGTCTACGCGAATAATGTTTGTTGACGGTAGTACATCGCTTTTTGGTTAAATTGTAAGATTACGGGCCCTAATCAAATACACATATAATAGATATTTTAATTTGAAGTTCTAAGATATTATTCATTTGCATTTGATATAGGCCTGTACCCTAGTTCGCAGATATCTTATCACGAATGAGTCACGCAACTCAATCGTTCTATTATTATACTTTATTTTAAGTCATTCCAATGCAATTATTTAAAACACTTATTTATTATTTCATTTAGGCTACGAATACTCGTCTAAAAGAAAAGGGGGGAAAAAAAAGAAAAGAAAAAAAAAACGAAAAGAAAAAGAAACAATAAAAGAACCTAGCTGCGTTCGTCAATTAAATGAATAATAAATAAATTATTGTTTTATAGCGACCTCTTTTCTTTTTTCCTTTTAATCGCCATTAGCGATTTGAGAGAACGTACTCTCGAGAAACAAAATGCATTAGATATACGATCGAGTCGTTGAAAAAAATGAATGGCCTGTTAACGTCGAATTTTTGAAGACAGAAGTAACCATAGGTGGGGTCCGCAGATTGAACCGCCCCTAAAAATAACAAATCGATATTCCCTCGTTGCCCCCAAACTGGTCGCTCGGTCACCTCGTGCGCGAAAAATCAATTTATCTGTTATACGTACGTAGGAACTCTTTTTTTTTTACAAGTACGAGCCAAGGATTTCTCCATAAAATTCTCTTTTCTTCCGTCATCGAACGCGTTACGTTAGCCCCACCTCGTTCTTGTCTTTACATTGACCTTAATCAGGAACTCTCGGATAACGAGTCGGCGGTTAAACGAAGGCGAACTTGACGAAATCTTCTCTTTGACTTGGCAATGTTTCGTTATTCGAGATATTTTTACCGTAGAAAGACTTTTTATCAGTCAATGAATCTCTCGTTACGAGTCTTTCAGTCGAACTTTTTTTCGTTAACGTTCGATCGATTAGGATCCTATTCTTGAATTATTTAGCAATATATCTAGGATCAGGTTGAATTTCGAACGCAGCGAAATACAGACGGACGAAGAGAGAGAGAGAGAGAGAGAGAGAGAGAGAGAGAGAGAGAGGAGAGGCGATCTCGCTCTCTTTCACGATGTGGTGTACGCATAAACGCGGCGAACGATTACGTCAGCGCACCGTTGCAGTCTCTGCTCATCGTATTGCGACACTCCTCGAACGAACAGCAGTTTCATGTTCCAAGGCCCCTACGTGCTCTTCTCAGAGCTCCTTCTGAAGACGCGAGCAACTTACTGTCTCGTTGCGTATATTGCTGCCCCCTTGCTCCTCCGTCATGCTATCTTCTTCTTTGTCGTCCATTTAGAGTAAGGCCACGACAGTTTTGTTTAATTTTTACAAAGAGCCAAGTATCGGTTCTTCGAATTTATCGATGACTAATAGTTATGAATATTGAATAGCGCTGTCATTACTGGTTGACACGTTTTATCGACAAAAGAGTTGCAATCGTAATAAACCATGAGAGAAAGAACGAAAGAATAAATTTTGGATATTTTAACGTAACGTTTGCTCGAATTACTTCTGAACAGTCGATTCTGTTGAATCAACTTTTTTTTTCCTCGAAGGAAGGAAACAGAGTACGGGGCTTTTTATAAGAATCGAAAACAAAATACTTTCGCTATGCATTCTTCACTTTTCTTTTTATCGTCCATTAGGAGTTGGACTTTCGTCATTTATTAATGTGGAAAGCAAATTTCTTCCTGCTTTTGTCCCAAACGTCTATACGAAATATCTTTCCTCTTTTATGCATTCTACGCGCGTGCTTCAGTCTATTTCGGTTCTCGCTGCGAAGACAACGAAAAGCGGGCACGGCTATCGGATTTTCACGTTCGTTAAGAAAGAGTTTTCTTTTCGATCGATCTCGTGGCATATTTAATATCGCATCAACGTCTAATATATATTAACGTTTCCCCGGTTCATCGAAAATCAATTATTTCGAAAGATCAAGCACGAAGAAGAAGAAATAAAAGAAAGGAAAGGGGAGTCTACTGGTTGGTTCTTCGCGTAGCGTCCAAATCCGAAAATATCCGATCGCGAAGAGGAAAAGTTCGAGGTAGGCGCGCGCCAAGATTGCGAGCTTTGTAAGTTAAGTAGGCGCGTACCATCCTTGTGGGGATTTTGAGTAGAAGAAAAATAGAAAACAGAATAAGAGTATGAAAGAGAGAGAGAGAGAGAGAGAGAGAGAGAGAGGAGAGAATATGCCTTTACTCGCGAGCGTCCGATCGGTCGAGGCAACCCTCATGTGTATATATATATATATATATATATATATATATATGTATATATATACGGGAGAGTTCAGGGTGGATAAAGCCGCCGGGTACGCGGAGTTGGGGAGTAGAGGGTTTTCCATGGTGGGGAGGTGGCCAAAAGAGGGGAAACTGGAATACGCGCGGGGAGATAGAAAGAGCGAGCGAGTTGTTCGACGAGGAGACGAAGACCGGGCGAAGAGGAGGAGGAGAAGAAGGAGGAGAAGTTGGAAGCGTACGATGTTGCGTGTGCGCGCGCGCACCCACCTCACTCTCTCTCCTCTCTCTCTCTCTCTCTCTCTCTCTCTCTCTTTCTCTGTATACACGCGTGTCCCTATCGGGCGTACACTTTACGCGCGCGAGCGCGCGCGCGAGAAACAGAGAAACTCCGTGTCTGTTGCGTAGCATGAGGCTTCTGTACGATATATGCCTACACGTTTACGATTTAGTTTCGTATACGTTTTACCACGGGGGGTTTCAAGAGTAAAGGGAGAAAGAATGACGTTGTTCGTTGACAATGACGATGACGACGACGACGATGAAGACGACGACGATGAAGACGACGACGACGACGACGACGGTGACGACGACGACGACGACGGCGGCGACGACGACGAGGGCGACGACGACGACGACGACGACGACAACGACGAGGAGGACAACGAGAACGGGGACGGGCACGACCACTGGCACGACACCGCGTGGGGGTTGCACGGAGACCCCCTGGTGGGGCTCGGACTCCCGACCCCACAGTCCCCCGCTGGAAATGATATCAGTCGCGACTCGGTCGAGGGAGCCCCAACAGCACGACTACGCTCGGTGCCCCTCTGACGCGAACCACGAACTTCCTCGCGTACCTCGTCCTCGCTTTTTTTTCAACGCTTTCTCTCTCTTTTTCTCTTTTTCTCACTCTTTATCTTTCTCTTTCATCGTTGAGGTTGCGGGGAACTTAAGGGCATAACGGTGCATCGATGTGGTTGATTTAGTGCGTAAAATTAGACTTTCTCTTCGACTTTTGTCATCATCGTTATCATCAACGTCATCTTCATCTTCTCTTCTTCCTCTTCTTCTTCTTCTTCTTCTTCAGTGACCCCGTGCGCTTCCTCAATAATACGATCGGAGGAGGCAACATCGAGGACTTTGTAATAACGAAGGTAAGAGAGTTTTGCAAGTTGAAGGTAGCCGTCGTTGGTGTCGGCGACGTCGAGGCGCGGATATTAATAGAGCGCCGACGACGGTGAGGACGGCGACGTAGTTCGGTGAGATGAATCTCGATTCTCTTTTCCCTCTCTCTCTCTCTCTCTCATTCTCTCTCTCTCTCTCTCTCACTCTCTTTCCTCTCTCTCTCTATCTCTCTCTATCTATCTCTCTCTCTCCTCGCTCGTTCGCTGCTTACTCTCTCCGTCTGGCACGCAACGTAGGATGGCATGGCCTCGATCCCTCTGTCGCGCGTACGCGCTGACACTCTTTCGGCTCGTCGTCCTGTCCATACTCGCTTTATCTGCACGCGGTTAGATCGAAGAATACACGTGATTCTCAAGTACTCGCAGATATTTAGAAATACGAAAAAGAGAGAGAGAGAGAGAGAGAGAGAGAGAGAAAGAAAAATATAAAAAGGGAAAGAGAGAGAACAAAAGAAATGAAATTATACCAATTGTTTGTTCTTCGCTAGAAAAGATGTCTCACCTTTCCTCCATCTTGTTTTTATCATTTTCCTCTTTCCGAAAATAAGTACGCGTTCCCCTCAGGATAGCCCCCTTCGACGCTATGCAGTCACTCGTGCTTGTCTATTCTATTTGTTCGCATCGACCCACCGTATATTATCGGCGGGCGTACGTACGAAGAGAGAAATAGGAGAGAGAGAGAGAGAGAGAGAGAGAGAGAGAGAGAGAGAGAGAGAGCCGTTCGTCGAGCTGTTTCTCCTCTAGCGAATCGAGGAATCGATTTTCGGGCCGAACGCTGTGTATCTTCCGGACCCCCTACGTCAGAGAGTGTCGGCATGGACATACTTCCCCCCCTCTTTCTCTCTCTCTCTCTCTCTCTCTCTCTCTCTCTCTCTCTCGTGACGCAATTCGTGACGCAATATACGAGCCCTTCGTTTTAATCTCTACCATATAATCGTTACAAAATTTCTTGTTGTATCGTCAAATAAATTTTGTATGGAAATGTTCTCTTCAAAGTTACAATCTTTTATTTGCCCATTTACGATTCTCTTGGGAAAAACATTTGCATTATTGTAAATTTGACATATTTTTTCCAAAAGTATCGAGTGTGCGTCGTTCAACGATATTCCTTTTTTTTTTTGCCGAGAGTACACGTGTTATCAATGTTTCTTTATTAAAACAATAGACAAGCATGTTTCGCTATTTTATTTTTTTTTTGCTCACACGAGACTTTAACCTTCAAACGTTTTTCGTAAGAGTAACGATCGAGCTGAGATAATCATCTCTGGTGTCCTCTTTCTAAAAACATAGGAAAAAGAAGGAAATATAAATTCGTAGGAGACGAAGAAGGTAAAGGATGAGGATGAAGAGGAGGAAGAGGCACGTAGCGAGCCCCTTGGAAAGTGCGTGCGTGGGTCCACCAACGAAATTATGGATCGAGGCGAGCCAAGCGTTCGCGTCTGCGCGTTCATACTTATCGCATAACTCTCTCTCTCTCTCTCTCTCTCTCTCTCTCTCTCTCTCTCTCTCTCTCTCTCTCTTCTCTAGCCCCTCTGTTCTCTTCTCCCTTTTCTTCTTGCTCACTACCCCTCCCTGTCTCTTCTTTCTCTTTTTCTCTTTGCTTGCACGTTTTATACGCGCTTCCCGTGTCCGTGTGCATGAAAATACGGACGAGTTCACCCTCGGAAACAACCCTGTCTTTTTTTCGATCGTTCATCCCTCCTTTTCTCTTTTTTCACGCGTTATCCTTTGTCGTTTTATCTCGTACGTCGGGAGGTACGAGTTTACGCGACTTTTTCTCGAAATCTCTACTATATCTCCTTGAAATCGCTAGAATGTATACTTTGAGAAGTATCCTTCTCAAAATCCCTCAAAATAGTACTCTAGATCTCTTTTGAATAGTTTTATAACGAGTATGGTAATATTTTGTTTATACGAATACATTCAGATAAGAGAATTTTATTGTTTTTCTTTTATATCAATGTTCTTTTGTTCCCATACCATAAGGATTGAAAGCTATTAAACTCTGAATTCGTTAATCTGTTTATTAGATAATGCGATGAATGAATGAATCATCTTTCAAATGAAATGTCTAAAATGGATACTAAATAAATGAATGCACGATATATAAAATATGACGAGATAACTAAGTTGCTTAATTAGAAAGTGTCTATTCCGGTAACTTATTGATTTTACTTATTCATATAAATACACATATAGAGAAAGAAATACGATACGAAAGAAATAATTCTCGTAAAACAGAATTCGTTTGTATTCGTTTAATGTTTTCTTCTTAGGCAACAGGACACATCAACCTTTCGTCGTTAGCCTAGTGTTTATAAGATTTGTTATTCACGCTCGCCTACCATCCACGAAGACGACTCAATAGCAGTGTTTACACGATCGTCGCGAGAAGAGGGCACGGTTGTCACGAAAGTATCGTTTGGCTTAGCGAGCCCGTGCAAGAGGATATCTTTCGAGGCTCGTTTATGCAACACGTGTACTATAATATCTATATACTTACATACATATATAGATTCGCGAAAGTATAAACGCGATCTCTAGCAGTTCGAAGGATCGCAGTTTGGAGCTTGATAAAACGGTGATTACGTTTAAAGTGCATGGTCCTTCGCGGTTCAACCTCTCTAAATGTCTCCTCATGGACGAGCTATCCGTGATGCACGAACGATTACGATCTAGTCAGTATTGCATAGTAAGTATCTCTTGCAGTGCATATATACACGATCGGTAGACGAGGATCGGAATGTTTTTTCCGTGTGCAACGCGTCAATTAAAACTGCAACGATGTTAACGTGATGGCCGTTTCGTGGTTGTTTCAATGATGATGTAACTATTATTACAAGAGGCTCTTTGTTATCTCAAACGTATTATATACAGCGTATATACGCTATATATATGCTATATATATATATATATATGCTATATATATATGCACGCACGCACGCACACGCGCGCGCGCGCGCACACACACACACACACACACACACACACACACACACACGTACATACATATATATATATATCATCCGTAGAGATATGTGACACGTGTGCACGCGTCCGTATTTCAGCTCTTGGCATTATTGACAAAGAGCCTCTTTTTCTTTTTTTTATGCATCTCACGAATAATAATCTCTTCTTTAAATCGATCATGTTCAACGAGTCATGATACGTAGATACGTATTAGTAGGTATACGGAACATTGGAAAACAAGTCGTTGTTCGACGGTGACTTTCCTTCGTATCGTCGATCGATCGAGCGTAAAGATTCCACGTCGTAGAATCATTTTATTTCATCGTAAGCATACCTTATATAATGCGTTTTCCATGCTTACGTAAAAACGAGACATATGACTTTTTATCTTACAATTAGATATTTTCCTTTTTTTAGCTGCTCTTAAATTATTGAGTTCTAATCGGCCTATGATGACTAATCGAAAATTCTTGGCGTTTCAGGGATTACAGTCTGCTAAAATAATGGGCGAGAAAACGTTCAATCTCACTTGGAACAATCACCTTGCAAACTTGTCAGGTTTGTTCGAGGGACTTTACAAAAGTGGCTCCCTCACGGATGCCACCTTAGCTTGTCAGGGTGGCATGCTAAGGGCACATAGGTTGGTTCTGGCAGCATGCAGTCCTTATTTCGAAAGAGTTTTCAAGGAGCATTACGGCGAACAGCCCATACTTATACTCAAAGGCAGGTAACATATATTTACATTTCATTCGTCGATATATATGAAAATAATATAATATTTTCCTTGATCTCGCTTTTATCAAGTCATACGATTAAAATCTTATTGTTAACAAATTTTATCTCTTTTAATTAATAACACGGATACGTTGATGTTTAATCGACGTTCTCGAGCCTCTAATAAAATCGCTTCATTTCGTTAAAGCAGAAGGTCAACGTAAATTCATTATGCAAATGAATTTCATGTCGCCAGGCCTCTGTTATCGTGAGGCACGATAAGCAAAATCTGGACGTGTATTAACGCGCGCGCGCGCGCGCGCGCGCAAACAATACATAGCATGTGCCGTTTGAATTGAATAATATAGCTTTAGCTACAATTGAACCAGCAGATCTATATATGCAATACTACTATCCTATAACAATCGTTTACTCTACTTTCGTGCTACGCGATTTATCATTGAAATTGGATTTGTATCTACTAAAGGGTTCTTTCCTTATCATCAAGGTTCGTTGCTTCTCTAAAAACGAATTATATTTTTTTTCATAACTAAGCGAAGATACAACGAAAGAGATGATAAACGCGTGAACAAAGTCGATTAATCTTATTTTCATTGACCGATGATTTATTATTTATGATTTACATTAGCCGTGTCCGACAAGATTTGCCTTAAGGCTTTTAGGTAATTATTGAAATTTATTCGCAGGCGTTGCCGTGGAAGAAATGGAGTGTCTCTTAGACTTCATGTATCGTGGCTCGATCGACGTAACCGAGGAACATTTACCCTCGTTGATAAAGACTGCAACGGACTTGGAGATACGCGGGCTCTCGGGAGATCAGAGAAATCAGGATAACGGTAGAAGCTCCTATAATAGGGTAGACCCGAGAACTCAACGATGTCACATCGAGACGAGGGTTCACACCACCGAGTACATGAAGGAACCTTCGGTCATACCTTTTCTACCGAAGCAATCGTCGGTCGACTCGTTGGAGGATACTATCAAGGTCGAGGAGATCGAAGTAGAGGACGATCCTATGGTAATGGATGGTCACGAGGATTCATTCGACGAACCATTGCGATCGTCCGGGACGCAAATCGTACGATCTTTTTCTTTTCTCTCCTCGAAATTCAATATTAATTCAATTGTGAACATCTAGATTTGTTGTTTTAATTATTTAGAGGCGCATACCACCTCCCATGTACAAACGAGAGACGAGGTTCAAGGGACAAAAGAGAGTGTCGGTAGGTAGAATAACCAGGAACAGCGATCCATTGGATATAAAGCCAAAAGATCGTTCGTCCTTGAGAGAAGACTCGGACAGAGAATGGCCTTACGAAGATTCGGGTAGTGCGATCAAGTCGTTTAACAATGGCTCCGTGGATCCTACGGTACCTGATATTCAGATGAACGATGATCTGAGAGAACAGGAGGAGAACATTGTGGGTAAACCGTCAATATCAATTATAATCCTTCGTTACAATTCGAATCGATGCAATTGTTTTTTTCTTTTCTCATAAAGATATCACCAAAGAGTCCGGAAGAGACGTTGAGTATAGGTGTAAAGAGAAAAGCTGAAATGATTGGGAAAAGGGGTGGTGTGAACGAAGGAAGGGGGGAAATGAGGAGCTCGTTAAAGTCAGACAGAGCCCAATATAAACCTTTCTCGTGCGACCTTTGCATTTTGGCATTCACAAGAGCGTCTCACTTGGCCAGACATAGAAGAGTACATACAGGCGAGAGACCGTTCGCGTGTAACATATGTCCGAGAATGTTTGCAAGACAGGACAAGTTGAAACAACATCTCGACTCGCATTTGCAATCTTCCAAGAGAAAGACTAATTTAACCGCGGCGCACACCGTGTCGACTCCAACGGTACCGGTGAAAGGAAAACGTGGAAGACCGAGGAAGGTTTGAACGATGATAACTTCGATAAGATTATCGAAGTAAGGTAATCGTCCTTGTTCGCTCGACTCGATTGAAAATCTTTGACGATTTTTCAGGTGAATACGGAACAGTCGGTTATACAAGACTTTTTGAAGTTTGGCGAATTCAGCTCGCTTCTCGACAAGTCCCACTCTAACGATACTTTGAGTAAAAATGATGAAACATCAACGAAAACATCGCCGACGACCATGACGTCGACGACAATGACAACGGCGGAAGGCGAAAAGAGAGTCACCACCAATCGCGAAGAATATTCTAAACAAAGGGACGCGGATAACAATGGCAAAGACAAGGATAAGAGTAAAGACGAGGTTGATTATGGATGCCAGGTCGAGAATAGTCGAGATATGCCACGTATCGATTTTCAGGGATAAGATCATTTTTCAAATTCATACGTGCCGTTGGGATCATTTGGTTGCGCTTATTCGTTTACCTTGTACCTGAGGTATATTACGCTGGCGACTAGGCGACTACGTTGCACTTACGAATCCTCAATAAAAGTAATAAAAAGAACGATGAAATTAGCGATCAAGAAGGAGAATCAAACTTCGATAGATCGTAGTATTAATCGACGTTTGAGTGACTTTTAATCGCGATAAGATTACCGAAAGGGAATGCTAATCTACGCTGCTGGAGAGATTCGACCAAATTACGTTTATCGACCAAATTAGCGCGAAGATATGGTCTAATTTACTCTGTAAATTCATCCGGTCCCCTTTTCTAAATAAAACGAGACAGAAAATGATTGTTCTGCTATTGGTATCTATTCGAACGAGAAAACGAATGCACTACTGATCGACACGCTATACGTTCATATATACGTAAATCGCAAAATATTCGTTGTGAAATTAGAATTGTAATCCTATTAACAATTATTTAACGACTTAATCGTTGTATCGAACACATACGTGCGGTGTATGCAATACATTTTACAACTAGAAGTTGGCTCGATGATAGGATTCTGAGCCAATATGTACGTACCATACATTAAAAATAATTCCGAATTATTTTGTCATACGATTACGATTACGATAAGTCAAGTACAAATCTCCAAATATTATTGCACCGAAGGCGAAGTGTGCGTGTCTGGCTGGCTGGCTGGTATATATGTGAAAGGATCTATACCTGAACTGTATATCATTAGACGTATTTTCCATATATGCCATTTCAATTTGTTAGTGCGTAAAAGGAAAACTTGGTTCGTCGAACGAACAAAAGTTCATTGTTTCATATATCTTCTTGGTGTTTATTGTTTAAACGAATTTAGATTAGATATTATCGGGTATATTCGGAAAGATACCTCATCGTATTTCGTACGATTCAAACGATATATATATATATATATATATATATATATATATATATATATATATATATATATCGAAGGATGTTTTACTTTGGTCATTATTACATGATATTATATCATATGACGGATAGCCAAGTTAATGCCATAGAATAAAATTATAGGAGTTTTATTTCTTTTGTTTATTATTCATCTATATCAAAACACATATGAAAGGAATGAGGTTCGACGTATTAAAGGAACGAATTACATATACGATATAGAAGATTTTTCAAGATATATTGCAATTCAAATTCTATTCTTGCAGATTACGTGATATAAGATTTTGCAATATTTTAGTCGTATCGTTCGTTTTCGTAACATGTGTTCGATTAGAGACATTGGCAAAAAGAAAGAAAAGAGTATCAGTTAGTCCAATAGTTTTGCCTCTTTAATTGATTGTTGTTGTTTGTTAAAGTGCCGTTTCGTTCTAGTTATCAACGATCGCTGATTAACGATCTAATACTTATTATCTCACTTTTTTAGGTTTCTTTTTTAAAATCATGTGCAATTTTTTAAGTGATATACTATAACGTGGCAAGCTACGAATGAACTCTATGTAATTTCGTGGATGCCCATGTGAGTGAACATAAGTGAGTCTCCATATCTTATAAGTGTATTATGTAGTGACATGTAAATAATATATCTTACGACGACATAACTTTCGCTTTATTCGCTTCCTCACATTTTAGCGTTTTTCTTTCTTAAAAAGAGAAAACAAATCGACATAAATTAGGATACGACTTTCGACCAAAGAATGATCGAATATCAATAATTCATTCGCTCTCGTTTATACCACACAGCGAATTATAAAGACCATTTAACTTATACAAGCTATCTCGATATGGATGCAGATGTAGCGACGAAAAACTTACCATCGATACTGTTGTCGTCTTCGTCGCGTTACGAGTTAAAGCTTCTTTTTTATTTCAAATTTTTCAATCGAGATAAATAAGGAATCTTGAATAATGTATGGGATGGGATAGAAAAATAGGCATTCTTCATCGATAACATAATTTTACTCACTCAATAAAAACTTTACATAATAATGACGTATCACGTAGTAATAATTCTTTAGGTATATCGATCATGCAACGATACGTTTTTGTGTTACACTTTGTTTCTTTTCTTTTGTTTTTTTTTTTTTTTTTTTTTATGTAACAGTGAATAATGTACCACTGCTGATTTCGATCTCATCTTGTTTTCTTTCTTCATTCTCTCTCTCTCTCTCTCCCTCTCTCTCTCTCTCTCTCTCTCTCTCTCTCTCTCTCTCTCTCTCTCTCTCTCTCTCTTGATATTTCTTTATTTCTTATATCATTCGTTTCCTTACAAGTCATATATGCGTTTCGCTGTTAATTATACGCCTTCGCAATGTACAGCGTTTTTATAAATAGAATTCGTATTCCATTAAGCAAGCACGATTTGGACAATTACGCGCGCACCTTGAACATTTCATTTCTTTTCATTTTTATTCGTTCGGCAGGTCATTAAAGATTTCGAGCTACGCTCTTTCAAAATCGTATCGATTTAGGCATCCGAACGAATCGACATCAATTCGTTCGATTCACACTGACGTTGTTTATCGTTAAGAATAAGTTTGGTATTGTGGACAAATTAAAGATCGTACGTAAGTTTATTGACCAAATCGATATTCATACGAGTTTGTTTACCCTTTCGAATTTAAAGCCGGGAAATAAGTGCAATTTCGATTGTATTTATTATTAAAGAATTCTTTTCTTGCTTAGTCTTAATTTGTGACGACTTTCATTGAAAATGACATACTATTTACGTAAATGTTTTAAATGAACGATATTAATTATTCTAAGTTTTTATCTAACGATCTTAGGAATATACGTATTTTCTTGTTCTTAGTAAACCATGAAATTCTTTACTACTATTCGTTCGATTTCGTTTGTAACGTGCGCGCGTCAATGTCAACGCCTGCTTATTCATTATTTTCTCTTGTTCACCTTTCCTTCTCTTCTTTTTCTTATTTTCTTTTTTCCTTTTTTTTTTTTTTTCTTTTTTCTTTTTACGTCTCGATACTTATTTGTACGTAAATTAATATCGCTTTATACCGATGTATATCTAGATTTTTGTCGCGTACGAACGTTATTTAGAATATTATTTCAGTGAGCAAGTAACTGGGAGAGCCTCTGCCCTTTTTTCGCTTCTCTTCCCACATTTCATGTCTGTTCTTTTTCCTTATCTTTTATTATTTTTCTCATGACTTACAACCCTCGAGTTTTTCATTCTTTTCTTGGCAGTCAACGAAAGCGTTCCAGTTACGACGTACTTTATGCCTTGTGTGTTAACTTAATGCGCCGTGTCTCTCTCTCTCTCTCTCTCTCTCTCTCTCTCTCTCTCTCTTTTTCTCTCTCTGATTCTCTCTCTCCCTCTCGCTCGCGCGCGCGCATCGTTCAAACCTCGTATACACTCGTACTCACAAGTACATTCACGCGCGGACGCATGCATTAAACACATTCGTTACCCATCGCTTTTTACGTCTCGTCTTTCGTCCTTCCCTTGACTCGATTATGTATATTACGACATATTCTTTTTCGTCGCGCTCGCAAACTCGCTGAAGGACAGTTTACATGCTTTTTACTTTGTTCAGTGCGAAGGCATACGCGCGAAAATAGAGATATTCTTTGTAGCTTTTGAAAATCTCGTAGGACCGTGAAAGTCGCTCGAAGAGAAATTTAGAAAAATATGCGCTTACGGAAATGTAATAATAATCAAAAGGAAAATCTATTAGCGAAATGAATGTACCGAGGCGAGACAGAGAGCAGGTCAAACAGAAGCAAAAGTTAAGAAAGGTTGTAAAATAATGGAATAATGGAATGTGAAAAAAACTGAATTTATTTTTAAATTGATTATATTTCTCGATTAATAGGTATTAACATCGATATCATAATATCGATATATTTTTCAATAATTTTTATATGCTCGAATGATTTTTCTTGTCAATAAATGCATCGATATTGCCGCTACCGTTTCTCATAAAATACTTCTTCGGGATCCAACGAGACTACTTGTCTAACGTATGGCAGCACTAATGCAGATCGATCTTTCAAGGAAAAGATTCTATCTAGCGTTCAGCGAACGCCGAGACGACGAGACGACGCGGAACGAAATACGGTTATCGAAATATAAAAGAAGAGAGAACTATAATCGGAGGTCTCGTAATAACGTTCGCGCGTTTGCTGCATTGTACACCTCACACAACATACACAATGATTATCGTTAAACGAATGAACCGATAATTAATTATCGGTGTAACTTTATCTTCGATTATAATATACGTTTTATTCGGACATTACAAAAAATGATATTAATGACGCATGACTAAATCGTAAAAGAATTCTGCCGTAGGTTATGCATATGTGTGTATGTGTGTACGTACGCACGTACGTAATATAGATATTCTTTCCGATTGTCGGAAAGTATCGATTGAGTGAGCACGCAGAATATCATTGTTTTCGATGATCCATAATAGAACACGAGAAGACGTTCGATCTTTGAAGAACCGACGTTGGTAAGAAATAATTATGAAAAATAAGTGATTTCCTCGTGTCCTATCTCGGAATCGAAGCTACGATATTTCGCGCTTTGACGCTAATCGATTTCCTCGAAATATTCGATCAGGCACGCACCGATATACGATTTTGACAGATGGGAGGGACAAGAAGACGCTCTTCCTCGGCCTGATTCGCAATCGCGTTTGATTCTTCGTCTATGACGAGGGTCGATCTTGTATTTATTTCTTTTTTTTTTATTCTTTTTTTTTTCCCTTTCTTTTTTCCTTTTTAGCCTTTTCTATTTTAGCCTTCGTCCTCTCTCTTCTCTTGATCGCATTTTTTCCCTTTCCTTTTCCTTCTCTTTCTTCGCCATTTCGAGGAACAGGAACTTCCGCTTAAGATACGAACCACAGTGGATGCACACACTCATGCAAAACTCAGCAGCCACGCACAGAAACACACACGCACGCGCTCCTCGGAATAGCGTATCCTCTTCTAGCACACTTTCAATCACTCTTTTCACTCTCGACTTTGTTCTCCGTCTCTTCTCCTTCTTTCTTTTTCTTTTTTATTTTCTTTTCTTTTTTAATCTTCGATCATCCGGTTATTTCGAATCTATATGTCTACGCGCTAATCTAGGTTTTAATTTATTTATTTACTTTTTTATTTATGTATATTTTATTTATATTCTCGCACTTTTTGACGCTCTTTTCCGCATAAGCGCAACGCGTTTTTCTTTCGCACGTTGTTCGATTTTTCTACTTAAATTATCTTTCTCACTCGCTCGATCGCTATATTTTTTTGTTATACATATTCTCTTTACATTCTTTCTACTTAACTTTCTTCGTCCCTCGTCTATCCTTTTTTTTTTTCCTTCTTTCTCTCCCGTTTTCCTTTGTCATATAAGTCGGCGTTACTGCCACGTAAAAGTGTATCGGATAGTATAGGTATACGTTAACGGTGTACCTATATCTACCGAGTGCCAGTAAAAGTAACATAATATATAATTAATTATATATAAACGCTTCGAGATAGTAATCGCCCGACCTACGGGAGTATTCGTGTGTTTCTTCGAGTAATGTGCGTTGTGTGTTGTGTATTAGTTTGTGTGTGTGTTGTGCGTATGAAACGTGCGCACACTCAGTTTCCTTCTTATTTTTTTCCCCTTTTTCTTTCTCCCTCTCCCTCTCTCCCTCTCTCTCTCTCTCTCTCTCTCTCTCTCTCTCTCTCTCTCTATTTTTCTTTTTTCTTTTCTTTTGTTCACTTTCGTAAACGCATGTCTCCTTACGTGTATACATGTATGCGTGTTTTTTCTGTGGCTGCGTATGTATGTTCATTGTGTACCTACACTGTCACTTTTATCTTATTTTTTACGATCGTAGAATACGTTTCTACAATATAATGCATCAGCGTTATTATTTAAAGTTTACAGTTTTAGAATTTGGTACTCTCGTCGAGACGACTCGTCGCGCAATATCGTCGTACTTTCGTTCCTCTTCGGTCGGAGCTACGCACAATTTCATAAATATTTTTTTCCTTTACGCGGGGATTTCGGGGATCGAGATCCGATTTTTTCCTCTGGCAGGACGAGCGACGGAAAAGGCTTCGATTCCTCGATCTCGATTGAACGTTTACACGCGTACGTTTATTCGAGATCGAAGTTGTACTCGCGTGAAGAGTATGTATGTCGGCTTCATATTTCATCATTTTAATGAAATTAAAGTTCTTGAGAAAGGAAAAAGGAAAAGGAAATGTAAATAGTCGTTTCTCGAGTTTCAACCTTCCAGTCATTGTATTGCATATGTAAATACATCTCTTGCAAAGAAACACAACAACAAGAAAAAAAAAAAAAAAAAGAAAAAAAGAAAAAAAAAAAAAGAAAAACAACAGAATTTCTTTAAAACAAGCTATTATCATCGTCTTTTCCGCGCCTTTCGTAAGCGTCTTCTTTTCTTATCACTCTTTTTTTTATCTTTTTTCTTTCTTTCCCGTTTATAACGTCGCGTAGCCGCGATTGATTAAAACGTATATTGTATTAGAAAGTTGGCAGTTTTCGTTTGTAACGCGATTCGTACCCTCTCATCTTTAATTTCAATGATCGAACCGGCCGTAGTAGCCGTCTTTTCTTTCTTTTTCCTTCTATTTATTTGTTTCCGATAAGTAATTTAAGCTAATCGATTGCCTCTTTAATTAATCGATAGGATAAAATCGATTATGACGAACGACCGCCTTTCGAAATTTATCCGGCTCCCCTCTTTCTCTCATTCTCTTCTATTACTAAGAAACGAACGAACGAATGAACGAACGAACGAACGAGTGAACATGCGTGTCGGCTTTGATCCCCCAATGTTCTTCTAATATACTTTTGGTTTATTATCTTTCTGCCTATACTTCCTATTTATTTATATCATTTTTGTTTGCTTATTCTTAAGTGATTTACGTAAGTACGTGCGAACAGTCACAATCTCGTGTGCACTACATTTTGGTGTGTGTGTGTGTGTGTATACTTATCTATAATACGAGATATACATATATATATATATATATATATATATATATCTCGTATGTGTATATGTAATATGTATATGTGTATTTTGTATATTACTTTGTAATAGGTACTCTCTCTCTCTCTCTCTCTCTCTCTCTCTCTCTCTCTCTCTCTCTCTCTCTCTCTCTCTCTCTCTCAATTTTTTTGCTCCTCTTTCTTTGGTGAACGAATACAATGCTCTGTATAAAACTCGTATTTACAAGGTGATCGATTTGTATCAGTAATAATAATTTCTATCTCCTTGCCTCTCCCCTCGCGTTCACTCATCTCTTTTCTTTTCTTTTTTTTTTTTTTAATATATTTCGAGTTTACAGCACTTTCGTCCTGCTCTTCGAGTTTCCAACGATATTTATTTTCACAACATATTAATATATTAATATATTAATAATGTTAATAATCATGATAATGGTAAGAATAGAATAATAATAACTTGCAATATATAGATTCCCGCCGATAACATAAATTTATATCCTGCCAGAGGACAGAGGTCTCTTTTTCTTTTCTCTTTTTTCTTTGTTTAAAACATTTATATATATTTGATTTATTTCTATACAATAAAGGTAATAATTATGTTCATAATAAACGATGGGGCCACGAGCAAACGAGAATATAAGCGAATAAATAGGTAATTATGCTTTACGACTATTAATTAAAAACGAATAATTAACCTTCGAATTTCCATCAATGCGATATAATTCTTCTTATCTAACTTCATAATCTTCTTTTTACTATTAAAAGTTGAAGTTAACAGTCGTTGAAGCGTTCATGAGAAATCGAGTTTCTATGTAAATAGGAGTAAAACTCCGAAAGGTTACGAATTCGTTTAATCGCGTTCGTGCCACGAGATTGTCATAATTAGACGGTTGAAAGGAAAGCTGTGAAGTATTAATTAAGGAGCGCTCGTAAGATCGACTTAATTTTAATGACGAACGTTTTATTGAAAGCGTGCGCGAGTGCACGTTTTAATCTTTTCACGAATATCGTTCATTTAATCTTTTTTGAATTATCGTCCGGCTTTGACGAGATTCATCCGTTCTTTCCGTGAACTCCGTTGTCTGTTATCAGCATAGAAAAAAGGATCATGTACAAAGGGATATTTCGACACTCTTGTCCGACAGTAGGCGGCCGAGCTCTCGAAAGGAACGACAAATTCTCGTTTCATCGGGACGATTTGCTTAAAATAAGATGCTCGATACGTTCTGGACAACGGACAAAATTTCCTCCCTTCTCGTACGTCCATGGCCCTTTAAAATCTCAAACGTAATAAATAATATAGGCACACGTAATATATAAGACGCATATATGTATATATATATATATATATATATAGACATATGCGTAGAAACGCGTGAGATACGCATGTATGCATACGCGATAAATATACGTATGAATAAATGCACCTAAATCGTTATATGTATAGACTTATATCGCTAAGGTTCCTGCTTCTCCTCTCGATCTCCTTCTCTCTCTCTCTCTCTCTCTCTCTCTCTCTCCCCCTCTTTTTCTTCTTCCTTAAAGACTTGATAACGCGGATAACGCGAGTATACGATTATATAAATTGTATGTATATAATGCTTCCGGTGGGGCGGACGTGGAAGTGTGTGTCGATATTTATATAATTTCATTATTATTATAATACGCGTTATGTGAAAGAAACGAACGTAGGGGGATCAAAGGATGTGTTTCGTCTTTTTTGCTCGTTGTATTTGGTCGGCGAATCGATCGATCGATTTTTTTCCTTTCTCCTTTGAACACCCGCGCGGAGCACGTCGAGAGGAGATTTTTCGTTACACGCTTACTGTTAGCGGAGAAAAAGTATAAAAGATGAGTTATGTGTGTTTCCTCTTGCCATTTTCTTTTTTCTTTTTCTTTTCTTTTTTTTTTCTTCTTTTTTCTTAAAGGAGGTAGAAACTAAGTTAGCTACCTCTCGTATTCTCCGACAACGTGCTCGGCCGTGGTAATACGCGTCTTGATATATCGATTATTTGACCGCCTTTCTTATCGCGCGACGATAATTCGGCCGACTCGTTAATTACCTGGGCGATCGTTATCAACTCTCGTTCTATCGTTCTAACGTTCAAAGCATCGCGCTCTGCTTTCCTATTGACTCCGAGATCTTTTTGTCCGAGAAACGAATTCGCAAAAATTCATTAATATCTCGAGAACGATGCGAGTTCGGACGGGCGAAGGGATTGGAAAATCATCATAGAGGGAACAAAATAGTATGTTTCTACATCGAAGATAATTTTTCACAATCGTGTTCGACGATCGGTCGCATATTCATTCATTTCATTGTCAACAATTAATTGCCAATTAATGAAGCAATTTAATACGTATCGCATATTGATCAAAAATAATAATTTAGATCCCAAATGTAAAATGTTAAAGATTCTGTTAATCATACATTTACCACTTTACGGTCGTTTTTTTCGGATACTTGTATCGAATGTCGACAGAGAAGGGACGCATCCTCCCTCTCTCTCCCTTTCTCCTCCCCTCTATTTCTTTTTCTTTTTCTTTCTCGTAAGGTACACAAGAACAAAGGATGCCTTATTAAATGCACGACTGGTAGGAGCGTTTGGCAAATGAACTGTTTGGTGATCGCGGAGGAAGGTTGTGGAGGGTGTAGGGCGCCCCGAAGAAGAGAAAGAGCGAGAGAGAAGGATAGAACGTTATGTAGATGGAGAGGATAGAAAGAGAGGGATGGAGCGAAGGGGAAGACCGGGGGAAGGCTGGGCGTGTCAGCTGGTCGATATCCTGAATGGCAAGCTTCCACGACCCAGGCTGCAGCCAGCTACCTACCCCTTGTGGATCGAGAGAGATGAATATATAGAAAGAGTGTAAAGGCTGGAAAAAGTGGAAAACAGCAGGAGGGAAAAAGAAAGAGAGAGAGAAGGGAGAGTGCACGTAGATTACTGAATTGGCGACTCTCTCTCTCTCTCTCTCTCTCTCTCTCTCTCTCTCTCTCTCTCTCTCTCTCTTCTCTCTCCTAGTGCGCACGCCTTTCCACGTTTGTCTCTCTTTTTTCCATTGGCGCATACACGTTAATGTATATGTGAGTGCGTATACGCGCTACTCTGCATGTTCTCTCGAACGAAATAGAAAAAGGCGAGCGGAGGAAGGATGGAGAGTCGAAAAGAAGGAAGTGGAACGGCATACAATCATCATTAATTAACTCTGAGAAAACATACTACAGGTACAGCAGTTTCCGAGTGTGGCGAGGGATAGTAGAAAATAGGCATCTCGACTAAAGGAATTGCGTTTTTTCCAATGACTTTTTTTTCTTTCATTTCTTTATGCATCGCTGCGTATAGTTAAATGAATGAAAGGAAAATATCGAGTCGGATAGAGTAATAAGTGATTCGATTTCTATCCAATTTTATGAGAAAGCAGGCGATTGAGGTGATCGCGAAAAATCGGTTTATTTGATGGAATGCTGAGTGTACAAATGCAATAAAAGTATATAGTCACATAAAACAATAAAAATAGAATTGTGCGACCGATCACCGACGAGATTAATTATTTATTTACATGTATATTCTTTTTATCCCTCGCTCCGTTAACGTTTGTCTTTTTTGCATATTCGCAAAGAGACACTCGCGTTGACTCGCTCGCACCGTAACTTTTTTTATATCATGTATTTATAATTGTGTGTGTGTATTCTATGAATTTGTAGTAGCTACCTCTTCTTCATTCTTCCCTCCAAGAGCCAGCAGCGATGTCGTCGCGAAATCGACGTTCGAATGTCTTGATTTCCGATCTTCGATCTCCCCTTTTAGATCTCTCTGAAGTTGTTTCTGTACGTCGACGCGTTGCTCCGAGCCGACGATATTTGAAGCTTTTTTCGTCTTTCTCTTTTTCTTTGTTTTATCATTAATTAACTTTACTATTTTATAATAGTAGCTAAATTGACAAATTTGTTATATATATATATATATATATATTGTTATATATATATATATGTATACATATATATACATATACATATATATACATACATATATATATATATATATATATACGTATATATATATATATATATGTATATATATGTATATATATGTATGTATATGTATATGGAAGGTCTCCTTATTAAGACCTAAGGAATTACCTAAACTGGCAATGTTTAAGGTATATTAATGATCGCGCCTAGTACGACGCATTTCCACTTGCTCGAAAGATCGTCCCTTCTTTATATTCAATTTCTTCTTTCTCTTTTGTTAATCTTCAATTCGAGCAATTATCTCGTTCGCACCACTTTCGTTCTTCGTTATCGTTAATGTATATCATCGCGATATAAGTAAGCGCGTTTTTCACGTATCGCGCGTCGTGCGTTTTGAATAGTTCGTAATATGAAAGAGTTCAAATAAGTAACGTCGATTCGATGCGACGAGAACGGATTCTGGATTTCGTACCAGTACGAGAGGAAATGGCCGTTGACGAACTCGCACTCGTCCGAGCACGTATTTTGTTTGTTCTTTTTTTTTATTTCGCTTTCGTCCTTCCGTGCTCGTCCTTTCGTGCGAGTTTCCTTCATCTTTCTTTTCCTCTTCATCCGTTCTTTCGTCGCTACGAGCCGCGATACAGCAGCCGACGTCCCCGTGCTCTACTTCGCCTCCTTCAACAGCACCAGGTCGTCCGCGACTACGTCACTTATATGCAGGTAAATGACCCAGTACATCAGGTTGAAGCAAACGAAGCACACCGGGAATACGATGCGGGAATACTTGTCGATGTCTGATGGCGTTATGCCTGTCAAAAAAAAAAGAGAAGGATAGCTTTTCTTAAAATTTTTCGGATCTCCGACAGGTGCAGCAAGCTCGATTAAATGAATAACTTTTATGTTTTTTATAACGCGGATATATATAAAAATCCATTTTCTGAAATAGAAATCGTATCCAAAGATTAGACGATTCTTTGGGTTTTGTGTTCCTGGCGTCGTTACTGGAAATTAAATAGTCAACATTTAAACTTCTGAAATGGGAAGAAAGCGCAAATGATCTTTTATCTTTGTGGATAATATGAAAAAACGGTCGTAAAAAATCGAGTGTCGTAATATAAGATTGAATGAGGCGTACCATAAAGTTTGCTAATATCTTTGCCAGGATGAATGAGATGTTGTGGTGCAGGCGGGGCTTCCTCGTCGGCCCGACCATTAATGGTGTTTTCGAGCGTGCCACCTTTGCTGTGTGCCTTCGGGTCGTGCACCTTGAACCGCACCTCCTGGACAACACGGGACCACTTACAAGAGACACGGCAGTTCGATTTGGGGCGTCCTTTGTCAAGGATTACCCCTTACTTTGTCAGATTGGCATGCGACATCGAGGACACTACGTCTTCTACGTATGGTGCATTAACGCTTAGAGCGAGTGGAAATTAGCTCAATAGGATAAATCTAAGATATCGTATATAAAAGATAAGGGGAGATACTACCTACGCTCGTAGAAAGATTAGGCAAACTCGATATATACTGATATAATACGGTGGAAGGTTTAATTAAAGCATTCGATTCCGATGACGCGTTTTACGAGCTTCCTAGAGAGGTGGCCCAGTCCTTGTTCCTTCCCGAGGCTCCCTTTAATATTTTCCATTCTCGTTCTACAATCCGCAAGATTAAAAGAAAATTTATAGTGCATTGCTCGCTCATCCCTATACGGGAGGGTCCGATGTGGTAGTCTCGCGCGCGCTCGCGCGCCCTCGCTCGCTCGCTCGCTCGCCTACCCGGGCGATGGGAATTCATTTCGTGAAAACCTTTTAGCTTTTGACCTTTCCCCGGGCACGCTTCTAACGTCGGAAGAACGACATTTTCTTGTTTTTCTTTTTTCTCTTACCCTTTTCTCCCTTCTCTTTATCCCTTATTTGTCTTTCTACCGCGAGAACTTTATCTTATCTCACCCTAAAGTCCTTTGATTACGTACTTACTCCTTTCACTAGAAGGAGGCCTTATGAGAATTCGCGTTTCGAACTTTCCGCAGCTTTCTTTATCGACCCCTAACGTAGTCGATTTATAACTCCTGATTGGGATCGATGAGTTATCAGCGTAGGAGGCATGCAATTTTCGTGCAGACACTCGCAACCATT
Organism: Vespa velutina; assembly: GCF_912470025.1. Classification (NCBI taxonomy): domain Eukaryota; kingdom Metazoa; phylum Arthropoda; class Insecta; order Hymenoptera; family Vespidae; genus Vespa; species Vespa velutina. Next base: position 5,144,265 of record NC_062201.1, read on the forward strand.
CAATTCTTACATTACAGGTTTCTCTTATATTAACGCTTTGCCAATCTCCTTTTATCTTTATTCCTTCTCTCTATATAATCGAGAGTAATTGGCAACTCGTTAATGTCTAATTCTTTTCCCTTTATTCCAAAAGTAGCAAACGAGTCGTAGGTGCGGATCCGAGTGTGCCATAGTTAAAATGCCAAGAACTTTGCGTTCGGACGAAGAAATATGATGAAGAAGAAGAAGAAGAAGAAGAAAAAGAAGAAGAAGAAGAAGAAGAAGAAGAAGAAGAAGAAGAAGAAGAAGAAGAAGAAGAAGAAGAAGAAGTAGAAGAAGAAGGGTGAGAGAGACTTCGGTCGACGTTACTCACAGTTTGCTTAGGAGCGTGATCACCATGATCACCGGGTACACCCGGTGGTCCTGGATTTTCCCTCGCCGCTTTCATGCTTTCCGCTATCTTCTGGAAGCGGTTCTTCCGCATTTGAATCCTCTTTGCCATGTAACCCACCGTGGCGTATTCTGCGAAGACAAAGAAGCCGTGGAAATAAAGGGAGGGAAGGTAACGCGCTATCGTCACCATTCGAGAGACTCTCGTCGTGTACCTGCCTCGGAGCTTTCGATTTTAATACGTATCTTCGTCGGGCGAGGATGAAAGCGAGGAGAAGAAGAAGAAGTGCGGGAGGATAATTCATCGGGCTCGATCGCATCGCGTTTCTCATACATTGGGGTTAACGTGATATTTTGATCGGACGAGCTCGTATTCGGTTCGCTCTCACGAGAGACGACGGCGGCGGCCGATTGAACCGTTCAAATCGCCAAAGGATAGGAGGAAAAGTCGACACCGATCCGAGGACGATCTGAAGGAGAGGAAGGACGCGTCTCGTGGCTCGGGAGACGAACGCGATCGCGAGCTGTTCGACTGTTTTTTTCCTTTTCTTTTTCTTTCTTTTCTTTTCTTTTCTTTTCTTTTCTTTTCTTTTCTTTTCTATTTTCTTTGGTAGCACGTAGAGGCATGGAAGAGTACACGATCGCACTCACCGAGCAACGAGGCAAAGACCATGACGAAGCAGGTGCCCAGATAGACGTCGATGGACTTGACGTAGGAGATCTTTGGTAGCGCCGCGTTCGTCGAGGACATTAGGGTCGTCATAGTGAGCACAGTGGTTACTCCGAGGGCCACCCGAGCGGGGGTCGCGTTTCGGTTTAGCCAAAAGCTCACCCACGATATTATGACGATCAACCCGGAGGGTATGTAGATCTGGATCAGGTAGTAGCCCATCGACCGTACGAACTGGATCTCGCAGGCCAGCCGCGAGTAATTTCCTGCGATAAAAGATCGAAGGTCAGGACAGGGGGACGGAGAGGCGTTGTTAATGTCTCTCTTTTGCTTTCTTTCTCTCTCTCTCTCTCTCTCTTTCTCTCATCTTTCTCTCTCTCTCTTTCTCTCTCTCTCTCTCTCTCTCTCTCTCTCTCTCTCTCTTTCTCTCTGTCCTTCCTTTTCACTGTTCTCGTCGGTCTCTCTCTCTTCCTCTTGGTCTCCCTCTTCTCCTACTCCTATTCTCTTTTCTCTCTCTCTCTCTCTCTCTCTCTCTCTCTCTCTCTCTCTTTCTCTGTATTTTCGCAAACGTCGCAACACCACCCTGTCACGCTTCCCAATTTTTTTCTCTTTTATCTCCCTCCGTTTTTCTAACGTCGACGCTAGCAGTCAGAAACATTAGCGAGGTACGCGACTTCGTGTAGAAATGTGTCATCCTCGGGCCGCGTTTCTTCCCTCTCTCTCTTTTCGTCGTTTCAAAAAGGAGAGAAAAAGTGAAAACGCGAACGCGTGAAATGCATACGAAGTCGCGCGACGTGAAAATGGAAACAAGAAAAAGGAAAAAAAGGGAAAGCGTCCCTAGTCCGGGAGCAATTCATCTTTTCGAGTTTCGTACGATCGCGAGCTGTATTATAAAAGTAAGAAGGGAAGATCGTCGCATCCTATATCCCCTCTCGAAATATGAACGAAGATGAGATCGCGCGAGGAAGAGAGAGAGATCGATCGATCGATCGAACGACGGCTATATCGTAGATGGTGGTGCAAAAAAAAGAGTTATTACAAAATTATGTTTATAGAATAGACAAGACAGAAATATGCACGTACTACGAAGTAGCATGAATGGCGATAATCGCGGCTGCTGCGGACATCGGATAGCGCTTAAGTGTCTCTCCATCTTACCCATAAAGAAACGAAGGCATATATATATATATATATATATCTGACCTTTGATATCGATTCTCTCATTGATGGATATAAATCTCGTATATTTTTTTGGGCTCTCGCTTATCCTTATCTTTTCTTTTACTTTTATTTTTCTGTGGATAGCTTGCAGCGAGTCTGCTCGATTAGAATATTTTTTGATTGGGTATATGGCGGGGGCGAGGGTTGTGTTCATACGTTACCGGTGGTAAGACTAATCTCCATAGCTCGCTGCCTATGCCCGAGGACCTTGAACTGTGGGAGAGAGACCTCGTTGCTGACACCGACGCTGTCAGCACCCTCGTTCCACTTGTACCGGATGTCCCTCATCGTGTATCCGACTGAAAAAATAGAGAGACCCCCCGCGATTGGTACGTACCTCGCGGAAGCCCTCACGCATTTCACGCGCCAAGCTCCGAGGGGGCCTCCACTTACCTCGCACCCCCGCAAACCTCGAGATTCTGTACTCTCTCTCTCTCTCTCTCTCTCTCTCTCTCTCTCTCTCTCTTTTTCTCTCTCATGCACGCGCACATTCACCCACAGATTCGTTTTCTCGCACGTACGCGCGCACGCGCGCACGCACGTTTGTACTCCACACATATTCGCATTCTCTAACTATCTAATTGTCTAAACGGTCTAAGTTGTCAACTATTTATCCGTCCTCTTTTCTATTTTTTAGTCCATTCTCACCTTTTTCCTTGTCAAGAAAAAAGCACACATACACGTACACGCACGTTCCCTTCCTATCCTGTGTCTCGATCGAGGTATCAAGATGAGGTATCATGGACCATGCTCCGAGTACGATCGTGCGTCAGAAATTTGAAGATATTTTGCGAACGCGATACCAATTCGAACTATAATGTTGATTGTTTAAAAAAAGTATACTCGTTCGAATTCGTTCGCTCGCTCTCTCTCTCTCTCTCTCTCTTCGGCACGAGAAATGTCTCGGAGCTGTCCGGATATCTGTCGATTCAATTAGGGCCTGTTACTCTCGGTATGAATTAGCGCGACTCAATCGACGTCGTCGTGTCCGTATGCTTCGTCGTCGCGTGGCGATGAGAGATTCGGTAAGACTTGGTTAGGTGAGGGTGCAAATTTTGTGCGGGTAAACGTAATTGCGAAGGAAAAGAAAGTTACTTCAATAGAACAAAGGCGAGAACGATAGCAATAATATAATAATGATTAAAATAATTTAGAGATAATAATATTTGGACAAAGAGGTGGTGTATAGCGCGTGTGAATACTTTTAGGAGATACTTATTTCCTTTTTTACTTCGTTTTCTTTTTTTTTTCTTTCAAATCTGCATCGAGCCTTTGGACGAGTAGTTTCAGAAGAGAGGAGGATATCTACCTGTAGATAGGTGTATGGTTGTCTGTCGTTGCCTGTGACCGAGCACGCGAAACTGCGGTAGTTCCACCTCGTTCGAGATGCCGACCGACAGTAGGCCGGCGTTCCATTTGTACCGAATATCGCGCATTGTGTATCCAACTGCCGGGAGAACAAGAACACAAATATCTTCGCTCTAACATACAATAGTTAAACACATAGGTTTTATGTCGCGTGGGTTCGTAAATCGAAGGGGTGGCTGGGTGGAATCGAGGACGGGGTTTTAGCGGCTATGTGTGGGCATTGGATCGGAGTGGGTTCGTGAAATTCGAAAGCAAACTCGTTCGGTACACCCTCACGCGAGCCAAAGAACTTTATGAATTCTTTGTCGACGATATAGAATTCTTTGTCAAGATCATCGGTAGGTATCGTCGAATCGCGTCAGAGTGCTTTCGATATTAAGAAAATTCCTTGACGACTATCGAGCATTGACGACGACGGTGTACGATCGTTGATCGAACGATGCTCTTTGATATTGCGAATCGATTGGGCAAAAATTCATTGCGATAATAATTTAAGAGCACTTCCTATGAATATTTATGTAAATTATTTTAGATTCTATCATATTCCATGATAATGAGATATCCGAGCAAAGGTAAAAAAAAAATAAAATGCAAAGTCTGTCATCCCGAAGAGTTTACGATGCAAATCCCTTTTGCAAATCACGGTATCTATTCCTTTTCTCATCTCTCGATGACACAGTACGACGATAAAATAACGCGTTATCGCGTTCGTTCGTTCGTTCGTTCGTTCGTTCGTTCGTCCTTTCTTATTTGAGATGGCAAGGATCGCGTGACCGTTTTACGAGCTTACATCGGAGGAGCTGCCGAATTCGTCGGGCACTCGTTATCTGTTTATGCCCGATTAATACCATTATGCTCGGAGCCATTCGCTTAGATATATAGACATACCGAACCGAGAAACATTCCTCCATAACTGAATCTTAGGTGATTACGATCGTTACATCGCATTCCAGACACTAAAGTGGCATTCCATCGCGCCGGCAGCCACATTGCACCGCGAGCATCGCCGTATTAAGCGATTCGTGAATGGAGCATACATTTGAAGATTAGCTGCCTTCGTTCGTGAGAATTCCAAACTATCGAACGGTTAGCCCGGCCTTTTACATACCCAACCACGAAACGAGTATTATTTATAAAAAAGGAAAGAAATAAAGAAAAAAAGACATCTTTGTGTTGTCTTCTGAAAATCTCTTCGATGAACGATCGTACTACGTTTTACGGATGCAGGATTAAAATAAATTCGATGAGCTCGTACACACGTTTCGAGAAATTACTTCCCGATCGAAATCAACGTTTAAGCGATCATTACCGAAGATAGTGGTCGAGAAAAGGCTTGGACGGTTGAAGGGAGTGAAAGAGTATAACGTATATATTAAGGCACAGCGATGGCAACTGAATATTGCAAGAAGGGATTGCTGCTGCAGCGACATTAGCGCGGAGCATCGAGGACTTTTTGGTGGTGGCGTCAAGTTTGCGCTTAAGAAGATAAGTAGAGAGTGTGTGTATATATATATTTAAAGTAGAGATATGGAGAAGCGGAGGAAGGAAAGCTCTCGCTAGCTCTAATACTATTCCCTCTTGCTCTCTACGTGTCATGCGGTAGCGGTGCGAAAGATAGGCAGACTCAACAAACGTACCAACGAGAAACGCCATTCTGTGCTTTGCTTTCGTGTAGCGTGCATCGTGCTTCGTGCTTCGTGCTTACCAAAATTACTTTCTCTTAAACTTTTTCAATAATTCTCGAGAATGAACACAGTTTTCTATTAGAGAGATTTCGCGATTGCAAATCTTTAATTATTCTTACTTTTCAAACGACTCGAAAATTTTTACTAATAATAATAGTAACTTATATTTTTTGGAATGAAAAGAGTATGTTCTTGTTAGAAGGAAAAAAGAAAAATGATAAAAGGAAGACGTAATATAAAAATCGTTTTGGTGTCTTTCTCTCTCTCTCTCTCTCTCTCTCTCTCTCTCTCTCTCTCTCTCTCTCTCTATCTATCTATCTACGCATGCGGCATTGATACGTTAATTAGTTTGGCCCTGGATCCAGTAGGGATTGAAAGATACTCATGCCATCTAATATTCGCTTCTACTATGAAAATAGAAAAAAAGAGAGATAAACGGAGAGAGTAAAATATATGTATAGTACGAGTAAATATAGATATACATATTACATAATGTTAAAACTTGTTATCGCTACCGAGTCATGCAGAAAGTGTCTCTTCTGGTATAAGATATAAACAAGGAGAGAAGAAGAAGTATAAGAAAGAAAAAAACAAAAAAAGAAAAACAGAAACGAAAACAAAAGGAAGGAACGAATGTTGAAAAACGAAGATATATCGTAAACGAAGGTCATCAGAGAGGCATACCGAAAGACACGGTAGTAACGAAGAGACCGTGGTGGTTAATGCACGTCGTCCTTTCGTTCGTTCGTCCGTTTGTCCATTCGTTCGTTCGTTCGTACGTTCGTTCGTTCGTTCGTTCGTTCGTTCGTTCGTTCGTTCGTTCGTTCGTTCGTTCGTTCGTTCGTTCGTTCGTTCGTTCGTTCGTTCGTTCGTTCGTTCGTTCATTCGTTCGTTCGTTCGTTCGTACGTTCGTTCGTTCGTTCGTTTATCGTTTTCATGCGCTGGGCTAGATGCACAATGCGTTTTAATTCGGTCGGACCTTATTCGACAGCTTTAGTCGTTTCTGGATCAGCCTCCTTCGGGGCTGGCCGTCGTCGGCCGTGCTACGTCCCCGGACACGAGGCTCAGTGCTATATGTCGGAGGCCTTTTGAGGGGTTTGATAAGTGATGGTAGTGAATATATAGTGGCGGTGATGGTGTTCAAAAATACAGCACACGCTTTCTAGGTTCTCGATCGCAAGATCGGATCCGGTGAGGTCACCGTTCATTTTCATATATATATGTATACATATATATATATGTACAAGACATTTGTAATCGTGCGCGTGCGTCGTGGTTTTTCTGTCTAGCTCGTAGCGTGATTTCTCATTTCGTTAGAAGGCACAACAGAGAGAGATCGAAATACGATCGGGTAGATAAGAGTAGGTATTATGCGTTTCGTTTATCGGAAACGATCGAGAAATCACACGTTTGCTAAAAAAAAACCCATGTGACAATTCAGTGATATAGCTTGGTCAAGTGGAGACCCTTCGGAGGATGCTCGTAGATGCGTTCACAAATTACATACGCTCGGTGCTTAAAAGTCAAGAATTGAACGAAAAATAATAATGACAATAAAAAAAAAAAAAAAAAAAAAAAAAAAATATATATATATATATACGTATTAAAGAGAACACACATGTGCGTTGCACGGACATGTGCGTTACAAGACGTCGAATTTTGCAAGATTTTCGCTCTTAATATCTTACAACGAGTCGCGTCGTTGAGGGAATTTCGGCTGTTCGTCTTGGAACGGACGTCGTTTTTCTCGTCATCGACGAGAGCAATTTCGTCGCTTAAAAATAATCTTCACCATTCAGGGATATTTTTATCTTATCTTATATTATAGATAGGAAAATACGTGCAAAAAGAATCGTACGGATATCGTAGCTTACTGCAAATTGCACGTTCGTTCGCATTTTCGAGAGTGCTTTCGAAAAGTCTAACGACTTTAGGAAGGAACGATTAATGTCGATGCCTGACGATAAAAACGATAAGGGGGATAATGTTGCCTTTCGACGAATCAGAAGCAATTAAAGAGACGGAAAGATACTCCGAGGGTCTATCTCATACTTTTGATGAAACTAATCGACGAACTTGACCGAGTTAACTTTTTGATGTCTCGACTTTTGCGAATCTCGCACGATATGGACGCCTTTTTCTTTTATTTCTTCTTCTGCCTTTCTAAAGAAAGGCGGTAGGTATAAACGAAACTTTTTCCATCGTTTCGCCCGTGGATGCTTAGCGTCGTCGAGTTAGTCGATCTCACATAACGAAAGACGCCAGATGCGTTTCACGACTTTTCACTTTTCTCTCTCTCTCTCTCTCTCTCTCTCTCCCTCTCTCACGTCCAAAAATTTGATGGAAATTGGAAAAGAGATATCTATTTAACGCGTCGGGCCGTCCATTACGGACTAGTTTCCATTTATCGTTATCATTATTACCTTGTTATTTGCCGACCACCAGGAGCGTTCGGCAATGAATTGAAATAATTCACTCGGTGGTTTGTTAGCTATATGCCGACGCACGCAATATAACGTATCGCAAGGAACCGAATAATTCGCCGACTAATTAGACGATAAATAATTAGCGGAGTATCTCGCAAGCCAAGTTACGAATAGTAACCGCTCGTTTGCTTTAGAATGACATTAATTATTCCTTTTCGGTTTACGCGTCGGTTCTCGTTTACTCGTTTACTCGTCCACGAGTGTCGTGGAAATAGGGCCGTGTATTATAAATAGAGAAATTTCTGTTGAGAATATTCGGAATATTTTCCTCTTTCGGTTCCGCCTATCTTATTTGCGTGCAATTTGTAGTCGCAAATCGTAAATCGGTACGAGACTTAGACACGGGAATAGACATGGGATAATCGATGGAATGGAGCTCGAAATGTTGAAAATCTCATTGACGTTTCGTATGGGTACATAGGTACGCGTCCATTTTGACGTAGCGTCGTTCCCTCACGACGTACTATTTCGCGCGTCTCGCTCGATCGCAAAATCGGACGTTTCTTCTTCTTATTTTCCTTTCTTTCGTATTTCTCGTTCCTCTCGAGTCGAAAGTTGCTCCGAATTTTAATATACGAAGTAGATCCATTTATTCCAAATTTTGTTTCCCATCGACTCGACGATGGATCATCATGTACCGTACGATCATCGTACCTATGATAAGAAGAAGAAACGGAAAAGAAAATAAAAAGAAAGTAAGAGAGCGATTGAGTGAGCGAGTGAGTTCTAACGGGTAATGGAGACAGAGAGGAGAGCCCCTGCGACTCTCCTTTCTTCATGTCGGGCTGACCGATCGTGTTCGGTGAGCGTGTGTAGTGGCGCGTGACGGACAGATAGATTAGATAGATAGATAGATAGATAGATAGATAGATATATAGACGGTATAGATAGACGGTTAGATGGGTGGACAGATATAGAATGATATAGGTGGTGGAAAAGGTTGGACGTATATTTTTCTCGAGGAAAAGAGAAGAAGATAGAAGGATGACGGTTCGTCGTCCCTTGGTGCATGATCAGATTAGACGGGATATTACATAATATGATAATTATCGTCGTGTGACCGTGTACAAGTGAAAAGACAACATGTCGTTGTTCTTATATGTATCTATGTATACTGGCGCGAAGGTGAAGCAGGTCATTCGAGTTCGTCTAACAAGGAACATCTTTGAGACGTTCGCTTACGATTTTGACGATACTTCGTAAGATTAAAGAACGAACGAGGATATAAGTAGGGAAGATATAAGAAATGTTGAAAAATATCATTCAACGGTATTTTATGTTTCAAAAAAACATTGTCGTATCCGAATTCATTATTGGCTCGTAATATTACGATTTACGTTTGTCCATTTTGTAATAATTGCCAGTAAAATATAGGTGTATAAACCTACCACGTATTTGCTTGCTTTTTGATCCTGTCAAGCTTCGTCATAGTCGTAGATGAACACCTCGCGGATGTTTCTTGTAAGAGAAAAATGGAATCTTTAAAAGATTCGAACTCTTCGATCGTCGACAATCGTCTTCCATTCGAATTATTCCAGAGTACGAAATAAATTGTATATTTGGCGAAACGATCGTTAAGAAGAAATAACCGAGAGAAAAAAGAGAAAGGGTCGATATGGAAGTCGAGTATCGTTCTCGAAAGTATCGCCGTCGAGGTGCGCGTCCTATCGAGGTCCTGCGTGTGAAGAGCATAATCGTGATTAGATCTTGACGCGAGGAAGAGCTCGTCGAGTGGATCTCTTCTCGTTTAGTAATCGCACGGGTGTTCGTATATAGCTCGCCTATGCATACTTACAGCTCTCGATCTCGATATGACAGAGTTGACGATCCATCGGGAAGTATTGTAAGTTCATAGGGCATGATGCCGTAATTGTTAAGCTGTAACAGATTTCGTTTTTATAGGTAAATGATAAAAAGAAAAGAAAAGGAAAGAAAAGAAAAGAAAAGAAAAGAAAAGAAAAGAAAAGAAAAGAAAAAGAAAAGAAAAAAACACAAACCTTAGAAAAACTTTATACAATTTTCGATCGATAGTGGATAATAGCTATTCAGTAAGGAAGGCGAAGGCTCGAAGAACGGGAATGCAAAAAATAAGGTAATTGTAATGTCTGACCGAGTTAGATATGCACGGCTCGTTTGAATATAGGTGATGCCGTTAATATCGAAGGACTCTTGGGTGCTCGAAAGATTAGAGCGACTCTAGATAGCGACGGTGAAACGATAGAGCAAGGATAGAGAATACAGGTGGGGTACAACGGGACAGGGAACAAATTTGTCGTGCCTGGCACAATTGCTCCCCAAAGTGCGACAGGCCATCTCGAACGGACGATAGGAAGAGAGAGGAGCGTGAGCGCGTGCATTTGGAAGGCTCAAGGGAATTTAGGAATCTCGTGGTGCTTGGAGTTGGAGGCCCTATGATAGTTGGCCCTTATCCCACGACGATGGAGGCTTAACAGGGCCGATGGAAACGATTCGATCGAATTAATCGAAGACGAGAAATCGCGTCGAGGAAGAAATCATCGTCCTTCCATTCTTTATGATTCCGGATTTTAGACCGGAATCGTTCCTTTTCTTTCTATCTCTTTTATCGCGTCATTATTGTCGATTAAGATTTCATTGATTTCACGCGATTTCGTATATTTCAGCGAAAGAATTTTCACGATCTAAGGAAAGCTTAGCTTGAAGATTTCGCACGTTTGTTGTTCAGTTTTCCATAATTCTCGAAGACTTTACATTTCGTACTTAAAGTTGGCAGATTCTTCGAATATCATCGTATG